>NC_137071.1:97079701-97494701 GCF_951640355.1 Cnephaeus nilssonii
GAATTTTGCAAATATTTTATGAATATGTTGGTGTATAACATCAACTAATACTATTAAAGTGTGCACCAGTCAGAAATGTCAGTCATTTTATTTCCCATATAAATTTGGGCACTTAATAAGAATATAATAAATATCCGATGACAATTTTAATTAGACATAGTTTTCTCTATTTAGAGGGAATTATGAGATCCAGAATTCACCAGTAGTTCAACTGCATTTATATGTTTCATTGCACGGCCTACTTGCCTAGCAGTATTGTCATCACAAAGATGAAGCCAATTTCAACCCAAAAGAGAGAAAGATTGAGTGCTTACAGAACTATTGAGGTAGAAGTTCTCACAAGTCATGGCAGTAAATATGTCCAACCTTTAAAAAAGTCAGGCCAGTTGGAAACTAATATGTACATTAGTCATGCAAAATTAAACTCCACTCCATAAGTCATTAAAGCCATTCATAAAATTTCATTTATCTTCCCCTCAGGCTGATGATTGGTTTGTACTTCTCTATCCCTTTTGAAGATAGGCACAGACAGTAAGTGACCTGCTTTAGTTGGTGAAATATGAACTTCCATGTAGCATCCTCATGAGCTATTGCATGCTTCATTATATTTTCTTTTCTTGTTGTAGAAACAAGAAGGTGGAGCCTTCTTCAGTCTGTGTTGAGTATGTGAATAACATAGGACAATTCCCCCATACATCCCACTCAAGTCTAATCCAAGATGGATATGGTGTGTGAACTATTAATAAGCCTTTTTTCTTTTAGCCACTGAGGTTATAGGTTCTCTGTTGATACCACATAACTTAGCCTATCCTGATAGATATATGTTCTAATATTATAATAGTAGATCCCCTGACTGTTTTGCTAGCCTCTGGAGAGAGTAGCACAGAAAAAAGAAAAGAATTATCAAATTATAAGGAATATGGTTGAAATTAATTGTCACTTGCAATAAAAGTAATTTTACATTGGTTTAAAATTAATTTGACATAAATGTGGCTATACAAAGAAGCCTACCTAAATCTTAAAGACTTCCCAGACAAATTAAAGAAGATTATATGTTATTGGGAAATGGATTCCTGGGTTGTGATTGCTAATTTCTCTAGAGACCAATCCTGAACAAGTTGTAGATCAACCATAAACTTCCATTTATAGTCAAATAGAATAACTTCTGTTTGCTCCTCAATTATTTGACATTACCATTTGAAAGTTTCCAAGAGCTATTAAAAAAAAAAAAACACTGAGAAAAAAGCAGCTGTTGAAACCCAGGTTTTAAGAAATGAAGAAAGGGACTTTACATTTATTGGTCAACTACTATTCATGGAGCACTATTTACATTTTATTTTTTTAAATATATTTTTATTGATTTTAGAGAAAGGGAGAGAGAGATAGAAACATCAATAATGAGAGAGAATCATTGATTGGCTGCCTCCTGCACAACCCCACTGGAGATCAAGCTCGCAACCAGATCAGGGCACATGCCCAGGAATTGAACCATGACTTCCTGGTTCATAGGTCTAGGCTCAACCACTGAGCCATGCTAGCCAGGCTATTTTCAGTTTCTTATATTAGTACTACAATAACTGTGTGAGGTGAATATTTTTACCTCCGCTTATCAGATGAGGAAACAGAGAACTTTCCCAAAACCAGTCAGTATAGTAAATGACACTGAACTACCTCCACATAATTAACAGTTATGCATTTATCAAACTCTTACACTACCCAGGGCACTGTCAGAGTCATTTCTTTTCCCTAAGAGGATCACAAAATAGTTGGTATAACAAGCCATAGATATAAATAAAGGTGTAATAGTATAAACTACTGTCGGCTAAGGTTTCTACACATTTTTGTAGACAACGAAGACCACACATGTCCCTAGGCAGAAGTCAGTGAGAACTATGGTAGTTTGGAAGGCAAGGTGGTAGTTGATGTTAGCTTTGTGTGAGGGTGAAAGGAAAAAGGCAAGGGAGCAGAAATTTAAAGTTAGATAATGACAGATGAAAAACATAGAGATAGAAATGCACATAATACATTTGGGAAATAGTACTACTTTTACTGAAGCACATGTTTTCTTTCAATTAATCAATAGTGGATTAGTCATATCAATGAACATTTCATTTGGAAGGAATTATGAAACCCTTCTCTTCCAGCTAACTACCAAGTTAGAACCATTCTACCAAATCCCAAAGAACTAATTCTCCTGGGTCTGGATAAATACTTACAGAAGTGATTTACAACACTTCTGTCCATCGTAAACCTTGGCAAGCTTATTAAAATCATGTGTTCCTGCCAACTATTGGAGAACTACTGAAACAGTCTTTTATGGTAGGGCCTAGGGAAAGCCAAGGAGAGACAACTGGGAACCTTAGCTGGCTAATACATTTTTTATCCCTTAAAATTGATATCTATGTCTTCAACATTTATTTAGTGGACCATTGGATGTCTGATGACTAATTATTATCCCAAGAAAGATTGTCATAATCCAAGAATTGTATATGCCACTAATCTAGGTTCTACACCTACGTAGAAATCTTGAGTGACCATCTATTGATACTTAAAGATGTCCATTGTGTAATCAACCACCAAAGTATTTGCTTCAACCACACAAAGTAGGCTGTCTTAGGCAAGTTCTAGTAAGCACAAACTTTTCTCTCTCTTTACATTTTCTGTAATGTTCTAATACCTAAGGGTATTCTTTATAGATTAACATCTCAGGTAGCTGCCTGTGGTCCTGCCTCTTTTAATATGGTTCTGGGAAAATAATGTGTTTTCTTCTAACCAAATTCTCCATGGCATTTCTTATGCAAAGCTATGACTAAGAACACAGGGTAGAGTGCTTACTGCTTTCATAATGGCTTGTTGCTGATAGGCTTTAATTTGAAAAATGTTCTTTCTTATGGTAGCCTGAGATGAGATGTACTTCATTGTAACTTCAGCTAATTGAACTAATTCTATTATATTTTGTATTGAAATCTTAAAAAACATAGCTAAAGGTAAATCTTATACAACCCCTCCCCCAACACCATCTTGCAAATCCTTGTATCCAAGAGAGCAGCTTGTTTCTCATACAACCATGGCTGACTTCATTGACATGTATCTTGGGCCGTTCCATACGGATCCATACTCAGAAGGACCTCACACTTGATTTAATGTTCTGCTATCAACATTTTGAGGTTCTTAAATTTTGAACAAGGGGGCTCGACAAATTTATTTTGCACCGGACTACCAATATAAATTATATTGGTAGTCGTACATACAATAGGATTTAAAAAAACTTCCACAGTGTGGGTATTATTTTATGGGTAATTCCACTTTGTTTCTTTCAGTCCATACACCTACATCTGAGCACAATACACTTAAAATATTACCTACACAACAGGTTACACTCAAGTTTGACTACTGTCTGTCTTGTTCAGGAGAATAAGTTTATATCAACCTATGATGGTGATATCACAGTGTTAACTTAGATGGAGTTTGCAGATATAATAATTTAATTATTCCATGCCTGAGTCCTTCTACAATCCACGGCTGAAGGCATTGGGTCCCATTTTCAGGCTTATTCTTATCCCAGGCAATGTTTCTATCCAGAGAAAAATAAAAAAGTTCTAGGTCAGTGTATTGTTCCATTGTCACTGTGTTCTTGCTTTGACAACTTGCTTTTCCAACCCACTCAAGCCAATTTGTTCATGTGCAACCCTTAGGTTATTTCTTGTGGATAATAATAACAGCCATATTTAAAAGTAAGGCAGGGTTAGCTACCAGCTCAAAACCACATTTACCAATTATAATGGAAGCTTATCTTGGACCAAATTCTACCAATACACTGGTATTTGTTAAACAAGCATTTGTTGTCAAGCAGGCACAAATCAGTCCATACAACCTGTTTTCTGAGCTCAGTGCATTCCTACTTATTTGTGCTTTTATATGATCTGACAACAGTTGCCTGAAAAATTCACTGGAAACAGATATAACTTTATTTTAGAGAAAGAGCCTAATTAGTCAAAAAGAAACCATTCTAATTATTTAAAACAGACATTTTAATGCAAGAATTTGGTTATACCATTCATAGAATAGCTGAGATCCTAAACAGAATAGTGAGGCAATCTAGAGATTAGTAAAAGGTAAATGCCACTCACCTCCTGGGCTGGAGGGATAAAGAAGAAAGAAGATGCTGTTCCTGGATCCCAGAAGGTAGAATAAATTGTTTCCTGCCCTACTCCCACCTCCTAGGACTTGGAGCCAGGAATAGGTAGATGCACTACTGAAGAAGCTAGCAATAAGAAACAAACAAAAAAAACCACCACAGTCAGAAAACAGACAATGCAGAAACTCCTAAAAACAAAAGAAATATCTGATATAAAGTTTTTGGGAAACTGTCTTAGTTTTATTAGATTAAATAGAGACACAAAGACTTAGAGAATCTGAATTATGTAGCTAAGAAGATTGAAGGAATAGATATGCAGTTGACCCTTGAACAATGCTGACCCCTATAAATTCCTCAAAAATGTGTGTGTAACTTAAGTTGGCACTCTGCATACCTGGATTCTCAAACATTGATCTAAAATACAGTTGACCCTTGAACAACATGGGTTTGAACTGCACAAGTCCACTTATATGTAAATTTGAATTTTTTTAGAGATTTGGAAGATATATTTACTTTTTTCTGTATTATTACTTTTTAAAAAAACATATCAATGTGTATATTCCCTAAATATCATATTGAAAAACAGCATAGTGACTTTTACTTCATACATGTGATGATGATAGCTAACATTTGAGCACTTATCTGTACTACACATTGTTCTTCTTAATTTCATCTTACTATATTTGTACATTTTAATTAATTTATTACATTATACTGCTGATGATTCAAGAATTGTTTTTCCTTACTGGTGCCTTCAACTTTGTGTCCAATGTTACACGTTTTATATGGACCTCAGGCTGAGTGCTGAGTTAATCACACTCAACAGCATGCTACCATCATTACTCTGACAATAGTGTTTGTTTTCATTATTTTTTCTTATGACTCTCATACCATCATATCTCTACAATCTAAGATGTTTAACATCAACATCCAAAGATAAATCATGATTTTGGATGCAGATCCCTCACTGTGTACAGATCTTGAGTCTCTAGGCCAAGTGACAAACAGTGAGGTAGGATTAAGACTGGCAGGTTTACTTTCTTTCATCAATAAATATGAATACTGCTCAAACCATTCCTCTTTGCTAGATAAAAAATCTGTAATTTCTAATTGGTGATGATTCAGTTCCATGTGGGGATCTTTAAGTAGCAAAAATATGCCATAGTAAAGCTGGTAGTTGTGGACAAATCCATGATAGTGAAGGATACACCAAAATAGAAGGGGGAAGAATTCAAAGGATTCTTGAATTACAGAAAGTTGTGTGAAATTTTTTAAGGACTACAAGTGATATCTTTTTAAATCAAAGATCATTAAATAACCTTAGATTTTCTCTTATAACTCTTCTATTTGTTTGGACGTTAACCCCCTCTTAAAGAGATGCTTTCCCTTTATTCTGTCTGAAGATTGTTTTTGTTGAGATGACAGAAACAAGATCAAATTTGGGAAGGCTTGCAGTAGAAATCTAATTCATTCTATATTCCATTTCCCTGAATATAATTTTTAAAAAATAAGTTTTCATTGATTTCAGAGAGGAAGGGAGAGGGAGATAGAAACATCCATTATTAGAGAGAATCAGTGATCAACTGCCTTCTGCAAACCTCCACTGGGGATTGAGGCCACAACCTGGGCATGTGCTCTTGACCAGAGTCAAACCCGGGACCCTTTAATCCACAGGCCGACACTCTATCCACTGAGCCAAACTGGCTAGGCCTCCCTGAATATAAATTTAAATACTATTCTACAGTCTGTCTTCAGTACTAGTACAGGTGTACACTACTTTTCTGTATCTGCCTTTATACATCACTCAATTCATCTGATGTTCTCTCACAATTTCATCTCAGTAGAGGGCAATGTTCAGGGGGACTTTGTGTGCAGCTCTATGTTCATCTCTGTTTACTTATCCCTTTTCTTCCTCATGGGAATTATTTACTATTGCAGGGTGAGAATGTTGTTTTCAAGAACTTAATACCCATTTTGAGCATCTTTCCTTTTAACAGGTTAATACCAGCAACTCTAAGAACTTTGTGACTATTTTAGAAACTGCTTTCCTAAATTCTAAGGTATCACTTGAACTGGTAGACAAGGACAGTCATGAAGACTTCTATAAAATATGAGTAGAGACTGCTGGTGGTCTACTATTATTACTCTGTAACTTCTTCCTCAATAACAAGAATCTTGCTTTTTATCAGGGAAAACCACACCACAACTAAAATCCTGCATACCCAAACCAATCTTTCAGCTTGTTGTTACCATATGACAAAATTTTTGTTATTGAGATAGAAGTGATAAGTGGTACTTCTTTAAAGCCTCTTTGAAAGGGAAAAGATACATTTCTCCTTTCTTTCTTACAGGGCTAAACTTGAATATGATGGCTGTAGCTCTCTCAGTCAACTCAGACCATGAAAACATGTACCATCTGTTTTGATGACAGATAGTGAGTTGGAAAGCTCCATGGTTCTGATGATTTTCTGAAGTCACCATACTGTTCATGGAGTGTTTAACTATGAATTTATTTTATGTAAGAGAAAAATAAACTTCTTCATTTTAAACTGGTATAATTTTGGATTTCTCTATACTTTAAGGAATGATCAAATTCTAGGTTTACATTGTAATAAGGAGTTTGGCTTTTAACCTTAACAGAGTAAGCAAAGTATTGCTTCAGGGAGATTAATTTGGAAGTATAAAACTGATTAATTTGATCTAGAAGAAAATAGGGGCAAAGAGCTGAGTTATAATGTTATCAAAAAAATCTGGGAATCAGACTGGAAATAAATGACATAGAGACCAAAAGAAACAATACAAAAGATCTATGAAACCAAGAGCTGGTTATTTGAAAGGATAAACAATATTTATGAACCTCTAGCCAAGATAACCAAGAAGCAAAGAGAGGGGACCCAAATAAACAAAATAAGAAATGAAAGAGGTGAAGTAACAATCAACCCCACAGACATACAAAGGATTATAAAAAAAATACTATGAACAACTCTATTCCAACAAACTGGACAACCTAGACAAAATGGACATATTCTTAGAAAAATATGTTTCCAAAACTCAAGCAGAAAGAATCTAAAAACCTGAATAGGCCAATAACAACCAAAGAAATTGAAGCAGTAATCATAAATCTTCCATCAAACAAAAGCCCTTGTCAATACGGCTTTACCGGGGAGTTAGTTCTACCAAGCATTCAAAGAAGAACTATAACCTATCCTCCTCAGACTATTCCAAAAAATTCAAGAGGGAGGCACACTACCAAGCACTTTCTATGAAGCCAGCATTACCCTAATCCCAAAACCAGATAAAGACACCACAAAGAAAGAGAACTACAGGCCAATATCCTTGATGAACATAGATGCTAAAATCCTCAACAAAATTCTAGCAAATCAGATCCAGCATTGCATTAGAAAGATCATACACCATGACTAAGTGGGATTTAGTCTGGAGATGCAAGAATGGTACAATATCCACAAATCAACAAACGTTATACACTACATAAACAAATTAGAGAAAAAAATCACATAATCATATCAATCGATGCAGAAAAAGCATTTGACAAAATCCAAAACCCTTTCTTGATAAAAACTCTCAGCAAAGTGAGAATGGAGCGATCATACCTCAACATAATAAAAGCCTTATATGACAAACCTACAGCCAACATCATACTCAATGGAAAAAAAACTAAAACCATTTACCCTAAGAACAGGAACAAGACAGGGATACTCACTTTCACCACTTCTGTTTGACATAGTAGTAGAAGTGCTATCCAAAGCGATTAGACAAGAAGAAGAAATAAAGGCATCCAAATTGGAAAACACAAAGTAAAACTGTCCTTATTCACAGAAGACATGATACTTTGCATAGAAAACCCCAAAGATTGCATCAAAAAACTACTAGACTTAATAAATGAATTTGGCAATGTAGCAGGATACAAAATTAACACCCAGAAATCTATGGCTTTTTTATAAACCAACTAGAAGCCTAGTGCACGAAATTCGTGCACGGCGGGGGGTTGTCCCTCAGCCCAGCCTGCACCCTCTCCAATCTGGGACTCCTAGAGGGATGTCCAACTGCCCATTTAGGCCCAATCCTGGTGGGATCGGGCCTAAATGGGCAGTCAGACATTCCTCTCACAATCCAGGACTGCTGGCTCCCAACTGCTTGTATTGACTCACTTTTTCACTTCCCTGTGTCTGTATCATTTACCTACTGGAAAACATATAAATGCATATGCATTTTCATTTATATATTTACTAGAGGCCCGGTGCACAAAATTCGTGTACGGAGGGGGGTTGTCCCTCAGCCCAGCTTGTACCCTCTCCAATCTGGGATCCCTCTCACAATCCAGGACTGCTGGCTCCCAACAGCTTGCCTGCCTGCCTTCCTGATTGCCCCTAATTGCTTCTGCCTGCCAGCCTGATCACCCCCTAACCACTCCACTGCCAGCCTGGTTGATGCTTAACTGCTCCCCTGTCAGCCTGTTGGCCCCCAACTTCCCTCCTCTGCAGGCCTGGTCACCCCTAACTGCCCTCTCCTGAAGGGTTGATCACCTCCAACTGCCCTCCCTTGCAAGCCTGGTCCCTCTCAACTGCCCTCCTTTGCAGGCCGGGTGCCTCCCAACTGCCCTCTCCTGCTGGCCATCTTGTAGTGGCCATCTTGTGTCCACATGGGGGCAGGATCTTTGACCACATGGAGGCAGCTATATTGTGTGTTGCAGTGATGATCAATCTGTATATTACTCTTTTATTAGATAAGATAGAGGCCTGGTGCACAGGTGGGGGCCAGCTGGTTTTCCCTGAAGGGTGTCCCGGATCAAGGTGGGGTTCCCTTGGGGCGTGGGGCGGCCTGAGCGAGGGGCCTGTGGTGGTTTGCAGGCCGGCCACGCCCCCTGGCAACCCAAGTGGAGGCCTGGTATCTGGAATTTATTTTCCTTCTACAATTGAAACTTTGTAGCCTGGAGCGGAGCCAAGCCCGCTGCTCCCTCTGGGGCGGCAGCCATTTCTGTGGCAGTTAATTCACCTTCTACAATTGAAACTTTGTAGCCTTAAGCGGGTGAGCCCGGCCAGGGTGTGCGGAAAGCTTTGCTTCCTCTGTTGCCGCCGGCAACCCTGGCCTGCTCTCTCAAGTTCCATTCTGCCGCCATTTGTTTGAATTTGTTTACCTTCTATAATTGAAACTTTGTAGCTTGAGTGGAGGCTTAGGCCTGCAATGGCTATGGGAAAGCTTGGCTTGCTCTGTTACCTGGGAAACCTTGCTCTCTGTGGCTGTAGCCATCTTGGATGGGGGTTAATTTGCATACTCGCCCTGATTGGCTGGTGGGCGTGGCTTGGCTGGTGGGCTGGCTTATGTAGTGGAGTGATGGTTAATTTGCATATAATCATTTTATTAGAGAGGATAATGAACCCACAGAAAGAGAAACTAAGAAAAATCCCATTTACCATTGCAACAACAACAACAAAATTAAGATACTTAGGAATAAACGTAACTAAGGAGGTAAAAGACCTGTACTTGAAAAACTACAGTGCTTTGAAAAAAAGAGATAGAGGAATACATAAACAAATGGAAGAACATACCGTGTTCATGGATTGGTAGAATCAATATCATTAAAATGTACATACTACCCAAAACAATCTATAGATTCAATGTAATACCCATTAAAATAGCAATGGCATATTTCACAGACCTAAGACAAACAGTCCAAAAATTCATCTGGAATAAAAAAAGACCCCAAATAGCCAATGCAATCCTGAGAAGACCAAAGTTGGAGGGATCACAATATCAGATAAGCTATATTACAAAGTAATGGTTCTCAAAACTGCCTGGTACTGGCACAAGAGCAGATGTATAGACAAATGGAACAGAACAGAGAACCCAAAAATAGACCCAAGCCATTATGCTCAATTAATATTTGACAAGGGAGGCAAGAGCATACAATGGAGTCAAGACAGTCTCTTCAATAAATAAACTTGGGAAAATTGGACAGATACTTGCAAAAATATGAAACTAGACCACAAACTTATACCATACACAGAAATAAACTCAAAATGGATAAAGGACTTAAACATAAGGCCGGAAACCATAAAAAATCTTAGAAGAAGCTATAGGCAGCAAAATAGCAGACATTTGTCGTAGCAATATCTTTACTGATACAGCTCCTAGGGCAAAGGAAATTAAGGAGAAAATAAACAAATGGGACTACATCAAAATAAAAAGCTTCTACACAGCAAAAGAAACTATCAACAAAACAACAAGAAAGCCCACTGCATGGGAGAACATATTTGCCAATGTTATCTCTGATAAGGTTTTAAACTCCAACATTTACAGGGAACTCATACAAGTTAGCAAAAGGAAGATAGATAACCAATCCAATCAAAAAATGGGCAAAGGACCTTAACAGACACTTTTCAAAAGAGGACATATAGAAGGCCAAGAGACATATGAAAACATGCTCAAAGTCACTAATCTTCTGAGAGATGCAAATCAAAACAACAATGAGGTACCACCTCACACATGTTAGAATGGCTATCATCAACAAATCAACAAATGACAAGTGCTAGTGAGGATGTGGAAACAAAGGAACCCTTGTGCACTGCTGGTGGGAATGCAGGCTGGTGCAACCACTGTGGAAAACAGTATGGAGTTTCCTCAAAAAGTTAAAAATGGAACTCCCATTTGACCCAGTAATCCCACTTCTAGGACTATATCCCAAGAAAACAGAAACACCAATCAGAAAGTATATATGCACCCCTATGTTCATAGCAGCACAATTCACCATAGCTAAGATTTGGAAACAACCTAAGTTTCTCTCAGTACATGAGTGTAATATGCTAATTAGACTGGATAGACCAGACATCCTTCCAGACAAAGTTGCGGTGGCTGTGAGCTCTGAGGGCAGGCAGCTGTGGCGTCCGGCAGTGGCAGCAGCAACAGAGTGATGGGTGCGGCACCTTCCCCTGATTGGCCTGGTCACCTCCTGCAGTGGGAGGCCAGAGGCAGCAGCAGCACCAGGTTGATGGGGGTGGCACATTCCTATGATTGGCCCAGTTGCCTCCTGCAGAGGACATCCCTTGAGGGCTCCTAGACTGTAAGACAGGCCAGGCTGGGGGACGCCCTCCCCCCTCCCCAGTGCATGAATTTTCATTCACCGAGCCTCTAATGCTGCTATAAAACAGAAGGAACTTTTACCATTTGCAACAGCATGGATGGAACTGGAGAGCATTATGCTAAATGAAATAAGCCAGTTGGAGAAAGATAAATATCACATGATCTCACTCATATGTGGGATATAATGATCAACATAAACTGATGAACAAAAGTAGATCCAGAGACAAGGTAGCACTGAAAAGATTGTGCAACCTCAGAGAGAAGGCAGGGAAGGGGGTGGGTTAGAGATCCACCAAAGGACGTGTATGCATGCATATTAGCACAACCAATGGACACAGACACTGGGGCAGTGGGGGTTTGCCCTTGGGGATGGGAGTGGCTGGTGGGGGTCAATCACGGAAAAAGGAGATATATGTAATACTTTAAACAATAAAAAAATCTGTGAATGAATTTATGATATCATAAATATGGTGGTAGGTCCAGTGTACTAGTTGTGGTGATAAGGGACCAAAGTTTCTCAGTTGTGGATTTAGAAGAGGTCTGGAGACAGGGGGATTTAATCAGTATTAGAGCAGGTTCAGTAACATGCATGTTTGGGAATATCCTGGAAAAGAAGGAAGGGTCTTATTTTAGATAACACTGGGTTACTAATGATAACCTGTGATAAGTTATTAGTTATTCATTATTAGTATCAGGTTTGTTTGTGTGTGTGTGTTTTTTGAGGGGGGGAGATTTAAAAAAAACACACAAATTCTCAGGATTATTTCGCTCTTATTTCAGTGACTTTTTAATAAGGATTTAATGAAATAATCTCTTTGAAACATCACTTAGCACATCATAAACATCCAGATATTAGTTACTCGATAATTAAAGCCCTTGCCCAGTAGGCATAAAATGAATTGATGCTAAATCTGGAAGAGAATGGGGAGATCTTATAGCTTGTGCTGTCTTCCATCTTCACTAAGGAAAACATTCTGGAGTAAAGATAACTCTCCTTAGGTGTACCACAGTTCCTTCTCTATTTAGGAACTGCACAGATGATTTCTGACAATATAAAGAGTGTTGGGAAGGTTTCAGCATCACCAAGGGGAAGCTGAATTGGAAGGCTCCTGGTTGCCCAGCATTGCTCTTAACACTATCGTTAGACTCAAGAGCTCTTTATTAATTAATAAAGAGAAAAAGGGAAACGAGTCTCTTTAAGATTGTATCTTTTGGTTACTTGTACTACATTGGAACATGCATTGTCCCTAGGTGTTCCTAGAAACCTTTAGTTCAACAACTCTTGATTTTAGCTCAAAACTGATATCTAGGGTAATCTAACAAATTACTGAATAAAGACAAATACATTTTTAAATACTCACTGCAGAAACTAAACAAATAAAAGCTGGGAATTCAAAAGAAGAACATTTGATTAAAAATAATGTGTATATAGAGAAATTTCTGTATTCTACTGATCAGCAATTATCTTGACTCAGTTTAATTGCTATAACAGTCGAGTCATGTTCTAATTCTTTATGGGATTCTTAGATGAGTTGAGAATGGAAAAATTATCATTATAATGACAACCATCTAATGGAAGAGAGATAACAGTGTGGCATCTTTAATGTTTTGAGAGAGCTTCAGAAAAATATTGGACTTTTATTATCTGACTCAATTTGCACCTGAATCCTGCCATGACTAATAATGATAGTGAGCACACATAGATAGACCCACTGCTCCATCAGTCATTTCTCTTTGATACTATCTTACAGATGTAGCTGTTTCCAGTATGTTCAGAGTTCTAGGCACTCCTGCTGCTCCATTTTACTACTTTATTTAGTTTCTCTCTGGGATAATTTGAATTTGCCAATCACATTTAGTAATACTGGTTCAGTTTTGTATTTAATCATTGGACATCATATGCTTCAGTTATCTTTTGTAAACTTGACATTTGTCTGATCATATCAAATGTAGTCTTTCTTTAATTTGTTAGTATGTCCATTATATTGGCTTATTTAAGGGTTGCTATAGCTTGAAAGGGATTTATTTTACCATAAACAGTATACATTTACATTCTTCCCATAGCAAGACAACTTACATCCTCCAGTGTCATTGAAATCTGGCTAGAACAGCAGGGAGATTACCTCAGCCTTTTCTCTTTGCCGTATTTGAATTGTCCCACTATCCTAAAGGAACTTCTAGTAGCTTCGGCTACCTCATACTCTGTGGCAATATAAAAAAAGAAAAAACACATCAAATATATTTTATATTTTTATACAATTACAATGACTACTACAGTAAAATACCTATAGTTTATCCAATCCTTGTGCCAGACACAACTTCCTGTTATTTTACTATCCCAAAGTATGCCCCATAAAAACTTATGTAGTGGAAATATATTGTATATTTATGTTTCAATAAATTATAATTTAATAAAAATACAATAACTCATGCCAAGAGCAGTGTTAACAAGCACTCTGAAAATTAAAGGAAAGTAAAATTAAATACAATGGAGCATAATTCCAAATAAACAGATTGCAAAACTGAGCAAAATATTACAATTAATTATACTATTCCTTGCCTATCATATTGGGAAGTGAGGTGGGGAGGGGTTATGTAAGAAGAAAGACTGATGGCAAAGCTCAACCGAGAAGTAAATCACATAACTTACTTTTCTGGAACAAACAGGAACATAAGCATGAATACATATTCCTAAATGAGCACATAATAACTATCATTTTAAGAAGCTGTAGGACTCGTCAAAAGGAAGCTCTATGTCCTAGACATAAATTACAAGCTGACGATATAATTTCTAGTTTATCTTCCAAAGCAGCTATATTTATCATATACACTGAGTGGCCAGATTATTATGACCACCCCATCAGTACTTCGTTGGGCCACCTTTTGCCTTCAATACTGCGGCGATTCTTCTTGGCATTGAATCCACAAGATGTTGAAAGGTGATGCGAGGAATATGACATTATGCCTGATGAATAGCACTGTCCAGTTCTGTGAGATTTGATGGTTGTGGAACCACCTGCCTGATGGCTCTTTTAACTTCGTCCCACTAATGCTCAATTGGATTGAGATTTGGTGATTGTGGGGGCCACCTAATCAAGGTAAAGTCTCCCTCATGTTCTTGAAACCATTCCTGCACAATATGAGCACCATGGCATGGCACATTGTTTTATTGGAAGAAGCCATCTCCATTGGGATTTGCCATCAACATGATAGGATGAACTTGATCAACAACAATACTTAGGTATGTTGTGCTATTCAGACTTTGTTCCACATGAATAAAAGGGCCCAAATCATGCCAGGAAAACATGCCCCAAACCATAACACTGCCCCCACCAGCTTGAAGGGTTGTACTCATGCATGTGGGGTGCATGCTTTCATGCTGTTTCTGACAAATTCTCACTCTGCCATCTGCATGATACAACTGGAAACGTGATTCATCGGACCACATGACTTTTTTCTAATGCTCGACTGTCCAATCCTTGTGTTCCTGTGCAAATTGGAGACGTTTTATCTTGGTAACTGCAGACAACAAAGGTGTTCGAACAGGCCTTCGGCTTGCTATCCCATACGATGCAGTGTACGGCTAATTTGCCTACAAACGTCAGGTGGTCATAATAATCTGGCCACTCAGTGTATATCCAAATATGTGAAATACCTTATAAAAACAGAAGTTATAGACATTCTACATAAAGTATTTACTAAAATGGAAGGAAAATGTTGATGAAAACCAAATGTACAACTTTTGCTTACAACATAATTTCCAGGAATGAAATCTCAACAGCTTAGCTGTCTGGCTTGGTCATTGACTTGTTTTGCCTACCTGGCTGGATTATTGACTTGTTTTGCCTGCCTGACTTGGTAATGGACTAGTTTTGCCTGACTGACCCAGTCATCAACTTGTTTTGCTGGGCTGACTTAGTCTTCTGGCTGACTGGGTCATTAACTTGTTTGCCCTCCATTGGCTTCTTCACTGACTTGTTTAATCTGGGACTGACTAGGTCATCATAGACTTCTTCACCAAGACCTGACTGGGTCTTTTTTCAAGTCTTCCCTGGACTGACTCAATCATTGTTTTTTATGGACTGACTGGCACATCAGCTGTTTTCCACAGACTCAAGGGACCATTAACTGCCTGCCATATCATTATTAACTGTTTTGTTGGAGTGATTTGCTCATAGGCTATTTTCACTCATTTGGGGGATTTCAGTCATCTCCATTATCAGTTATTTCTGCCGCTGACTGACACCGTCATCCACTTGTTTCCCCTAGAGTGACTTGGTCACCAACAGTTTTTTCCTGGAGTTACTCTTTCATTGACTGATTTTCCTGGACTGAGGCTGATTGCTCTTTATTATTTTGGTTATAGATCCTGAAAGTGGGCTTGCTGGGAATAGAAAATATTTATAAGTAATAGTAATAAATAAATACATATCACATATATTCATATACACATATATGTGAATTTCCTTCAGAAGATTTATCCCAGGTGGAATATTAACCAAGAATGTATGAAGATGTCTCTCCAAAACCTATATGTTGCCAAAATGTAATTCCCCCACCCCAATATAATAGGCAAGGCATGGTGTATTTAATTAAGTGTAATGTTTTGCTCATTTTTGCAATCTTTTTATTTGGACTTATGCTCCATTGTGTTTAACTTTGCTTTCCTTAAATTTTCAGAATGCTTGCTAACACTGCTCTTGTGAGTTATTATATTGATATTAAATTATAATTTATTAAAACATAAATATATAACATATTTTCATTGTGTAATTTTTATGGGGGATACTTTGGGACAGTAAAATAATAGGAAGTTATGTGTAGGCTCCAGTATTCTCTTGGCCAAACCACCCAAGATTCAAATAATCAATTGGGCACCAATCAAAGGGGTCAGTCAATAATGTACCCGTAAATCAATGGAATCAATGCTACTGGCCTAGACAGTAACTTGACCCAGAATTCCCACACCTTCCATACCACTATTCATGCTTGAGTGTAACATCATTGAGCTCTGAATAACATGCTCATCTCACGCAATTCATATACTTTTCAATATCTGAATGGATTATAGTGGGGTTTAATTAGCTATCATGAATAGCTATTCATATAAGTAAACTATACTATCTTATACAAAAGTATAGTAGATTATTAGAATGGAATTTGAAATGTACATACATCTTTATTTGTATGTGCTTGTGTGTAATATATGCCTGAAGAATCAGAACATACAGCAGAAATCATGGACAAGGACATTTTAGATGCTCATTATTACTCTTACAGAAAAGAAACTTTAAGGTAAATATCATTAATAGAAACAAAGAGGGACAGTAGAACACACATACACACACACACACACACACACACACACACACACACAGAGATATAAATTATATTCACCAGGAAAATACTACAAATTGTCTAAACTTGTATGCAACTTACAATATTGCTCAAAACAAGAAAATAAAAAATACTGGGAGGTATTTACATTAGTCTCTGTTTATAACTGACAGAACAGGGAGTGAAAAATATTTTTAAAGCATGGAATAAAAGGGGTAGGGAAAGCAAAAGATATAGATTATTTAAACTTATATTAATACGTTGCTCTAATAGACATATAATTAAGCTTTGACCCAGTTTCAAATATGAAACATGCCTACATACTAAGTCAAGTCTGGACAAATTGAAATAGTAGGAAGTATGCAGACAGCATTCTCTGAACATGAAATTAAATTTGAAATCAAATAAAAAGCTAATTGAAATCCTACATTTTTCACAATTATAATGTAATTCTATATGTAACTGGGTAAAAAGCATATAGTAATGAAAATGAGACTATAATTATGACTAAACAAATAATTATATGTCAAAATCAGTGAAATGCCATTATGAAGTTAGAGGGAAATTTATAGAACAAAATGCTTATATTAGGGGAGAAAGAGAAAAGCTAAAACATAATAAAATAGTCATGCATTTAAAAAATATAGAAAATGAGCCCTAGCTGGTTTGGCTCAGTGGATAGAACATTGGCCTGAGGACTGAAGGGTCCCACATTGGATTCAGGTCAAGGGCACATGCCTGGGCTGCAGGCTTGAACCCCAGTAAGGGACATGCAGAAGGCAGCCAATCAATGATTTTCTCTCATCAGTAATGTTTCTCTCTCTCTCCCTTTCCCTTCCTCTCTAAAATCAATCTATAATAATAAAAGTGTAATATGCTAATTAGACTAGACAACCTTCTGGACAAAGCCAAGCCCCTTGCATGAATTTCGTGCATCAGGCCTCTAGTAAAAATATAATTAAAAAAGTAAGAAAGAAATATATGTTTAAAAAAAAAGAATATAAAAAATGAAAACCAGATAATGAAGATAAGAACAGAAGTAAGGCTATAAAAAAATTCCATGAAAGGACAGTGGCATTTGAATCTGTCATGTGTACTCTCTAGTGTGCTTTTTGTTTGTCATTGTAGGAACTTTCAGGGACAGAAGGTAGTGTCCTTAGAACTGAATGCAAACCCATGCCTTTAATCTGCTCACTATCAACCATCCGGGCCCTCTCTGGTCCAGTCCAAAACAGATTAAATTAGAAAACAGAATGGGGAGGTTGTTTCTGTTTTTCCTCCAATTCTCAAATTCTCCCTATTTCTCACCCCTGACACTAAGTTCCTAGAAGCTTAATCCAGGCAGCAGGGCACTTGCTGGGTGGTACATTTACATTGTAAATGGTTGAGGATACTCAGAGGATCTGGCCTTGAAACCCATTTTTGGCAAAGCTAGGGGAACAAGTTGTGTGACTTTGTATGCACTATCTTGGGCCAGTATGAGAAGATTCTCGTTGTGGGGACACATGGGACATGAGATCAAGCTGGCAACTATCTGTTGCTGTCATATGTGCCCTGGCAGAGTCATGCTGAGTGGCCAATGGCTTGAGTACACCCAGGAGTCATTCTCAGTGACACGAGTCTGCATAGAAGTCTATCTGTTTAGGTCAGATCATAGTAGAGAGTGCTGTGGCCTGGAGTGACCACAGGAAGTGTATCCTAATGATGACCTTGCCCAGTGCCATGGCTCCTAGTCACCATCACACAGCACTTTAAAAAGCTGCTGAGCAAGATGGAAAAAATTTTGTCACTAATAACCAAACCTCAAGTTCCTGCAAATGAGGACATGTCCATGGACACTCACTGTTGTGTAGTTTGTCCTGTACATGGAGATATGCAAATAGACATGCAGGGTGGATCATAGATTATGACAAAAAACTAACTTTAACTACAGTAAGAAAGAAAAACAACAACAAACAACACTGGTTCATAGAGTTGAAAAGTCCAGAATTTAGTATTTCTGTAGTTATACCTTCATCTATATGCTGAAATGAAAGGAATAGATTTGTACCTTTATCCATATAGGTTAAGTTGTCTACTCTTTTACTTTCAATATCAGGGAAGTTATTGTTAAAATAATATTTGGTACAGCCCTGTGAGATGGATATTATTATTAACTAGTAGCCCTGCACATGAATCCCTGCGCCAGTAGTTCACCAGTAGCTCACTGCCACCCTCCAGTAGCTCTCCGCCCGCTGCCCCGCCCTCCTGTCGTCCCCCTCCCCCCTCCTCCCGCCCCCTCATAGCTTAATGCCCCGCCCCCTCCTGTAGCTCTCAGCCGCCTGCTTGTAGCTCTATGCCCCACCCTCATAGCTGATCTGTGATCTGGTCGTTATGTGGTCGGTTGTTACACTTCACTGCATAACAACTATTTGCATATTATATCTTTATTATATAGGATTACAATGGAGTACTACATGGCCATAAGAAAAGATGAAATAGCATCATTTACAACATGGATGGACCTTGAGAACATTATGTGAAGTGAAATAATTCAGACAGAAAAAGCTAAGAACTATGTGATTTCTCTCATATGTGGAATATAAAACTGAAACTTATGAACACAAACAGCAGTGTGGTGGTTGCCAGAATGAGAAGGGTGGGGGAAGAAAGGAGTCCTAATATGAGCTGACTGGAGAAGATTTGACTTTGGGTGGTGGACACATGGTGCTATATACAAATTTTGTAAATTACCGTATTTTCCGGTGTATAAGACAACTGGGCATATAAGATGACCCCCAAATTTTCCAGTTAAAATATAGAGTTTGAGATACACTCGCTGTATACGACTACCCCTCTTCCAACACACACCAAATAAAAATTTAAAAAAAAACATCAGATTTGATTTCAATATGGTAATTTTAATTCAAATGCTTATGACATGCAGGTACTTAGCAGGAAAACTGTCACTTATAAAAATAAGGTTGTTTGTCATCAAACATGTAAACATAAAACAGTGCAAGTGGATTAAACTTTTCCTTATTCACTCTAAAGCTGAAAGGAAGGATAAGATAATAAACCCATGGGAGTTGCCATGCTGTTTGTTTTCTAAGCTGCCAACCAAACTGGAACTGATGATGATAGGAGGAAGATAACAAACAATAGAGAGAGAGCAAGTGCCAGGCAAGTCCCTGGTGAGTTAGCAACGCTGCTTCACTGCAGTCCTCAGGAGCGAGATCTGAGAGGCAGAGAAGGAGGTACGGTAATAGGATACAAGGGCGGGCCAGAAGGGTGAAAGAGGCATGTTTTTCTGGGCACAGCGCTATCTCTTTTTTCCATACCCCAGGCATCCCAGAAGCCTGCAGCTTGCTCCACTCTTCACTTACACCTTCCCAGTGAGGCGCCCCCTCACCTTGTCATCGGGACCGCGTTAAGTCACTTCTTTCCATGAATCCTGGTGAGTGGATTTTCTTCTACCATACTTGTACAGCGCCGCCCTTGCTGCTTTCATATGGTCGCCGCATACGGGGGGGGGGGGGGTGGGGGGGTGGGGGGGTGGAGCTCAAAAATGGCCACGGCCGCATCGCCGCCTTTTGCGGCAAGCACCCAGCTGCACTCCATTCATTTCCATGGAGCCTGATGGAGACCATATGCGGCACAAAAAGGAGCCGACCAGAGACACTTGCGGTCTCCGTCCGGCTCCATTGAAATAAATGGAGTGTGGCCGTTTTTGAGCTCCCCCCACCGTATGTGGCGACCGCAGATTCTCCATTCTGGCTTGGAAGTTTCAGCACCCTCCCTATAAGACGACACCCAGCATATAAGACGACCTCCGACTTTTGAGAAGATTTTCCTGGGTTAAAAGTTGTCTTATACACTGGAAAATACAGTAGTAATCCACGCATGAAACCTATATGTTCATGTTGACTAATGTCATCCCAATAAAATTTAATTTAAAAAAAGAAACTAAAACTCATATAATTCAGCTAGCATGCTAGCAGTCACATGGTAATGAGGACCTGCTGGTATATGGCTTCTGGACTGTCAGATGCTACAGATGCTGGGCCTTCATTTTCTATCAATCCTTTTGTTTTCCTGATTAGTTATTTATCCCTTTACATAAATTCTAAAATGTGGCTAATTCAGACTAATTCTACTCTCCTAAAATTTCTGCCACTTCTCTCCTTACTCTAAATATACTTAGTGGCCTGCTGCTTCTCAGTAAAATAAAAACTATTCCCTGGTAAATTCCTCAATATCTGTCATCTCACCAAGATACATCTACTAGGTCTGTTTGCATGAATTCTTTTTTAATCAGATTTATTGGGGTGACATTGGTTAATAAAATTATATAGGTTTCAAGTGTACAATTCTGTAATACATCATGTGTATATTCCTTTGTGTGTTCACCACCCAAAGTCAAATCTCCTTCCATTACCATATATTTGACCAACTTTACAACCTCTCCCCCACCCCCAGTCACTCGGTTAACCATCATACTGTTGTTTGTGCCTATGCATTTTTGTTTGTTTTCCTTATTTGTTCACTTGTTGATTTCAATTTTATATCCCACTTATGATATGAGTAAAATTGTTATTCTTGCCTTTTTTGGACTCTTTAGCATTATATTCTCAAGATCCATCCATGTTGTCATAAATGGCAGTATTTCATATTTTCTTCTGTCTGAGTAGAGTAGTATTCCATTGTCTTCTTTATCCAATAATCTACTGAAGGACACTTTGTTTCCATATCTTAGCTACCATGGATAATGCTGCAATGAACATAGGGGTACACACATCTTTATGAATAAACTAGAGGCCCACTGCCACCCACCCCCCGGTTCCTTGTTCCGCATTGGACAATCGGAGCCTGCCCGCCAGGGGGAGGCACCAAGAAATCGGCCGGCAGTCCCTGATCAGGCAATGGGGCCTGTGGGGTGGGAACAGCTCCTGCATTAAGCATCTGCCCCCTGGTGGTCAGTGTGTGTAATAGCACTGGACATTCAGCCATTGGTTGATTTCCATACTACTTTTTTATTATATAGGATGTTTTCAAATGAATGGGACTATATCAAACTAAAAAGCTTATGCATACCCAAAGAAACCATTAGGGAATCAAAAAGGCAACCAAATGAATGGGAGAAGATATTTTCAAACAACACTTCTAATAAGGGCTTAATAATCAAAATATATTAAATCTCATATACTCAACAATCCAAAAACAAACAATCCAATCAAAAAATGGACAGAGGACCTGAATAGACACTTCTCCCAAGAATACATACAAATGTCCAACAGATGCATGAAAAATGATCAACTTCATTAGCTATTAGGAAAATACAAATAAAAACTACACTGAGATGCCACCTGATACCTGTTAGAATGACTATTATCAACAAAACAAGTGCTAACAAGTGTTGGAAGGGTTGTAGAAAAAAAAAAAGCAACTCTCATTCAGTGTTGGTGGGAATGTAAACTGATACATCCACAATGGTAAAGAGTATGAGGCTCCTCCAAAAATTAAGATTAGAGTTACCATTTGGCCAGTAATCCAGCTTCTAGGAATCCTTTTAAAAAAGCTTTTATCCAGGATAAACTTGCATCAATATTCTAGATTTCACTCCCTCCTCTCTTCTTTGGATTGTTACTCAATCATCCTCTATCCTCTATCTTCAACCTCACTACTAGCCCCTGCTCATTAGCATATAAACAGAGATTTGCAAAAATCTCCCTGCACTACTTGATGCCCTCTAGCTAATGTTCTGTTTATATAACTTTTCTAATTTAGAATTCTTAAGAATTTTCTATACTTGCTGACTCTATTTCTTCCCTTCCTCTGTGGTCTTCAGCTTGCTGCAGTCTGTCTACTGTGCCCATCATTTTACCAAGAAATGTTTATATTAAGATAATTGATGACATACATGTTGATAAATCCAGAGATTCCTTTTAGACCTTACTCTATCTGATACATCTATAACTTTAGAAACAGCTCTTTATATAATTTTTGAAATGCCTAAATTTAAAGTTCTTGAAACATCTGTACTAAGCCATCTTTTAATTCTCACTTTACAATTCATTTCTAGGTTATCTCATAAATGCTAATGTATTTCATTTACCAGCTAAATACTAATGACTTGTGAATTTAGGTACCTATCCTCTAGACTCATCTCTTAGAATTCTAGGCATCTATATCCAACTGCTGATTGGCTCTTTCCAATTGGATGCTTCATTCACCTATCCTATGCCTTTTGATTGGAGCATTTAATCCATTTACATTTAGGATTATTATTAATAGGTACTTGTTTTTTGCCATTTTAATTCTGTATGACTAAGTTTTTCTCTCTCTGTTTATTCTCATTACAGCAGTCCCCTTTAGCATTTCTTCTAATGCTGGCTTGGTGGTGATGTACTCCTTTAGCCTTCTTTTTTTTTTTTTTTTTTTTTTGCCTGGGAAGCTCTTTATTTGACCGTCTATTTTGAATGATAGCCTTGCTGGATATAGTAATCTTGGTCTCAGATCCTTGCTTTCCATTACCTTGAGTACTTCATGTCATTCCCTTCTGGCATGTAGAGTTTCTGATGAGAAATCAGGTGTCAGCCTTATGGAACTCCTTTGTAGGTAACAGTTTTCTTTTCTCTTGCTGCCTTTAAGATTCTCTCTTTGTCTTTAATTTTTGGCATTTTAATTATGATGTGTCTGGTCATGGGCCTGTTTGGGTTTTTCTTGCTTGGGGTTTTCTGTGCCTCCTGAACTTGTGTGAGTTTTTCCTTTACCAGGTTAGGGAAGCTTTCTGCCATTATTTTTTCAAACATCTTCTCTATGCCTTTCTCCCTTTCTGCCTCTTCTGACACACATGCTATTCTAATAGTGTTACATTTCATTTTGTCCCACAGCTTCCTTAGACTGTCCTCCTGTTTTGTAATTTTTTTTTCTTTTTGGTTTTCTAGTTGAGTGATATTTTGAACTCTATTCTAATTCTCTGATTTGATCCTCAGCTTCCCCTAATATGCTGTGTATTCCTTCCAATGTGTTCTTTATTTATGTATGTCATACTTTATCTCAGACTGTTCTTTTTTCATAGTTACTATATCTTTTTCATGCTGTTGAGCACCTTTACCATCATTACTCAACTCTGTTTCAGATAAATTTTTTATCTATGTTTCATTTATCTCTTCTTCTGGAGAATTCTCTAGTTCTTTCACTTGGGGATTGTTTCTTTGTCTTCCCATTTGGGCTGTCTGTTTGGGTTTGTGACTATGTATTAGGTAGATCCTCTACACCAGTGGTTCTCAACCTTTCTAATGCCACAACCCTTTAATACAGTTCCTCATGTTGTAGTGACTCCCAACCATAAAATTATTTTCGTTGCTACTTCATAACTGTAATTTTGCTACTGTTAATGAATCGTAATGTAAATATCTGTGATTTCTGATGGTCTTAGGCTCTACAGCAGTGGTTCACAACCTGTGGGTCGCGACTCACAGGTTGAGAACCGCTAGCAGAGTTGCCTCACTGGCAGACAATACCCCGCTGCTTTTCACAGCCGGATGTTATGTGGGTACCTTTCTCAGTTTTGTTGCTCTCTGCTGGGGGGCCCAGGTTGGGGATAAGATCCAAGAATTCTCAGTGGCAACCCCCACAGTTGAAATATCTCTCCGGGACTTCAGTTGCTGTCCGTGGGCGCCTGACCAGCCATTTCGCGCCTCCGCCCCTCCTACCAGTCTCTATGTGGTCTCCACTTTCAGTCCTCAGGTATCAGGATTCTCTCCTGTGAGTTTTCCATTGATTATTCAGGAAGATTTTCTGTATTTTAGTTGTAATTCCAGTTTGTTCCTGGGAACATGTCCATGCAGCATCCACTTACTCTTCTGCCATTTTTAATTCTTTTGGATGCTTCAAATATGCTTCTACTTTATTATGTTCAGTACTCAAGTCTGTTTTTCCTTTAAACTGAGTACTTCACCAGACTTGCACATTTTAGTATATGACACCTCTATCTGGTTACTAAAGACAGAAACAGGTGTTATCCTAGACTTCTGTTTATCTCCCTCATCTACCATATACACTGAGTGGCCAGATTATTATGACCACCTGACGTTTGTAGGCAAATTAGCCGTACACTGCATTGTATGGGATAGCAAGCTGAAGGCCGGTTCGAACACCTTTGCTGTCTGCAGTTACCAAGATAAAACGTTTCCAATTCGCACAGGAACACAAGGATTGGACAGTCGAGCATTGGAAAAAAGTCATGTGATCTGATGAATCGCGTTTCCAGTTGCATCATGCAGTTGGCAGAGTGAGAATTTGGGGGAAACAGCATGAAAGCATGCATCCCACATGCATGAGTACAACCCTTCAAGCTGGTGGGAGCAGTGTTATGGTTTGGAGCATGTTTTCCTGGCATGCTCAAAGTCTCCACATACTATCCTTGAAGAGAAGCAATTATGTCTTCCTTGGAGTGTCAGAGGCATTGAGTCACCTGCAGCTGCAGGCTGCTAATCATATTAGACAGAAGTTAATTTTGAGGTAACTTGCTCTCTGGCACCCCTCTTGTTAGGCAGTATGGTGACTCCTTTATTTACAGAGGCATGCAAGTGGGCAATGCCCTGTTTAGAGAATAATGTACATTCCAGGCCTTCCATCCTCAAATGATTGCAAAGCTTTGTTGGAAAATACAGAATTCTAGAATGTTATGACCATAAATAACATTGTTGGAAATTGTCTTTCTCTAAAAGTTTATGGTTGTGTGCAATGTCATTTTTCTTCTGGATTTTAATTTGACAGATTTCCACTAGTCTTCACTAAGAAATATTTTATTTTAATTTTCAATGCCGTTATAAATTGCTGAAAGTATTTCCTCAAGAGGTAAATTAGAATGTAGTAATACCACAACTGAGTCTTAACACTGGAAAATATTCACTATATATTAAATATACATGGGGACACTTAAAAGAAACATGATTAAATTATATGCTAACATTGCATCCATCTCAATGCAAAACTGAAATCTTATGTGATTTGCCTAATCTTTTGGGTCTATTGCTAAAGGGGGAAAAAACAACAACAAACAAAACACTTTCATCAGCCTATGCTAATGAAAACAAGTTACCACATTAGAGACATGAGACCAAATCAGAAATGCCAAGTTCTTCATCCCCACATATCTTTTTATATAAATACACTCACTGGGAGTGACAATTTCATCTGGTTCAGTTCACCTTGGTGGGCACTTGCCAAAGCTTTAGTACGGTTTACTCCTTTCATTTTTTCTAACTTGATAACTTTATTTTTTAAATTGCACTTATTGGGATGCCATTGGTTCACAGAACAATACAGGTTTCAAGTGTACAACTCAACAAAACATCATCTGTACACTGTATCATGTACCCACTGCCCAAAGCAAAGTCTCTTTCGATCCCCATTTATTCACCCTTAACCCACCTCCACCTACTGCCAACCTCCTTCCCCCCGGATATCATCACACTATTGTATGTGTCATTGTGTTATGTATATATGCTTTTTTGCTTAGTATGTTTACTTTTTTCACTCAGTCCTCCAAAACCCTCCCCTCTGACAGCTTTCAGTCTGTTCTATGTATGCATGCCTCTGTTTCTATTTTGTTTGTCAGTTTATTTTGTTCATTATGCTCCACATGTACGTGAGATCATGTGGTCTTTCTGTGACAGGTTTAATTCTTTTAGCATGATAATTTTCAGGTCCATCCATGCTGATGCAAAGGGTAAAATTTCCTTCTTTTTTACAGATGAGTAGTATTCCATTTTGTAAATGTACCATAGATTTTTTATCCATTCATCTCCTGATGGTCACTTGGGCTGTTTTCAGATCTTTGCTATTGTAAATTATACCACAATGAACATAAGGGTACAAAATTGGAATAGAGGGATCAAACCTCAACATGATCAAGGCCATATATGACAAACCTACAGCCAATATCATACTAATGGGCAAAAATTAAAACTATTTCCCCTAAGAACAGGAACAAGACAGGGATGTCTTCTTTTACCACTCTTATTCAACATAGTACTGGAAATTTTAGCCACAGCAATCAGACAAGAAGAAAACATAAAAGGCATCTGAAATGGAAAGCAGAAAGTAAAATTCTAATTATTCATAGATGACATGATATTGTACATAGAAAACCATAAAGACTCCACACAAAATAATAAACTACTAGATTTAATAAATGAATTTGACAATGTAGCAGGATACAAAATTAACATCCAGAAATCAATAGCATTATTATACACCAATAATGAATTATCAGAAAGAGAAACTAAAAAAACATCCCATTTAACATTACAAGAAAAAAATTAAGATACATAGGCAAAAACTTAACCAAAGAGGTGAAAGACTTCTACTCAGAAAACTACAGGGTATTGAAAAAAGAGATAGAAGACGACATTAACAAGTGGAAGAATATACCGTGTTCATGGATTGGTAGAATTAACATCATTAAAATTTCCATACTACCCAAAGAGGTCTATAGATTCAATGTAATCCCTATTAAAATACCAAAGGAATATTTCACAGATCTAGAAAAAATACCACCAAAATTTATACGGAACCAGAAATAGACCTCGAATAGCCACAGCAATCTTGAGAAAGAAGAATAAAGTTGGAGGGAACACAATACTAGATGTCAAAACCATTGTAATCAAAACAGCCTGCTACTGGCACAAGAACAGGCATATAGATCAAAGGAATAGAGCAGAGAACCCAGAAATCGACCCAAGCTATTATGCTTAATTAATATTTGATAAAGGAGGCAAGGAGATACAATGAAATCAAGGCAAGTCTCTTCAATAAATGGTGTAGGGAAAATTAGACAGATATATGCAAAAAAAATGAAACTAGACCACCAACTTATACACCATACACAAAAATAAACTCAAAATGGATAAAATATTTAAATGTTAATTGTGAAATCATAAAACTCCTAGAAGAAATCATAGACAACAAAATATCAGACATCTCTCTTAGCAATGTTTGTAGACACATCTCCTAGGTCAAGGGAAAAAAGAGAAAATAAACATATTGAACTATATAAAAATAAAAAGCTTCTGCACAGTAAACTAAACAATCAACAAAATCAAAAGAGAACCTACTGTATGGGAGAACATATTTGGCAATGATACATCTGATAAAGGGTTAATATCCAAAATATATGTGGGACTCATACAACTTAACAAAAGGAAGACAAACAACCCAATTTAAAAAAAAATGGAAAAAGGACTTAAATAGACATTTCTCCAAAGTGGACATACAGATGGCCAAGAGAAATATGAAAATATGCTCAGTGTCACTAATCATCAGAGAGACGTGAATTAAAATGACAATAAGGTATCACCTCACACCTGTCAGAATGGCTACCATCAACAAATCAACTAATGACAAGTGCTGTTGAGGATGTGGAGAAAAGGGAGCTCTAGTACACTGCTGCTGGGAATGCAGACTGGTGCAGCCACTGTGAAGAACAGTATGGAGTTTCCTCAAAAAAATTAAATATGGAAGTGCCATTTGACCCAGTGGTCCCACTTCTGGAAATATATCCTAAGACTAGAGGCCTGGTGCACAAAATCCGTGCATGGGGGGTGGAGGGGTGTGTCCCTCAGCCCAACCTCCACCCTCTCCAATCTGGGACCACTAGGATTGGGCCTAAATGGGCAGTCGGACATCCCTCTCACAATTCAGGACTGCTGGCCTCCAACCGCTTGCCTGCCTGCCTGCCTGATTGCCGCTAACCACTTCTGCCTGCCAGGCTGATAAACCCCTAACTACTCCCCTGCCAGCCTGATCGATGCCTAACTGCTCCCCTGCCAGCCCAATTGCCCCTAACTGCCCTCCCCTGCTGGCCTGGTTGCCCCCAATTGCCCTCCCCTGCTGGCCCAGTCACCCCTAACTGCCCTCCCTTGCCAGCCTGGTCGCCCCTAACTGCCCTCCCTTGCCAGCCTGGTTGCCCCCAACTGCCCTCCTCTGCAGGCCTGGTTGCCCCCAACTGCCCTGCCTTTCTGGCCCAGTCACCCCTAACTGCCCTCCCTTGCCAGCCTGGTCGCCCCTAACTATCCTCCCCTGTCAGCCTGGTCACCCCCAACTGCTCTCCCCTTCAGGCCTGGTCTCCCCCAACTGTCCTCCCCTACAGGCCTGGTCACCCCCAACTGCCCTCCTCTGCTGGCCCGGTCACCCCTAACTGCCCTCCCCTGCAGGCCTGATCCCCCCAACTACCCTCCCTTGCAGGTCTGGTCCCTCCCAACTGCCCTCCCCTGCTGGCCTGATCACCCACAACTGCCCTCCCCTGCTGTCCATCTTGTGGTGGCCATCTGGTGTCCACATGGGGATGGCCATCTTTGACCACATGGGGGCGGCCATCTTGTGTGTTGGAGTGACAGTAAATTTGCATACTAAGCTTTTATTCTATAGGATACCTGAAACACCAATCAGAAAGAGTATATGCACCCTATGTACATAGCAGTTCAATTTATAATAGCTACGATCTGGAAATAGCCCAAGTGCCCATGGATCAAAAAGTTGTGGTACATTTAAACCATGGAATACTATACAGCTGTAAAAAAGAAAGCACTCTTACCCTTAGAGACAGCATAGAGTATCCTGGAGAGTATTGTGCTAAGCAAAATAAGCCAGTCAGAGAAAGACAATTATCACATGATCTCACTTATATGTGGAATCTAATAAAAATAAACTGATGAACAAAATGGATCCAGAGACATAGAAGCATGGAACAGACTGATGAATTTCAGAGGAAAGGTGGGGTTGAGTGAATGGATTGGAAGAGAACAACCGAAGAACTTGTATGAGTATATGCATAACCCAAGGACACAGACAATAGGGTGGTGAAGAGTTGGGGCAGCATCAGGGACAGTCTAGAATGGGTCAATGGGGGAAAAGGGGGAACATATGTAATACTTCTAACAAAAAATAGTTTTTTAAAAAAATAAGAGTACAACATCAAGTCTTACATGAATTTCCAGTCTTCCCTACAGATTTTGGACTTTCCAGCCACACAAATACATGAACAAATTTCTTAATGCAAGTATTTTAATACATATAATAAAGTTAATATAGTTAATATAGTTAATATATTATTATATTGTATTATATACTATTTTATGGGTTATTGGTTCTGTTTGTCTGGACAACACTAACTGATACACCTTATGCAAAGTGGAGTCTTAGAAAAAAATAGACTGTATTCAGTTATTTTATAAATTGTATTGAGAGCCTCATCTTAACTTCTGACATTTCTTCTGACTACTGGGGGATGAGCAGCCCTAAAGGAAAACTGGCCAATGTGTTCTTTTGTGTTTCTGTTTTTGTTTGAAAACTAGCCCTTCATTCTCCTCTTACAGTCAATTTACTATTCCTTATAACTTTTCACTTCAAATTCAGCACTTATCTTCACACACCTCCCTGGAGGGAGTTTCCACTCTAGTAGCTCTCTCTTTTCTCTCCCATATCTCCTGGTGGCTATCTTGTCATAACCATTCATTAATCATGGAAATAATTTTACAAATCAGCCTGGGAAGAATATCATGGCCATTGGCTATAGCACAGTAAAAGTCCCATGTAAGATTTTTACAACAAGTTCTTTGCACCACATATTATTATACCACATATCTCCTGTCCTCTGGACAATTCGAGGAAACCAGAGATTTGTTAGCAATCTGCATTCATGTAGGGAGGTTCAGATCATTACACGGAGGAATTCTGGAAAGCCCTAAGGCCTCACTAAAGTATACCTGTCCCTTTATTACTGCAGAAGCTATCTGCCCTGTTCCTGGACAAAATGCTTGATTGCTTACCAATGGATGGTCTTAAGAAATTTTCACCTACTCCAGCAGCATAGCTCAGGGAAGCCAATTAATTAAACTATTTTTCCAGCTGATAGATTGATGCATTACCACTGTTTCAGCAAAGCTCAAATTAGAAGCATATTGTGTCTGAAGGCCTGGTCATCTCTCACTGTACACTCTAATTTGCTGGAGAGGAAGAAAGAAAACAAGAATTAAACCTGGGAGTAGTGGTGGCAAGGGACTTGTGAATGCTGTGGAAGCATTTATTGAACACTGACTACATGCCAAGGTAAGAGGATCACATTAACTCATTTGAGACTCACAGAAAACCTGTGAGGTAGATTTTAGTATTATCACAATTTTATGAATAAGGAGAAGTTGAATTACTTTCCCAAGGAGATACAGCTATTTAGTGGCAGATCTGGCAGGGAAAACTAAGCAACAGTAATAGTTATGTTCTAAACCTCTGCACACACAGCAGATCAAATTTCTGCTGATCCTGTGACTTTTTCTAAATCCTCTTATTACCCATTTCTCTCTACTCCACCACACATCAGGAAGCCTTTCTCTATTGTCATGATAATTTGTTATATTCTGTTGATCTCTCTTTCATTTGTGTCAACCCCAACTGCTAAGTAATGTAACCAAATTGTAATGATAGCAAAATGAGTGTATTTGCAACCTATCTGTAGTGGCTAGGGCAGAGTCCATCATAATGAAGGCATGAGAAAGGCGTGTGTTTGGTTCCTTGGTTGCAATTGCAACTGATGAAGCTTAATACCTCTGAAGTACAATGGCTTTAATCCCAGCTGCTCTGTAGCTGATCCTGCCAGACTGCTTTGAAGTGAAAAAAATCTGCAGTTACCTGTAGGATATGGAGAGTACTAGAAGGGACTGGGAGTTCAGTCATACCTGGATTCTAGCAATAGCGACTTAACTGGCCCATGAACTCCCAGTTAAGTCGCTATTGCTAGAATCCAGGTATGACCTTTGATGAGAGTTTGAACTAGGGCAGTGCACCTGAAAGCAAGGGGACAAATATGACAGATTCTAAATGGTTACGTTTCACAGGATATGAAAACATTTTGAAAGTTGGATGTGAGGGAGATGGAGAATTGTAGGGCAAATCATTAATTTGTTATATATATATAATAGTACCAAACATATATATATATATGTTTGCGGATAGTGGTGTCATTTACAAATGGAAGACATAGAAACAGGAGCAGAGGCGTCAGTTTTATCTTATCAAATTCTTCTGACAACCCATAATTGGGAGGGAATCCAGACAAAGGAAACTAAAAAGGTACAGAGATGACAATTAATAAGGCCTGTTTATAAAACAACAAATGGATTGGTGTGATTGAAGTGCAAGATGCATATTGAGGGAGAAGTGTGAGATGAGATTGGAAAGGTAGGGAGGGACTAGATCAAGTAGGGCTTTTAAAGACATGATAATAATGGGAGGGTGAGGACACATATGTAATACCTTAATCAATAAAGAAATTTTTAAAAAATGGAAAAAATAAAGACATGATAAGGAATTTTGCCTTCATCCTTAGAAGAAATGGAATATTATGAATAAGTTTTAAGCATAGAAGTGACTTGATTGTAAAGTTTTTATTTTATAAAATTATCTCTATGGTGCAGAGGCAGGCATAGGAATGGAGAAATAATAAAATGGGGAAGCTGTAGAGATAGCCCAACTAAGAGATGATTGTGATTGGGACTAGAAGAGTGGTGGTGGAGATTGAGAGGGTAGAATGAGAGAGATGTTAAAGGTACCATGGGCAATACTTACTGATGACTTTGATGTAGAGGAGTGGAAAACTGGGAATCAAGGATAACTACTAGGTTTCAGCTTGGACAACTAGATTGATGTTGGTACTATTTAATAATATGGAACCAGAGTGATAAAAATGGATACATTTGTGTCATCACCATTTTCCCTCTGTTAGGAGTATCCTTTTATCTCTGCCTTTTCTTCACTACCCACAAGCAATCACTGATTCCTCTTTGCTATAAGACCCTAGAGAGTTATCATCTGGATGTGGTATACCATATCCCTATGGTACTATTACTATGGTACTCTACCACCCACTTGGGGACCATGAGCATTTGATTCCTTCTTTTCCATTCAATAATGACTATATAGGGGAAAGAAAGAACTTGAAGTTAGATAGAACATTTAAGTCTAGGCATAGGATGCTTTGACTAATGTAGAGATAATTCTTGGTTTGTTCTGATAGTACCCTTATCGTTCTCAAAAATTCATCTAACCTTTATATTTTTCTTTCCCATATCTGTACAATACACTTCCCTCTAACTGGACACACACACACACACACACACACACACACACACACACACACCTTACTCCATTCCCCTCCCTTCTTCTCATTATTCCTTGCTTTTCAGAATGTCCTTCACTCTCCAATCCCCAGTTCTTTGCTAAAGTTCTTTTTCTGTCTAACTCCCTCATTTACTCGTATCAAATCCTATCCATCCTTTCTATACTCGTTTTAATCATATTTGCTCTAAGAACCTTTGTAGCTCTCCCCATCAGAATTAATCTACATCATATAGAAATTTGTTTAAATATATTTTATAGCATTTATTTTAATGTTCTCAGTCATTTGTGTGTGGGCTATGTACTTTGATAGTTTGGAAGCTAATAGAGGATAACAGCCAATTCAAATACAACTATGTATTTTACAACTAGCCCTTTGATACAGCCATTGTTGGCATACAATCAGTATTATGGAATTTAAGTGACTATCTCCTAAATGACCTAGCACAATAAAGGCACATACTGTTCATTATTTTTTTGGTATTAAGTGAAATTTCACCATTAACCTTATTACCATGAAAAATTTATTCTTTTATTTCTTCACTCTTATTAAAACTATATATATATAATTTCCTAGAAAATTGCAAGTGCATTGAAATTTTTCGTTTGAGACTATTTTGTGCTATAGTAAATACTGATAATTTTAAATATCTGTAATAAACAAAGATAAAATGGTACTGCTTGGAATCAAGTCCACATGTAACTGGTTATCTAAAGACAGCAAAAAGAAAAAGCATGTGACAAGGCATACAAATACATATAATCTTCATCTAATGCAATCTCTCTGTACCTTTCTTATTTTTATCCTTAACACTAACTAAACAAACAATACAGAACAGTGTGTGTGTGTGTGTGTGTGTGTGTGTGTGTGTGTGTGTGGTGTTGACACATGACTTAAACTAGAACTCCTAAGATTCCCCTTGCCATTTATGTACTATTTTAATCCTATTCATAAAAAACAAGGATCTACAGCTTGGTACACTTCACTATCTGCTTTATGACATTAACAATTCTAATAATATTGGGTCTCTTTGTCAAAGTTATTCATTTAACATTTTATGACCATTTCATGAATTTTGTCTCTTCTATTCATATCCATTTACCTTTTGAGTTTTCAATAAATACTAAATGTGGCATAGTACTCATGTCATAATTTGTTTGAAATGTAAATAGCACAAACATAATGATGGAGACTTCACATAATGATTAGATAGGATTGCCCCTCATTTTTCACCACATTTAAATATTTGTGTGTTTTTTTTTCCTCACTGTATTATTCTGGTAGCATCCCATATCAAAAGGTTTAAAACATCTAAGAAGGCTGAGTAGATAGATTGGATTACTTTGAATAGCCCATACAAATAGCAAACCACTTTCCTTACCTATTACCGGTGAGCTGGTAAATATAAGTAATTAACACTTGCATGGAAGGAAAATGTTATTTTACATGGCCTCCCTACTCCATATGTAAAATGATTTAGTACCACTGCAGTAGGCAAACAATGACAGCCTATTCAGTTGTTACAAATTGATCATCCAATAGATTTTGATAAATTGCACCACCTATGTGTGATGGAAATACTGATTGCTGAATTTGCTAAGGCTAGTAAATAAGTTACTGAAACATATCTTGTATACTAATGCGAATTTTAAAATAGCTATGACCAAAGAACAATTATTTGTTTTCATCCTTTGCAACTTGTCTCCATATGGTGCTTTATTATCAAAGTGAACCATGTAAGTTTAAAAAGTATAGAAGAATGCCTAGTTTTCTTCATTTTAAGATCTAAAAATGATTTATAAAATATTAAAGCCTATAGCTCTTAGATAATTAAAGTTATGTCAAATAATTAAGTACCATTTAGAATTTAAGCAACTAGCAAATGCATTCAGTCTTACAATACCACTGCATGAAAAAGGAAAATGAATGAGGAAGTACAAATTGGTAGTTAAAAAATAGTCACAAGGATGTAAAGTACGGGAGATCCAAGAAGGCAACCAGCAAGAAGGTAGGGAGGGAGAGTGTGTGAGAGAGTGAGGGAGCGATAGAGAAGTGTGTGGACTTGTGTGGTGTGTGTGAGTGAGAGCTAAGGACAGTTAGATCCTACAGGTCTTCCAAGGAGCTGCCAAACCAGGCAGTCTTAGCAAAACCCCGCAGCCACCGCAAACACTCTGGGGAGAACACCACCGGCACAGAGACCATGCCATCTTGAAGAACAGACTGCTTGAGACTAGGATCCTAGCCTCGCCACCACCCAATCTGGTCTCAGTCGCAAACTGGGACCCTACAACCACTTGGGTAAAAGGCCTGCGACAGCAATTGCAGACCCACGGACACCAAGACCCCAGGCACCCCAGTCGCAGATTTCTATAAGTCAAAGAGCCAATCCCCCTCCCCTCTGGCCCTGCAGCAGTGGCATAGGAACTGCCAGACCCTCTCTGCACTACCAGGCCTCCTGCCCACACACTACAGTGGTGGCTTTACCTGAATTTGAGCCTGGGTGTGTGGACATGGGAAGTTTGTTTCCCGTGACCAGACCCCAGGCCCACGCAGGGAGGCAGCGCTGAATTTGAGCCTGGGCACGTGAACTCAGGAGTTTGTTTTCTGAGAATAGAACCCACACCCACATAAGGTGGCTGCACTGAATTTGAGCCTGGGTGCATGGACACTGGGAATTTGTTTCCCAAAGTGCACACCCACATGACCAGACCCCACTCCCACACAGGGCGGCAGTGCCACCTGACTTTGATTCAGGGCAAGCACACATGAAGGCTATTTTCCTCAGGGCAGGAGTAGACCTCCTGCTGACACAGTGTGACTGTGCAACCTGGTCCCCCAAGCAGACCAGGGCCCCTGATTCTTCATGTGAGAGGCAGCACTGAGCACCAGTGACTTAACTCTGTTTCTCATTGCACACAACTGGGATCCCTGATTCCCAATGCATTCACACTAAGAGCCAGTGACGCCAATTCTTGGTGCATGCGCACACAGGGTCCAAGATACTTGGTGCAAGGCCGCACCAAGCAAAGAGACTCTGATACTCTATTCTTGACGCAGACACGGGGTCTCTGACTCCTGACACATGCTAGGGGACTCTGATTTTTGGCACACGCCAGCAGAGTTTGTTTCAGCATGGCGCAGGTGGGGTCCCTGATTCTAGGAGTGCACACAAGGCCACACTAAGTGCCTGTGACTCTGATCCTAGGCAAGTGTGGCTCTCCCCAACCCATGGCAGCCACATGTCTTGGTGTCAGAGCTCTTCAGTGATGCTCAGGGTGCGAAGCTCCCACAGCACATGGCCCAGGCCCCCACAACTCAACATTTGAACCTTCTGGTGATAGCCAGAATGGGGAGACAACGAAACAATCCCAAGAGGAAAGAAAAGGAGGAATTGCCAAGAAAGGAAATAAGTGAAACAGAAGCATGCAACATGACAGAAAAAGAATTCAGAACAATGGTTGTACAGTTCATACACCGGATGGAGGAGAAAATCAACAACCTATGCAAAAATCAGGAAGAAATCAAAAGTGATATAGCTACAATTAAAAACACAATGGGAGGTTTCAACAGCAGACTAGAAGAAGCAGAAGACTGAATTAGTGAGTTAGAAGATAAGATACAGAAACAAGCCCAATCTGAACAGCAACTGGAGAAAAAAAATAAAAAGCAGGAGGAGAGCCTAAGGGAACTTTGGGACAATGCAAAATGAAGTAACTTACATATAATAGGGCTGCCAGAAGGACAAGAAGAGCAACAAGGATTAGAAAATCTACTTGAAGAAATAATGACAGAAAATTTCCCTGATATGGGGAAGAAAAAATTTACACAAGTACAGAGAATTCCAAGGAAGATGAATCCCAAAAGGCCCACACAAAAACACATCATAATTACAATGGCAAATGTTAAAAACAAAGAGAGAATCTTAAAGGCTGCAAGAGAGAAACAGAGACTTACCTACAAAGGATCCCCCATCAGATTATCAAATGATTTCTCAACAGAAACACATTAAGCTAGAAGGGAATGGAAGAAGGTATACAAAGTGATGCAAAGCAAAGGACTGAATCCAAGAATACTCTATTCAGCAAGATTATCACTCAAAATTGAAGGGGAAATCAGGAGCTTCACAGACAAAAAAGGCTAAGGGAGTTTATCACTACCAAGCCAGCAATGCAAGAAATGCTAAAGGGAATGCTGTAAAAAGAAGAAATAGAAAGGGAGTCAGGAACACAGGCATAAAATACAGAAATTGCTACAAACAAGTACCTATCAATAATAACATTAAACATAAATGGATTAAATGCTCCAATCAAAATACATCGAGTGAATGAATGGATGAGAAAACATGACCCATATATATGCTGTCTACAGGAGACCCACCTCAGAACAAGGGACTCACACAGACTGAAAGTGAAGGTATGAAAAAATATCTATCAGGCCGAATCCAGTTTGGCTCAGTGGATAGAGCGTTGGCCTGCGGACTGAAAGGTCCCAGGTTCGATTCTGGTCAAGGGCATGTACCTTGGTTGCAGGCACATCCCCAGTAGGGGGTTTGCAAGAGGCAGCTGATCGATGTTTCTCTCTCATCGATGTTTCTAACTCTCTACCCCTCTCTCTTCCTCTCTGTAAAAAATCAATAAAATATATTTAAAAAGTATCTATCAGGCAAATGGAAATGAAAAAAAAAAAAAAGCTGGCGTAGCAATACTTATATCTGACAAAATAGACCTCAAAGTGAAGACCTTAACAAGAGACAAGAAAGGCCACTTCATAATTCTAAAGGGATCGATACAAGAGGATATAACTCTGGTAAACATATATGCACCCAATGTAGGTGCACCCAAATACATAAAAAAAAAACTTCTGGAAGATATCAGCAGTGATATTGACAGCAACACAATCATAATAGGAGACTTTAATACCCCATTAACATCCTCTGGACAAAAAATTAGCAAAGAAACATCAATCTTAAATGACTTACTAGATCAGATGGACTTAATTGACATATTTAGAACATCCCACACAAAAACTATAGAATATACATTCTTCTGAAGCACACATTGGACATTTTCAAAGATAGACCACATATTGGGACACAGGCAAAGTCTCTCTAAATTCAAGAGGATTGAAATCATATCAAGCATCTTCTCAGAACACAATGGCATAAAATTAGAACAGAACTATAGTAAAAACAATCACAAAAAGTCAAACACTTGGAGGCTGAATAGCATACTATTAAACAATGAGTGGGTTACCAAAGAGATCAAAGAAGAAATAAAACACATCCCGGAAACAAATGACAGTGAAAACACAACAAACCAAAATCTTTGGGACACAATGAAATCAGTACTGAGAGGGAAGTTCATAGCATTACAGGCCTTCCTCAAAAAACAAGAAAAACTGATAATAAACCACCTAACACTGCAACTTGAAGAATTAGCAAGAGAATAAGAAGAAAATCCCAAAGTGAGCAGAAGGAATAAAATAATAAAGATCAGAATGGAAATAAATGACATAGAGACAAAAAAAAAACAACAAAAAACAAACAAAAAAAACAATACAAAAGATCAATAAAACCAAGAGCTGGTTCTTTGAAAGGATAAACAAGATTGATGAATCTCTTGGCAGGCTCACCAAGAAGCAAAGAGAGAGGACCAAAATAAACAAAATCAGAAACGAAAGAGGTGAAATAACAACAGACCCCACAGAAATACGAAGAATCATAAAAAAAAAAAATACTATGAGCAACTCTACTCCAACAAACTGGTCAACCTACAAGAAATGGACATATTTCTAAAAAAATACGACCTTCCAAAACTCAACCAGGAGGAATAAAAAAATCTGAATAGGCTGATAACTGTGGTGGAAATTGAAGCAGTAATAAAAAATCTTCCAACAAACAAAAGCCTTGGACCAGATGGCTTCACAGGAAAGTTTAATAACATATTCAAAGAAGAAATAAAACCTATCTTCCTCAGACTATTCCAAAAAATTAAAGCGAAAGGAGCACTTCCAAGCTCTTTCTACGAAGCCAGCATTACCCTAAATCCAAAACCAGATAAAGACAATATAAAGAAAGAGAATTACAGGCCAATATGGCCAATATCCCTCATGAACATAGACACCAAAATCCTCAATAAAATTCTAGCAAATCGAATCCAGAATTACATTAGAAAGATCATACACCATGACCAAGTAGGATTTATTCCATTGATGCAGAAAAAGCATTTGACAAAATCCAATACCCTTTCTTGATAAAAACGCTCAGCAAGGTGGGAATAGAAGGATCATACCTCAACGTAATAAAATAATTATATGACAAACCCACAACCAACATCATACTCAATGGGCAAAAACTAAAACCATTTCCATTAAGAACAGGAACAAGACAGGGATGCCCACTCTCACCACTCTTTTTCAACATAGTACTGGAAGTACAAGCCATTGGTATCAGACAAGAAGAAGAAATAAAAGGCACCCAAATTGGAAAAGAAGTAAAGCTGTCATTCGCAGATAACATGATATTGTACATAGAAAACCTCAAAGACTCCATCAAAAAACTACTACACCTAATAAATGAATTTGGCAATATAGCAGGATACAAAATTAACATCCAGAAATCTATGGATTTTCTATACACCAATAATTAACTCCCAGAAAGAGAAATTAAAAAAGCAATCCCATTTACCATTGCAACAAAACAATTAAGATACCTAGAAATAAACTTATACAAGAAGATAAAGGATCTGTACTCAGAAAATTTCAGAATGCTGAAAAGATAGATGAAGACATGAACAAATGGAAGAATATACCATGTTGATGGATTAGTAGAATCAACATCATTAAAATGTCCATACTACCCAAAGCAATCTATAAATTCAATGCAATCCCCATTAAAATACCAACGGCATACTTCAAAGACCTAGAACAAATTCTCCAAAAATTCATCTTAAATACAAAAAGACCCTGAATAGCTGCAGCAATCCTGAGAAAGAAGAACAATGTTGGAGGGATCACAATACCAGATATCAAGCTATACTACAAAGCCACTGTTCTCAAAATTGCCTGGTACAAGAACAGATATATAGACCAGTGAAACGGAACAGAGAACCCAGAAATTGACACAAGCCATTATGCTCAATTAATATTTGACAAAGGAGGCAAGACCATACAATGGAGTCAAGACAATCTCTTCAATAAATGGTGTTGGGAAAACTGGACAGATACAAAAATGAAACTAGACCACCAAATTACACCATACACAAAAATAAACTCAAAATAGATAAAGGACTTAAATATAAGATGGGAAACCATAAAAATCTTAGAAGAAGCCATAGGCAGCAAAATAGCAGACATTTGTCGTAGCAATATATTTAATGATACAGCTCCTAGGGCAATGGAAACTAAGGAGAAAATAAACAAATGGGACTACATCAAAATAAAACACTTCTGCACAGCAAGAGAAACCATCAACAAAACAACAAAAAAGCCCACTGCATGGGAGAACATATTTGTCCATGTTATCTCCAATAAGAGTTTAATCTCCAACATTTACAGGGAACTCATACAACTTAACAAAAGGAAGATAAACAACCCAATCACAAAATGGGCAAATGACCTAAATAGACACTTTCAAAAGAGGACATTCAGAAAGCCAAGAGACATGAAAACATGCTCAAAGTCACTAATCATCTGAGAGATGCAAATCAAAACAACAATGAGGTACCACCTCACACCTGTCAGAATGGCTATCATCAACAAACTACAAGTGCTGGAGAGGATTCGGAGAAAAAGAAACACTCCTTCACTGCTGGTGAGAATGCAGACTGTTGCAGCCATTATGGAAAACAGTATGGCTTTTCCTCAAAAAATTAATTGACCCAATAATCCCACTTCTAGAAATATATCTCAAGAAAACAGAAATACCAATCAGAAAGGATATATGCACCCCTATGTTCATAGCAGCATAATTTACAATAGCTAAGATTTGGAAACAGCCTAAGTGCCCATCAGCAGATGAGTGGATTAGAAAACTGTGTTATATCTACATAATGGTATACTCTGCTGCTATAAACAGAAGGCATTCTTACCATTTGCAACAACATGGATGAAACTGGAGAGCATTATACTAAGTGAAATAAACCAGTAAGTGAAAGAAAAATACCACATGATCGCACTCATTATGGATAATAAAAAACATTATAAACTGATGAACAAAATCAGATACAGAGACAGAGAACCATTGAACAGAATGTCAAACTACAGCGGAAAAGCTGGGGAGGGTTGCAGGGGGTAGGTTAGAGATCAACCGAAGGACTTGTATGCATGCATATACGCACAACCAATGGACGCTAGACACTGGGAGGGGGATGAGGTCATGTGCCATGGGGTAGGGGAGGCTGGGGGAAGGTCAATTGGAAAAATAAAAGGAGACATATGTACTACTATTTGTAATACTTTACAACATTTTTTTTCTTTTTTATTGTTTAAAGTATAGCATAAGGAATATAGTCAATAATACTGTAATAACTATGTATGGTGTCAAATAGGTATTAGATTTATCAGGAAGATCACTTTGTAAATCATGTAAATGTCTAACCACTATGCTGTACACATGGAACTATTATATAAAATGTTATTATGTCAACTGTAATTGGAAAAAAAGCTAAAAATAGTGATGCCCATACCCTAGGCTCTAAGATAATGGTGACAATTTAGGAGAGAGGGAGCTTACAGGATCCTTGCTTTGTCAGTTTTTGAATAGATACATTTAATGAGAAAGATTAATGTAAGTTGAAAGTGATGCATGAGAAGCTAGGTCAGGTTCTTCTGAAAAACATAAAGGTAGTTGTGATTGGCATATCTAAATAAAGTCCTAAATCAAACCGTCTCTGGTATTTTGAATGTCATGAAAGGGTCCCAACAAAAAAAGCTGATGGAGAAACTGGTGGGAAATGACAGATATATGATTAGTCTTGACATTGTTCAAAATAGTTATAAAAATCCTCAATATGAGGAGCTACATGGTTCAGAGATGAAAACTATATTCTCATTTTTTAGTTCAATGAAGATTCAAGTTGGGTTAAAATATATAGCTAAGAACAATTTGGACATTCATAACTTAATTTGTAGTAGAACTAAGAAACTCTCTTTATCCAATACCAATCATTATCAGGATAGATAGTTGGGATATTGTCTATAGAATATAAGTTTGGTGAGTAAGTGGAATACTACAATTAATTTCCCAGAAGCATGCCCTAACCGGTTTGGCTCAGTGGATGGAGCGTCGGCCTGCAGACTGAAAGGTCCCAGGTTCGATTCCGGCCAAGGGCATGTACCTTGGTTGCGGGCACATCCCCAGTAGGGGGCGTGCAGGAGGCAGCTGATCAATATTTCTAACTCTCTCCCTCACCCTTCCTCTCTGTAGAAATCAATAAAATATATTTTTAAAAAAAATTTCCCAGAAGCACTTTGAGTATGCTCCCATTTGTGACATACAGCTTGAGATATAGGGTGGAAATAAATAGATGGATGATACATGATGACCCAAAGATTAGTTGGTCTCCCCTTCTCTTTAAAATTGTCTCAGGATAGGCTCGAACAACATTCTATACCTAGAAAAAAGACCCCTGATTTTTCTCAATTTATCTGTGAGTTTCTTTTACATGGTTACCCCTGACTTTGTATCCCTTCTTGCTATGTTAGTTCTGTTTTAATACAATCTCACCACACCCAGGTGTAGAATTTAGCGCTGTAATTTCCACACAAAGCTTTTGTCTTTTTAGCAGAGTTCCTGGATGTCTGGGGAAGTCATAGGATATTTATATTGTTAACAAAACAAATAACATAAGTGATGCATTTAAACATCCCTGTTCTTTTTAAAAATTGATTTTTAGAGAAAGAGAGAGAGAAGGAAAAGGGATAGAAAGATAGAAAAGTCCTTGAGAGAGAAACATTATCAATCTGCTGTCTTCTGCACGCCCCCTACCGGCGACTGAGCTTGCACTCCAGGCATGTGCCCTGACCAGGAACCAAACCAGTGACCTTTTGGTTCATGGGTCAAGGCTCAACTGCTTAGCCACACTGGCTAGGCTAAATATTCCTGTTCTTAAACTACCTTTGGCCACACTGTTTTGGGGTACTAGGTGTACTGATTAATAATGTGGATTTTATAATCAAAGAAGACACAATAATTTCAAGAGAAACATCAAAAGTGCTTTATTCAAAGTAATGTCCATCGCTAGCTACACATTTCCCTCATCTTTCAGGTAATTTGTGGATGCCATCCCAATAGAATTTTTCTTGTTTTGAGGCAAACCATGCAAACCATTCAGAGACCCGATTTTCCACTTTTTCATATGTTTTGAAGTGCTGCTCAGAAAGTGCGTGTGTCATCGATTGGAACAAGTGGTAATCTGAAGGAGCAAGGTCTGGTGAATACTGCGGGTGGGTTAATACTTCCCAGGCAAAATCTTTTAACGTGTCTTTAACTGGTTAAGAAGTGTGTGATGGTGCGTTATCATGAAGCAAAATTACTTTGCCGTGTCTTCTGGCCCATTCTGGTCATTTCACAATCAAAGCTTGGTTCAAATTGACCTGGATGTTCTTTGTCTTTCACATTGAAATCATCACTTTTAAAGCATATAAACCAGCGTTCACAAGTATCTTGAGATGGAGCATGTTCACCATAAGCTTCCCAAAGTATATGATAACTTTCAGCAGCACTTTTCTTTAAAATAAAGTAATGAATTAAAACTTCCCGAAAATGCTCTTTTTTTGGCACAAAATTTGGCATTCCCCCCCCCCCCCGGATCCAGTTTATTGTGTTACTTAGGTTCCACATATGAATGAGATCATGTGATACTTGTCTTTCTCTGACTGGCTTATTTCACTTAGCACGATACTCTCCAGGTCCCTCCATGCTGACTCAAAGGGTAAGAGATCTTCTTTTTTACAGCTGTGTAGTATTCCATGGTGTAGATGTCCCACAGCTTTTTTTAAATAAATCTTTATTGTTCAGATTATTACAATTGTTTCTCCTTTTTTCCCCCATATATCCCCATCACCCGGTTCCCAACCCCCCTCTGCCCTTACCTCCCCCCCCCCGTTGTCCTTATCCATAGGTGTATGATTTTTGTCCAGTCTCTTCCCATACCCCCCACACAGACACCCATTTCGCCCTGAGAATTATTAATCCACTCCCATTCTATGCCTCTGATTCTATTATGTTCACCAGTTTATTCTGTTCCTCAGATTTTTAATTCACTTGATTTTTAGGATCACTTGTTGATAGATATATATTTGTTGTTCATAATTTTTATCTTTACTTTTTTCTTCTTTTTCCTCTTTTTAAAGAATACCTTTCAGCATTTCATATAATACTAGTTTGGTGGTGATGAACTCCTTTAGCTTTTTCTTATCTGTGAAGCTCTTTATCTGCCCTTCAATTCTGAATGATAACTTTGCTGGGTAGAGTAGTCTTGGTTGTAGGTTCTTGCTATTCATCACTTTGAATATTTCTTGCCATTCCCATCTGGCCTGCATAGTTTCTGATGAGAAATCAGCTGACAGTCGTATGGGTGCTCTCTTGTAGGTAACTGTTTTTCTCTTGCTGCTTGTAAGATTCTCTCTTTGTCATTTGCCCTTGGCATTTTAATTATGATGTGTCTTGGTCTGGTCCTCTTTGGATTCCTTTTGTTTGGGGTTCTCTGCACTTCTCGGACTTGTAAGTCTATTTCTTTCACCAGGTGGGGGAAGTTTTCTGTCATTATTTCTTCAAATAGGTTTTCACTATCTTGCTGTCTCTCTTCTGGCACACCAAAAATTCGGATATTGGTACACTTAAAGCCATCCCAGAGGCTCCTTACGCTATCCTCACACTTTTGGATTCTTCTTTCTTTCCACCTCTCTGGTTGGGTGTTTTTTTCTTTCTTATATTCCAGATCTTTGGTTTGACTCTTTGGGTGCGGTGGTCTACTCTGTATATTCTTGATTTCAGACAGTGTATGCATAATTTCTGACTGGTCCTTTTCCATATTTTTGGTATTCTCATTTAGGTCCTTGAAGGTCTCTTCAAGTTTCTCAGCAGTTTTTAGAAGATTCTTGAGTAACCTTATAAATATGGTTCTGAACACTGTGTCATCCATTAGTTTGCTTTCATCTATCTCTCCTACTCGTGACATACTTCGATGTCTCCACATTTTGGCTGCCTCCCTGTGTTGATGGAGTGGCTTTGTGTGGTCAGTGACCTATAGGGGCCGGTAGCTCAGCTTCTCCAATCTCCCTAGGTGGTCGCTCTTGATACTCCCCTTTGTGGGCTGAGTGGAAAGTCTTGGTGTAGTTAAAAGCCCTAATTGCTGTTGGTACACTGGGAGGATTTGACCTCCAGTCCAATTGGCTGTGAGGACCTGCTGTATCTATAACGGAAGAATTGCTGTGCTGGAGACACAGTAGGGCTTTGGTGTTCACTGAGTCTGCCTCTTGAATGTGTCCCTTATGAGAGTGGTTGAAATCTGGTGTCATCCACACCGACAGAAAAGTCACTCTCACTCTCCGACCGATGGCCGAGAGTCCCGTAGGCGTCTGGGTCCCCCGCGTGTCCCCAGAAACTGGAGTTCAGAGTGGTTGGGATTGTTGGTATCACTGGCGGGAGTTGATCTCCAAGCCAGTTGGCTGTGATGATCAGCAGTGTCTCCGCTGGGAGAGCTTCTGTGCTCAGCTTGGATGGGGCAGAGTCTCAGGGTGGCGCAGACAAGCTTTGGTTTCCCGTCTGCTTCGCCCTAAGAGGGCCAGTTTCTCCGTGCCCGAATTAATGGCTGCATGCCTCTGAGAGAAGGCAGCTTTCGAGCCTCTCCTGCTGCCTAACAGACCAGTTTCTCCCCAGCTGGGGCTGGATTTCAGTGCAGACCGGAGGTTTTGTTTTTCTCCCGAACAAGAAATCCAGTCACTGGGAGGGCTGTGCTCAGCTTGGATGGGGCGAAGTCTCAGAATGGTGCAAACTTGGTTTCCCTCCATGCTGCCCTAAGAGGGCCGGTTTCTCCGTGCCCTAATCAATGGCTGTGCGCCTCTGAGAGAAGGCAGCTTTCGAGCCTCGCCCGCTGCCAAACAGACCAGTTTCTCCCCGACCGCAGCTGTATTTCAGTGCAGTCGGGAGGTTTTGTTTTTCTCCCAAACGAGAAAGCTAGCCACGCAGTGTCTGCTGCCCTCCCTCTCCGCGAGCTGCGAGCAAGCCTGCCGTGTATTCAGCTGCCAGCCCTTTCCGTGCTCACGGATCTCCTCACCTCCACAGCTCCTGAGGCTCAGCGTCCCCCTCTCTTTTTTTCTCTAGTTGTAGGTTTTCCACTCTGCCAGCTTTCTGGTGGTTCTGGATGGTGTGCGCTCTGTTTTCCAGTTGTAGTTTCAAAATTGTTGTGGTAGGCAACAATTAGGTGTTTACCTTATGCCGCCATCTTGGTTTCTCTCAAAATTCGGCATTTTTAAGCATAAAAATATCTATGATAACACCTTCAGAAAATTTGACATATGAAGTTTTGAAGCTTGTTGTCAATACAACAAAATAGCATACATATAAAATCACATATATATATCAACATATGTGTAACTCCATCTCTTGAAAAAAATCTGCATTTGACTGGTACATCCAGTATATAGGTGGTATTTCATTGTCTTTTCTTCAAGTCAGCAGAAGGTGACAAGCAGGAGCATTTGACTTCTTCTCCACCAGATAAATAGTTACTCCTCCTCTTTGGTGGGACAGAGCAGGATAGGCCACAGCATCTCCCTATGTGAACACCAGAGCCAGAAATTAATAATAGCCTGCAGCAGCTAGCTTTCTGGAAAGTTTGTTTCATAAAGAAAAATGCTTTGGCATATGTTTTTAGTTTGCATGTGTTTTTTCAAAAGTGCAACTTTTTTATAAGATACCGTATGTGTGTTCATATATGTGTATGTGTTTAGAAAACACAACTTATTAAAACTGAAACAACACAACTGAAATAACTCATGAAGATAAGACTCAAGAGCAGGCATTACTGCTTTTACCCCTTTCCTTTAATGAGTAAACTAGCTAGAAATCATTCAGATCCATTGTTGTGGTTTTTAATAAATAGCTTTTGCATTTATTTATTAATTAATTTAAAAAATTTTATACTCACTAATTTTGGCTTTTTATTTTATTCGTTTTTTAACTTATTTTTGTCTTAGATGTATACTCCTTTTTTTCTAACCTCAGTTAAATTCTTATTTTCATTCAGTTTCTCTTAGTAAATAAGAAAAGTATTAAATACCATCAATTTTAATATAGAATATTTTATTAAATTATTTCTAAATATTACATTATTATAGCTTTTCTTAACTTTTTGACATATTATATTTTCAAAATAAAAATTTTAAAATACAGTCAGTTTTTCATTGTTTACTTGCTTGAATCTTTATTAATTCATATTTTTAATACATTGTGGTCAGATAATATGATCTATACAATTTCTGGATTTAGATTTTTATGTGAGGTTCTTTGTTAGCTCCATATTTATCTATTTTTGTAAATGATCAATGAGGGTTTGGGAAATAAGCTATATTTTCTGTGTATTTGCCACTTAGTATGCTATACAGCTATTAAGGTGACCTCATTAACTTAATGTTCATATCTTCTATAATTTTATTTTTTGCTAGTTGGTCAAAAAATAACTGAGGTAAATATGTTCAAGTATTACACCATAGTCTTTTGTCAAATTTTCCCCATATTTTTGACATAATTTAATCTTACATATTTCAGTACAATCATATTCAACTATATATTTATGCCTTTTATTTTTTCATGAATATTTCTGCTCATTTGATGGTTTGACATTGCATTCTAAGTTTTCTTATAATAGTGTGATCTTACTATTAATAAAAAGGTAGTGACACAGATACTGAAAAATCTAGCTTCGGTTAACTAAGTAAGGCATGCAGGAATTATTTACTAGTACATTGAAATGCTATTAGTTATACTCAGACAATTTATATCAGGTACTTTATATTAAAGGTTTCCAAGGGTGAGGAAAATAGAGATCTTAATAGTCTGAAGGAACCTAAGGGAAACACCAGAGTATTTGTAGGCCAGCACACCTACTCTTCCATCAAAGTGTGGAGAAGACAGCCATATTAGTCAGAGTTTTCTAGAGAAACAGAAACAAGGGTATATATATGCAGAGTGAGTGAGTTGGCAAACTGGAGACTCAAAACACCCATTGATATAGATCCAATCCAAGTCCAAATGCCTGAGAACCAGGAGATCCAATAGTGTAGTTCCAGTCAGAGGCTGGCAGGCTAGAAAACCAGTAAAAGCCCATGTTTCAGTTCAAGTCCAAAGGCAGGAAAAGGTAGATGTCCCAGGTCAAAGGTAGTCATTCAGGAGGAATTCTCTTACTGAAAGATCAGCCTTTTTGTTTTATTCATGCCTTCAACTGATTACATGAGGCCCACCCACATTAGAGAGGGCAATCTGCTTTATCCAGACCACTAATTTAAATATTAATTTATCCAAAAACCAGAGGCCTGGTGCACAAAATTTGTGCATGGGGTGAGGGGAATGTCCCTCAGCCCAGCCTGCACCCTCACCAATCTGGGACCACTCGAGGGATTGGGCCTAAATGGGCAGTCGGGATCAGGCCTAAATGGGCAGTTGGACATCCCTCTCACAATCCAGGACTGCTGGCTCCCAAATGCTTGCCTGCCTGCCTGCCTGCCTGCCTGATTGCCCCTAATCGCTTCTGCCTGCCAGCATGATCACCCCCTAACCACTCCCCTGCCAGCCTGATCAACACCTAACTACTCCCCTGCCAGCCCAATTTCCCCTAACTGCCCTCCCCTGCCAGCCTGGTCACTCATAACTGTCCTCCCCTGCTGGCCTGGTCGCCCCTAACTGTCCTCTCCTGCAGGCCTGGTCACCCCCACCTGCCCTCCCCTGCTGGCCTGGTCACCCCTAACTTCCCTCCCTTGCCAGCCTGGTCGCCCCTAACTGCCCTTCCCTGCTGGCCTGGTCACCCCCTACTGCCCTCCCCTTCAGGCCTGGTCGCCCCCAACTGCCCTCCCCTTCAGGCCTGATCACCCCTAACTTCCCTCCCTTTCAGTCCTGGTCCCTCCCAACTGCCCTCTCCTGCTGGCCATCTTTTGGTGGCTATCTTGTGTCCACCTGAGGCGGCAATCTTTGACCACATGGGGGCAGTCATCTTGTGTGTTGGAGTGATGGTCAATTTGCATATTATCTCTTTATTATATAGGAATAGCCTCACAATATTTGACCAAATATCTGGGAATCTCATGGACCACTCCTGTTGACACAATTATCCATCACAACATGTAGAAGCAGAATAACAGTAACTTCTAAGAAAAACCCCTCTGGCTTTCAGGTAATGTCAGTATATATGGGATGAAACATGAAAAGGAAACAGAACATAGCCATCAGTTTAACCAAGAATTCATCAGTTTAAGCACAATTCTAATAAATAAGCCGCAAAGATTGAGTTGTATAGATGATAGCAGTCACAACTCTTTATTGCTGTTCTTTACCAAAGCTTTTATCACTTTACCACCACTCTTTTTTGCAGCTGATGATTCAAAGTATAGTCTGTGGTCCACTCTTTGAGATTGTTGTAAGAACAGCTATCTCCTAGTCAAATGCATCAGGAAGGAGAAACTCTCCTTGATTTTGCAGAGACTAAAATCTGCACATGTGGATCTGGGAAATTGCATTTAAAAAATATATACTAGCTACTTTCCTAGAGCAAAGTGATATAAAGTCACATGTCATCAAACAGTAGTAGATGAGCTGAAAAATAAACCAGGTTTGCCAAGGCAAAGACCTTCTCACCCTGCTATCTAATCTGAAGTTGATGGAGAAATGGCATGGTTCAAATTCTGAGTCCTACAGAAAGTACCTGGATAAGACAAGAAGGAGGTATTTCCAAAGCAGGCAGGTTTTACCCTTTCAGTTACTTGAAAGGTGAAGAGTTGACTAGAAAATTGGGGGTAAGGAAATAAACTTTTTTTTATGAGGATTGGAGTACAAAGAATTGATAGTTTAAGAAAAAGGGATTCAGAGGTGGCAGGATATAAGGTTACTATAATACAAAATTCAATCACTTTCCTTTATACAAGAAATGGACAGCTAGAATTCAATATTAAAATCAGGATCCTATTTATATTAGTATAGTACAGAAACAAAAATAAAATATGCAGATATAAATCTAAAAAATTATGTATAAGGCATATATGAGGAAAACTGCAAAACATTCATGAAAGATAATTAAGAACTAAATAACTGGAAATATATTCCAGGTCCATGGATGGTAAGACTAAATATTTTCAAGATGTCAGTTCTTCCCAATTTGATTTATAGATTTAATGCAACTGCAATAAAAATCCCAGCAAGTTATCTTGTGGATATTGACAAAATAATTCCAAAGTTTATATGGAAAAACAAAAACCCAGGATAGTCAAAATAAGACTGTGTGCTTTTCTTCAAATGGAGAGCAATTCTAAATCTGAATTGTAGAGGATCAGAATTTCACTTGTTACAAATCAATATGTCTTTCTCCCAATATTTTCCTTATAAATATTTTTGGTACTTTTCTTTACAAAATTTTGGCAGTTAAATTATGAACCACTTTTCGAAAGAAGACAAACAGAAGGCTGAGAGACATATGAAAACATGCTCAAAGTCACTAATAATCCGAGAGATGCAAATCAAAACAACAATGAGGTACCACCTCACACCTGTCAGAATGGCTATCATCAACAAATCAACAAAGTACAAGTGCTGGAGAGGATGTGGAGAAAAAGGAACCCTCCTGCACTGCTGTTGAGAATGCAGACTGGTGCAGCCACTGTGGAAAACAGTATGACGTTCCCTCAAAAAATTAAAAATGTAACTGCCATTTGACCCAGTAATTCTACTTTTAGGAATATATCCCAAGAAAACAGAAACACCAATCAGAAAGGATATATCCCCTATGTTCATAGCAGCACAATTTACAATAGCTAAGATTTGGAAACAGCCTAAGTGCCCATCAGCAGATGAGTGGATTAGAAAACTATGGTACATCTACACAATGGAATACTATCTTGCTGTAAAAAAGAAGGAATTCTTACCATTTGCAACAGCATGGATGTAACTGGAGAGCATTATGGTAAGTGAAATAAGCCAGTCAGAGAAAGATAAGTATCACATGCTCTCACTCATTTGTGGAATATAATGAACAATATAAAATTATGAACAAAAATAGAACCAGAGTCATAGAAGCTTGGAACAGACTGTCCAACCTATGAGGGAAGTTGGGGAGTGAGGGGGTAAGAGACCAACCAAAGGACTTGTATGCATGCATATGAGCATAACCAATGGACACAGATTCAGCAGGGGGGGTTGAGGGCATGTGCTGGGGGGTAGGGATGTCTGGGAAGAGGTCAATAGGAGAAAAAGGAGACTTATGTAATACTTTAAACAATAAAGAATTTAAATAAAACAACAACAAATTATGAACTCAATTGAAATATTAGAGATGTGAGCTTTTATTTGATAGGAAACATGGTTATATAAATTTAAGGAGAATTCATAAATTACAGTTAATTTGCAACAAATGCATGATATAATAACACTCTTAATAATAATAGCTGCCATATTTGTACTATATGACAAATACCATCTTGTGTGCATGTTTTGCCATTTAATTAACACAGCAAGCCTACAAGACAACCCAGTTTTACAGATTGGGTAACTGTGAAGTGAATTTGTTCAGGTAGTGTTATTTTTCACTGGATAAGTTATTTTTTTCTGTACTGTACCTTATTTATTTATTTATTATTTTTTAAAAATATATATTATTGATTTTTTACAGAGAGGAAGTGAGAGGGATAGAGAGTTAGAAACATCGATGAGAGAGAAATATCAATCAGCTGCCTCCTGCACACCCCCTACTGGGGATGTGCCCGCAACCAAGGTACATGCCCTTGACCGGAATCGAACCTGGGACCTTTCAGTCCGCAGGCTGATGCTCTATCCACTGAGCCAAACCAGTTAGGGCATGTACTGTCCCTTATTTAGTGATAATGATATTATTGATACTGATGTACTAGGAGACGGATAGAAAAATGCTATTTAGATATAAACAGATTTTTATTTACCTTCACGGCAAGTGAAATAATTACTGAGGAATCTATGTGGTCATCAGCCCTGAAATATCTTAGCAGAAAACAATGTTTGATAGAATATTATATATTTTTAGTTCATTACACAACAATATGTAGCAGCTAGCCTAATTCTGAACATTTAGCCATCATCAACAGTTGTAATGTGATCTTAAATATATGTGATTTCTGTTGCTGAAAAGGTCACAGCTACTCCTGATATTATTGACTTCCATTCATAAGGAATGGAAAGGCTGAATTTCAGTTAGAGTTTAGTTAAAATAAAGATGGAATTGTTCCTATCTATATAAGTTCATAGACACCAGGTAAAGAACCCTTGCTCTAACAGAAGTCATTGTTTGAGGTTATGCAAAGCAAGAACTGGAAAATAAGGCAACTGTGGAGTTCATTGAGAGTGGTATAGAGGCCTGGATAAACTGCCCCACAAGAAGACACAGACACATAGCAGCTAATGACATTGAGCTTATCCATTTAGAAATATAGCAAACATGGATAGAATCTGTATTTTTATATTTAGGGTTTCTAGTATTGAGTTGTTTGTAGAATTCTTGTATTCTTTTTTATTTCCAGGATATTATTATATTGCACTTCAACAACTTTTATAGAGTGGGGGAAAAGTAGGTTTATAGTTGTTTGTATGGAACATACTACAATCCTATATAATAAAAACCTAATATGCTAAGTGTCTGGTCATCCATTCAACCAATCAAAGTATATAATATGGTAATGATATGCTAAGGTCGCTCAACCGCTTGCTATGATGTGCACTGACCACCAGGGGGCAGACGCTCTGTCTGGTAGGTTAGCTTGCTGCTGGGGTCTGGCCGATCGGGACTGAGCGAGATGGACTGGACATGCTCTGGAGCCCTCCCATGGTCCCTCCCTGGTTTGCCAACCTCCTGGCCCCAATCATGCACCCATGGGGTCCCTTGGCCTGGCCTGTGCCCTCTCACAATCTGGGACTGCTCGGGGGATGTCGGAGAGCTGGTTTCAGCCCAATGACAGAATGACTGGTTGCTATGATGCACACTGACCACCAGATGCTCAAAGCAGGAGCTTCCCCCTGGTGGTCAGTGTGCTCCCACAGGGGAAGTGGGCCTAAGCCATCAGTTGGACATCCCCAAGGGCTCCTGGACTGGGAGAGGGCACAGGCCGGGCTGAGGGACCCCCTGAGTGCAAGAATTTTGTGCACCAGACCTCTAGTAATTAATAAATAATAATATAAGAATAAACAGTGTTTTGAATATTAACAAATGTAAACCTACTTTTTCCCCACCATGTATATATGTTTTGAATAAATATGAATTGAAAATATTAAACAGTATAAATTCATTTCCATGAAGTTTGAAATTAGGTATTTTTTAATTTAGCATTTATATTCACATTTATATCTAGAAATAGAAGACCTCACAAATAATGTAACATTTCACATACCTTGCTAGTAAATTCTCAGTTTTGTGTTTGACATTCTGAGCAGCAGTATTACTGGTGAAACTGAAATTTGCAACAGCTTTTTTTTTTTGTTCAGGACACATAATTTCCACTATGCTTGATAGGCACTCTTTGTAAACTTGCCATCTGTACATTTTTATGCCTGTGGTTTTATTTTTTCACTTAACAGCATTTCATAGTGGCATTATTTTTTTCAGTTGCATTAACAAAGATTAAATTGCAGTCTTTGGGGGTTTCCTTTTTTTTTTTTTTTTCAGTTCTTCACGGTGTCCATTACACATCTTTTTTGTATTTCTTACAATGGTTTGTTTCTGATGTCTTAAACCATATTATTTTAACACTGATATGCTTTATTTGCATAGTAAATGCTTATTATGCCCAAGACCCTTATAGCTTATAATTTGTACATTCTCAACCTGAGGCTTGTATCTTAGAATCTATGATGGTTGCTCAAGATCTATCTTCATCTCCTATGGCTGCCATAATAAATTACCACAAACTGGGTGGCTCAAACAACAGTAATCTAGCCTCTCAAATTCCCAGAGACTAGACGTCTGAAATCAAGGTGTATGCAATGTCATGCTCCTTAAATCTGTAAGGAAGAAGTTTTGCCTCTCTCCTAGCTTCTGGTGATTATCAGCAATCTTTGGCAGTCCTTGACTTGCAGCTCCATGCATTTCAATCTCTGTCTCAGTTATAAAATGCCCTTTTCTTGTGTCTGTATCAAATTTCTCTCTTTTGATAAGGACACCAGTCATTGGAGTAGAACTCAGCCAATACAACATGACCTTATTTTAACTTGCTTCCATTTGTAAAGATCCTATTTCTAAATAAGGTGACATTCACAGGTACCTGGAGTTTGAACTTAAATCTATTCTTATTAATTTCAGAGAAGAAAGAGAGAGAGGGAAAGAGAGAGAGAAACATCAATGATGAGAGAGAATCATTGATCAGCTGCCTCTGGCACGCCCCCCTACTGGAGATCAAGCCTGCAACCTGGTCATGTGCCCTGACCAGGAATTGAACCATGACCTCCTGGTTTATAGATTGACGCTCAACCACTGATCCACACACGGCAGGCCTTTTTAAATTTTTTAATATCATATTTTACTGAGGTGAATTTCACATAACATGGAATTAACCATTTTAAGTGAACAATTTGGCAATATTTAGTACATTCATGATGTGCAACCACCACCTCTATTTAGTTCAAAAATAGTCCCCTCACTCCAAAGTAAAACCCCTTAAGCAGTATCTCCCATTCCCCCCTCCTCCTAGCTCTTGGTAGCTACTTAGCTACCTGCCTGGTCTTCTCTTACTATTGTTTCTGCCTGGAAGATAAAATAATTATCTTTGGTTCTTAAAATTAAATAACACAACCAGAATAACTAAATGTTGATCCTTTTATATCCATGGTTTAACTACAGCATGATCCTCAGTTTTTGATTTTTTAAATAATGTCTTTGATTACATTTCCACTTCCAGTTGTTGGGAATTCTGCTTCAGAGATAACAGCTATTTTAGTTTTCATCTGTGACTGCTTAGCTACTTGCTGTTTCTACACTATATAATATTTTAATACCAATATGTTAGTCCTCAGTTATTTCCTTGCCTTTATATCATTCATTTTAATTTTAAGTTTTATTCTTGTATTTTATCATCTCATTTTTAGCTCTTATTTTATTAAGTTGCACTCTATTTAATCAGTATAATAATAAAAAATTTTTAGATAGATATTTATTTTTGAACAAAATCTGTATTTGTTTTGCTTGCTATTTTTTCATTCTTCTTCCACCCTCTTCTATAGAATCTTTATATAGATAAAATCCAAGAATAAAACTTAAAATTAAAATGAATGATATAAAGCCAACTAGTATATATATATATATATATATATATATATATATATATATATATATATATATATATATTAGTGTCCCAGTGCACGAATTTGTACATGTTGAAAGGGACTTAATTAGAAGAAATATTTTAATATCACTATTCATCCTTTCTCTACAATAGAAGTGTCAACCAAATTCACAATCGACAATGACAGATGGAAACACACTCGTGCGATTGGCACCAGCGAGAGCTTTATATGTATCGCACATGCATGAGTCAACTTAGCTTTTTATAGATATAGAATAAACTTGCTTAATTAGACCTGCTTTCTGATTTAGCTAAACTTTTTCCAGCCCAGTGAAGCACCCCAACTTCTCTTTTAGCAACATAGCAATAAATATTAACACAAAGCAGATTATTATTGTAGATCTCAGAGGGAGAACAAAGGGTAAAATATTTAACTGCAACAGTGTTTGACTATATTCTGCGCAGTGAGAAAACGTGAAGTCATTTTCAAGGTCCACCATTTCTTACTTCTTTTCAGTCGGGTCAAGTTTCTAAGCTTTCTAAATCTTTGTTTTCCTGCTAATGAAAAGAAAATATGATTCCACTGAGTCTCCTATCTACCTACTCTAGGACTTCTGTGAGGATCAAATGAGATGAGGCATCAGAAAATGCTTCACAGACATTTGGTTAAAGTGTAAATGTTTCCACCTGGGTATAAAGCAAGTCGTGTTCCTGGGATGAAGAAACTGCAAGGAGGCTGGTCACTAGGGAGAGGAAGCTGGGCGTTGCTACATGATGTCATTAACCAGCGCCCACAGCGATGATTTCTGGGCTGGCCATGAGGTCTCAGCAGCTTTGGCTGCAATTTGGTGGGCTGTCTCTCTGGGGTGGTGGCGGGGCCTGTGTCCCACTTGGGTAAGGTGACCAGACGTCCCGCTTTTAGCGGGACAGTCCTGATTTTTAACAATTTGTCCCGTGTCCCGTGGCGTTTTAAAAAAGTCCCGATTTTTGGAAAGAATGCACGACAAGCTAGGGAACAGCGGGAGAACGGGAAGGGAATATACGGTTTTTGGCGGCCATGTGGCTATTTAGCCAGGATATGAGTTTTATATTATTTTTGTTAATTTTATAATGTTAAATTTTAATAATAACAAATAATTGTTGAGAACTGATTATCGAGAACTGCTTATCAAAGTTCGCATTGTTGATCAGTTGTTAGAATTTGACCACCATTGTTTGGACTTAATGAACAATGGCATTTTTTTGGGATTGGCAACGACGAAAACATTTTGTAACTGTCTCTCAGAGGATACACATTGTACTGTGTGCTAGTAAGCTAGTTAAACAAGTGATGTCATTACAAATCAGCTATTCAGATAATTTAGGTAAGTAATTTATTTATTTATTTCATAAATACATAAATTTTCTTGAATTTAGCAGATAGTACTAGTATTATTTATATTTTATAGTGGCGGCAAAATGTCTAGCGCCGGCCTTGAAAGTGACACTTACGACTTACGTTACAGCCAATTCAGAGGAAAAATAATACAAATTAGTATTGTTATTATTTAGAAAGAAATATAAGATTAAAATAATTTTTAAAATATAGTTACTTTATAACAATCAAATTAATTTAATTTATAAACTAACAATAACATATGTTCATGTAATTTTGTACCTACTTACTTGTTTTTAAGCAATATGTATATAATAATTTATAATATAATTTTAAATTATTTTTTTAGATTTTTAACATAATGAGTAAGAAAAGAGGATGCAAATTCAACAATGATCTAAGAAGTGAATTTCCTTTTATTAAAAAAACCAAAAGCGATTACAATATAGACCAAATTTTTAATCAAGAACCCCCCCGCCCCCCCGGGCCGAAACCAGTTTGGCTCAGTGGATAGAGCGTCGGCCTGCGGACTCAAGGGTCCCAGGTTCTATTCTGGTCAAGGGCATGTACCTTGGTTGCGGGCACATCCCCAGTAGAGGGTGTGGAAGAGGCAGCTGATCGATGTTTCTCTCTCATCGATGTTTCTAACTCTCTATCCCTCTCTCTTCCTCTCTGTAAAAAAATCAATAATATATATATATTTTAAAAAGAATCCCCCCCCCACCACAGTCAATGGTGTCCCGCTTTACCAATGTTAAAATCTGGTCACCTTGCACTTGGGGAAAGCTGAGCGTTGCTTTGTTGGCCAGTTCCACACTGTCATTTCTCTGTAAATGGCAAGTGTGCTTCACAGCAGCTCCTGTGTTGAGCGCCTGCCTCCTGGTGGCCAGTGTGCATCATAGCAACCAGTCCGACAGTGGGAAGGACACTTAACTTATTAGCCTTTTATATACATATAGATATAGATATCTTAACACTTTTTATGTTAATTATATTAAAAATAGACAGCCCTCCCATTCAAATACTAACCAGGCCGGACCCTGCTTAGCTTCTGAGATCAGACTAGATGGGGCCCATTCAGGATGGTATGGCTGAAAACTAAAAATGGACAGTTCTATCCAGACCATTTATTTCTGTTCATATATTTTGGATGAATTTTTCTTAACTCCCATTCCACCTTGTTGGGCAATTTTGTTCTTTCCTAGAAAGGCATAATTTGAGAATTGAGTTTTCTATAGACTACAAGAGTGAATGTAGTGAGAAGAAGACACTATCTGGATCTATAAACAGAATTGGTTACCCAGCTTGGGCTTTGTCTCATCTTCTAAGATCTGGTTAAATGTCCTGTAACTTTTCCTGTACCTTCCAATGAGAGATAACTTAGCACATCAGATAGCTTAACCTGTTCATTGTGGAGCATTAACTCTTAGCCTGTGTCAGAGAGCCAGCCAGGTTTATTTTCCCCTTTTCCATTTTTTTCTATTAAGGAATATTTCTACCTTCACAAAAGAAGAATAAAAGGCCAAGTAAAAGGCAGCCTTGAGTTATGAACTCTTTGCATTTGGAGGAGATGTTAAATGTTTTCAGATGTCAGTTGTTCCATCTTCCACTCCCTCAGGTCTTATCTATTTTCTTCTTGGTCTTCTGTTTGACTAAATTGTTATTTATTGCTGGTGATAATTAGTTCTGAGTTTTTGTAACCCATTTTCTTTTCCTCTTTACCTCTCCTCCCAGTGGGGAATTGAGAATCATTGCAAATTCTAGCAGTTTTTCTGAAATGTTAGAGGAGGAGAGGTCCAGGCTTGGGCTTTTTAAGTAATGAAACTGTCTACATTTTTTACTAGTTTTACTTATTACTTCTTTCCTTCAACCACACTCTGTATTGGGGTAGGTCATTAAATTTTTTAAGATTATGTTTATTAATATAAACCTCTCTGGAATATTTCTGTAGAGGGTAAAATTGAGCTGTATGGACCTTCACTAAGCTGAGTGGAGCAGATTCTTTAAAATCTCTGTATTTTCTTTTTACTTGTCTTTATCCCTTTCCTATGTTTGATTATTCCATGGTCAAATGGCCACATTGTAGATGGGACTAGCTGAATCAAAGTAAGTTTCTACCAATGAGGAATAAGAAATGATGAACAAATTTGGGGTAGATGATCAATATTGCCTACCAAGATCTAAAGCTCACAGTTCCCTACTCTTTTATAAAGTGATTAAAGGCCTGATGCATGAAATTTGTGCACTCGGGGGGGGGGGGCGTCCCTCAGCCCAGATTGCAGGAGGGCTCCAGGGCGTGTCTGGTCCATCTTTCTCAGTCCTGATTGGCTGGACCCAGCAGGAAGCTAATGTACGATTCGGAGCATCTGCCCCTGGTGGTCAGTGCACATCATAGTGAGCAGTTGAGCAGCCTTAGCATGTCATTAGCATATTACACTTTGATTGGTTGAATGGCTGACTGGACGACTGGACACTTAGCAGATTAGGTTTTTATTATATAGGATTTTCATAACTTGGCAATAGCATCTCCATTTTTGTAACCACATTGTTTGTCTTCTCTTAAACATTTAAAGGACTTTGTGAAAGATTAGAAAAAAAAGTAAAGATACATTCTGTTTTTCACCTATCAGATAAGAAAGATTAAAACAAAGAAGAAAAGGAATACTCAGTCCTAGGTAGGATATATATATATATATATATATATATATATATATATATATATTACAACATTTTTATGCACAGCTGCTTGGAATGCAAATTAATGAAAACCTTTCCAGAATTAAACTTAGCAACATGTATTAAAAAACCTTTAAAATGTTCATACTCTTTGAATTAAACATTTCACTTGCATATATTTATCTTAAGGAAATAATTGAGCATATACATAAAAATAATATGGAAGAATGGTCATTGTAGTATTTTATTTAGTATTAAATAATTTAAAGATAATAATCAAGGGGGGTTAAAGACACTATGCTACACACCTACAATGTGATTGTATGCAGCATTACACAGAGCAGGTAGACTAACATCATTCAACATTTAGTGAGCATTTGCTATTTGATTTACATATACTATTTCAGTTAATAATTTAATAAACTTTGTGAGTAGGTTGTGGAACAGCCAACCACAAACATGGAACAACAAAGCACAAGCACAAACCATCCAGCCTCTAGCACTGAACAACCCACAAGCAGGAAAAAGTCAACCAAAAGCACAGAACAACCAGTTCCTAACACAGATCAACCTACCACAAGCATTAAAGAAAGGAAGAAGATGACCCCCTGTCAAGACAAGTGCTGAGAGTGCCCAGATCAGATGACCCTATCCATGTTCATCTTTTTTTTCTTAAATGATCCCCACCCAAGATTCCTACCCTGTCATTGCCTGCTACAAACCCATTCCTCAACCTGTACCCATTCTTGTGAAGCACCTTTACATCCTTTTCCCCAAAATGAATGCCTTTCCATGATAACCATATTGCCCTCCCATGTGTGGAAGGCAGCCACACAGGTTGAGATGCCCCTGCAAATGTGCATGGCCAAAGATCCTCTGAAACATCTATCACTTGCTCAAGAAAGTTCAAGAGAAAACAAGACCAACAATATTTGTCAGTTACCAGCAGCTGATAAAGTTGGTGATTCAAAATAAGAGACCACAGCTTCAGGCAGAGCAGAACCAAGAGATCCAAGAGAACTACACTGATCGAAGTAATGCACTGCTTATAAAGAGGCCCAGAGACCTACAACAATCTGCAGAGTCTCTAGCAATGCCTGTGGAGAAATGGCCAACCATGTAGAAACCAAATGTTAACACTAACCTGATGCATAGATGGTGATAGTTAAAATAAAATAAATAAGATGTGTAAAAGAGATAAGTGTGACTCTGTGAATTCTATAATTGGGTGGAAGGAGGAAAGGAAGGGAAGAAGCAAGTGTGTGAGATGGGGGGGTATGGAGGCTTGCAAGGCCAGGGTCCACAATTAGTCAGACTGGGGGATAAGAATGAGGTGAGGACTGAGAACTCAAGACAAATTTCCTCCTGAACACTTTATGCTATAGGCAGGAAGAAAATAAGAAAAGTACTTAGAGTTTCTGAATATGTGTGTGGGGTAAATGGGGTGTTTTCCAGATGGGTTCACATGTGTGTGGAGTGATAATATCAAACTCCCTACAAAGCCAGACAAATCAAGTCTAGGCCACATACCTCATAGTGTAGTTTGTTGCATGCCATCTGATGCTGTAAGAAACTGTCAGAAAGACCAAAGTCTCATCCTACTAAAAGTCACCAACAGCATCCCTAAACACTACAATAATGGCATTTTCTAGGCCACAATTCTAATACTAATTAGATTACTTTCTTGCTAAGAAACTTGGGTAGAGTAGTGGTCCATCAAGGATGGGGCAGTGAGATGTTACAACCAATAATAAGGAGTATTGTTTACAGAGAATTTTTAATAAAAGAGAAAAACCAAGTAAAATCCAGTCCTGTTTTTATTATCACCTTAATAATTCAGCATTACTAGTGGGAAAAAAAGATGGCGACCGGCAGGAAGGTAGGGAGAGAGAGTGTGAGTGAGGAACCCATAGAGGAGAGTGTAAACGTGTGGTGTGTGTGTGTGTGTAAGAGCTAGGGTCAGTTAGATTCTGCAGGTCATCCAAGGGGCTGCCTAACCGGGCAGTCCTAGACGGTGGAGCCCCGCGCACAAAGTGGACACTTCTCGGCAACTGGTGCAGACATGGAGACCATGCCATCTTGAGAAACAGAGCTGCCTGAGACTCGGATCCTGGCTTCTGACACAAAGCAGGACCCTGCAGCAACTGGGGACAGAGAACTGCTATCACAGCATTAGACCAACAAACAAAAAGAATCCAGACTTCCCGGCAGATTTCCGTGAGTCAAAGAGCCTATCCCCCTCCCTGCAGGCACGAGGATAGCGCCATAGTAACTGATAGTCCCGACCCTCGCCCAAGCTGCAGAGCTTTGCGCAGGGACGCTTAGGGAATTTGGCACGTGGGACAGAAGCAGCTCCCCTTTGGGGTAATCTGTCAGTGCGCACAGAGGGCATCCCTTCGGGGAATTTGGAGGAATTTGGCTTGCGGGTAACAGCTCCCCTTCGGGGAATCTTAGAGTGCACACAGAAGGGCTCCCCTTGGGGGAATTTGTCGCGCAGGACGGACTCCGCCCCACTTCGGGAAATCTGGGAGAGTCCACGGAGGCAGCTCACCTTCAGGAATTTGAGAGTGTGCGACCTAGCTGGTTTGGCTGAGTAGAGAGAGCACACACAGGACACAGCTCCACTTCAGGAAATTTGGCACGCCGGACACAGCTGCCTGGGATCCCTGACTCCCAGCGCATTCACACTAAGAGCCAGCGACCCCAATTGTTGGTGCATGCATACACAGGGACCCTGATTCTCAACGAGAAACCGCACAAGGCAACAGAGACTCTGACACTCGATTCTTGGTGCAGACACAGGGAAACTCTGACTCCTGGCACATGCTAAGGATCTCATTTTCGGCACATACCAACAGTGTGGTGCAGACAGGGCCTCTGATTCTAAGTGGTGTGCACACAAGACCACACGGAACACTGGGGACACTGACCCTGGGCAAGTCTGGTTCCCACCAACCAAAGGCAGCCACACTTCCTAGTGTCAGAGCACTTCAGTGAAACTCGGGTGGAGCGAAGTCCCCACAGCACACGGCCCAGGTCCATGCAAACGGAAGCTTGAGATTTCTGGTGATAGCCAGAATGGGGAAACGAAATAACTCGCAGAGGAAAGAAAATGTGGAGTAGCCAAGAAAGGAAATTAGTGAAACTGAAGTATGCAACATGACTGAAAAGGAGTTCAGAGTACTGGTCATGGAATTTATACATCGGATGGATGAGAAAATCAACAACTTATGAAAGAATCAGGAAGAAATGAAAAGTGATATAGCTATAATCAAAAACACCATGGAAAGTTTCAACAGTAGACTACAAGAAGCAGAGGACCGAATTAGTGAGTTAGAAGATCAGGTACAGAAACAAGCTCAATCTGAACAGCAATTGGAGAAAAAAATTAAAAAGCAAGAGGAAAGCCTAAGGGAGCTTCGGGACAACATGAAACAAAGTAACATGCGTATAATAGGGCTGCCAAAGGACAAGAAGAGCAGCAGGGATTAGAAAATCTATTTGAAGAAATAATGACAGAAAACTTCCCGGATATGGGAAAGATAAAAGTTACAGAAGTACAGAGAGTCCCAAGCAGGATCAACCCCAAAAGACCCACACCAAGACATGTCATAATTTCAATGGCAAATATAAATGATAAAGAGAGAATCTTAAAGGTGGCAAGAGAGACAGAGAGTTACCTACAAAGGAACACCCATCAGATTGTCAAATGATTACTCAACAGAAACACAACAAGCTAGAAGTGAATGGAAGGAGGTATACAAAGTGTTGCAAAGCAAAGGACTGAATCCAAGAATACTATATCCAGCAAGACTATCAATCAAAATTGAAGGGGAAATCAGAAGCTTCACAAACAAAAAAAGGCTCAGGGAGTTTATCACCACCAAACCAGCAATGCAAGAATTGCTAAAGGGAATACTGTAAAAAGAATAAATAAACAGGTAAGAAGGAATACAGACACAAAAATAGATATGAGTACAAACAAATACCTTTCAGTAATAACTTTAAATGTAAACAGACTAAATGCTCCAATCAAAAGACATTGAGTGGCCGAATGGATAAAAAAACATGACCTATATATATATATATATATATATATGCTATCTACAAGAGACCCACCTCAGAACAAGAGACTCACACAGATTGAAAGTGAAAGGATGGAAAAATATCTTTCAGGCAAATGGAAATGAAAAAAAAGCTGGGGTAGCAATACTTATATCTGACAAAATAGACCTCAAAGTAAATGCCATAACAAGAGATAAGGAAGGCCACTTCATAATACTAAAGGGAGAAATCCAACAAGAAGAAATAATTCGGGTAAACATATACGCACCCAATATAGGAGCACCCAAATACATAAAAAAAAAAACTCCTGGAGGATATCAAGGTAGATATTAATAGCAATACAATCATAGTAGGAGACTTTAATACCCCACTATCACCATTGGACAAATCCTCTAAAGAAAAAATCAGCAAAGAAACATCAATCCTAAATGACTCACTAGACCAGATGGAATTAATTGACATCTTCAGAACATTTCACCCCAAAGCCACAGAATATACATTCTTCTCAAGTGCACATGGGTCATTTTCAAAGATAGACCATATGCTGGGTCACAGGCAAAGTCTCTGAAAATTCAAGAAGATAGAAATTATATCAAGCATCTTCTCAGATCACAGTGGCATAAAACTGGAAATCAACTACAATAAATACAATCCAAAGAAATCAAACACGTGGAGACTAAACAGCATGCTATTAAACAAGGACTGGGTCACCAGAGAGATCAAGGAAGAAATAAAAAACATCATGGCAACAAATGACAATGAAAACACAACAATCCAGAATCTATGGGACACAGCGAAAGCAGTCTTGAGAGGGAAGTTCATAGCTCTACAAGCCCATTGCAAAAAACAAGAAACAATGGTAATAAATTACGTAACCCTACAACTCAAAGAGCTAGAAAAAGAGGAGCACGAAAAGCCCAGTGTAACCAGAAGGAAGGAGATACATGACATAGAGACCAAAGAAACAATACAAAAGATCAACAAAAACAAGAGCTGGTTCTTTGAAAGGATAAACAAGATTGATGGACCTCTAGCCAGGCTCACCAAGAAGCAAAGAGAGAGGACCCAAATAAACAAAATCAGAAATGAAAGAGGTGAATAACAACAGACCCCGCTGAGATACAAAGGATTGTTACAAAATACTACGAACAACTCTATTCCAACAAACTGGACAACCTGGAGGAAATGGACATATTCCTAGAAAAATATAACCTTCCAAAAATCAATCAAGAAGAATCTAAACAGCTCACTAGGCCAATAACTATGGACGAAATTGAAGCAGTCATCAAAAAGCTTCTGGCAAACAAAAGCCCGGGGCCTGATGGCTTCACAGGAGAGTTTTACCAAACATTCAAGGAAGAACTAAAACCTATCCTCCTCAGACTATTCCAAAAAATTCAAGAGGAAGGAACATTTCCAAGCTCCTTCTATGAAGCCAGCATCACCCTAATACCAAAACCAGATAAAGACAACACAATGAAAGAAAATTACAGACCAATATCCCTCATGAACATAGATGACAAAATCTTCAACAAAATTCTAGCAAATAGGCTCCAGCAGTACATCAGAAAGACCATACACCATGACCAAGTAGGATTTATCCCAGGAATGCAAGGATGGTACAATATCTGCAAATCAATAAACGTGATACATCACATAAACAAATTGAGAGATAAAAATCACATAGTCATATCAATTGATGCAGAAAAAGCACTTGACAAAATCCAACACCATTTCTTCATAAAAACTCTCAACATGGTGGGAATAGAAGGCTCATACCTCAACATAATAAAAGCTGTATATGATAACCCCACAGCAAACATCATACTCAATGGACAAAATCTAAAAACATTTCCCCTAAGAACAGGAACAAGACAGGGATGCCCACTCTCACCACTTTTGTTTGACATAGTACTGGAAGTATTAGCCATTGCAATTAGACAAGAAGAAGAAATAAAAGGCATCCAAATTGGAAAAGAACAAGTAAAGCTGTCTTTATTTGCAGACGACATGATAATGTACATAAAAAATTCGAAAGACTCCGTCAAAAAACTAATAGACTTAATAAATGAATTCGCCAAAGTAGCAGGATACAAAATTAACTCCAAGAAATCTATGGCCTTTATATACACCAATAGTGAACTTACACACAGAGAGACTAAAAAGGCAATCCTATTTACCATCGCACCAAAAAAATTAAGATACCTAGAAATAAAATTAACTAAGGAGGTAAAAGACCTATACACGGAAAACTACAGGACACTGAAAAAAGAGATAGAGGAAGACGTAAACAGATGGAAGAACATACCATGTTCATGGATTGGTAGAATCAACATCATTAAAATGTCCATACTACCCAAAGAAATCTATAGATTCAATGCACTCCCCAATAAAATACCAATGGCATATTTCACAGACCTTGAAAGAACTCTCCAAAAATTCATCTGGAATAATAAAAGACCCCGAATAGCCACAGCAATCCTCAGAAAGAAGAATAAAGTAGGAGGTATCTCAATACCAGATTTCAAGCTGTATTACAAAGCCACTATTCTCAAAACAGCCTGGTACTGGCACAAGAACAGATATATTGATCAATGGAACAGAATAGAGAATCCAGATATTGACCCAAACCACTATGCTCAATTAATATTTGACAAAGGAGGCATGAACATACAATGGAGTCAAGACAGTCTCTTCAATAAATGGTGTTGAGAAAATTGGACAGATACATGCAAAAAAATGAAGCTAGATCACCAACTTACGCCATACACAAAAATAAACTCAAAACGGATACAGGACTTAAACATGAGACGGGAAACAATAAAAATACTAGAGGAATCCACAGGCAGCAAAATATCAGACATATGCCAAAAGAACTTCTTCACCGATACTGCCCCTAGGGCAATGGAAGCTAAAGAGAAAATAAACAAATGGGACTACATCAAAATAAAAAGCTTTTTTACAGCAAAAGAAGCTATCAACAAAACAACAAGAAAGCCCACTACATGGGAGAACATATTTGCAAATGGTATCACTGATAAAGGTTTAATCTCCAACATCTACAGGCAGCTTATACAATTTAATAAAAGGAATATAAATGATCCAATAAAAAAATGGGCAACGGACCTAAATAGAATCTTTTCAAAAGAAGACAGAAGGAAGGCCAAGAGACACATGAAAACATGCTCAAGGTCACTAATTATCCGAGAGATGCAAATCAAAACAACAATGCGGTACCATCTCACACCTGTCAGAATGGCTATCATCAACAAATCAACAAACGACAAGTGTTGGAAAGGATGCAGAGAAAAAGGAACCCTCGTGCACTGCTGGTGGGAATGCAGACTGGTGCAGCCACTGTGGAGAACAGTATGGAGTTTCCTCAAAAAACTGAAAATGGAACTCCCATTTGACCCAGTAATCCCACTCCTAGGAATATATCCTAAGAAACTGGGAATACCAATAAGAAAGGATATATGCACCCCTATGTTCATAGCAGCACAATTTACAATAGCTAAGATTTGGAAACAGCCTAGGTGTCCATCAGCAGATGACTGGATCAGAAAACTATGATACATCTACACAATGGAATATTATGCTGCCATAAAAAAGAAGGAATTCTTACGATTTGCAGCAACCTGGATGGAATTGGAGAACATTATGTTAAGTGAAATAAGCCAGTCAATGAAAGAAAAATACCACATGATCTCACTCATTTATGGATAATAAAGAACATTATAAACTTGAACAAAAAATAGATACAGAGGCAGTAAAGCATCAAACAGTCTGTCAAATTACAGCAGGAAAGTTAGGGAGAGGTGGGGAAGATAAGAGATCAATCAATGGACTTGTAGCATGCATATAAGCACAATCAATGGACGCAAAACTCTGGGGGGTGAGGGCATATATGGGAGTGGGGTGGGGGGCAATGGTAAGATATGTACACATATAATACCTTAAAAAATTGAAAAAAAATACTTCAGCATTACTAAACAATGCTAGTCATTACTCTACTGCTTCCAAAAATCTTTCGTCCTTGGGCTTGTAGTAGAAGGTTTGTATTATCAGGTGCAGAGGGTTGAATTAATCATATTCCTTGAGAGTTAGTTCAGGACAGTCTGCTGTTTATTTGCTCAGTTATTCTCTTATTTTCACTCTTCATTCCAATTTTCCTATTGCTCACAGTCATTTTAATGAATTTGATGCATATTCCTTCGCTTATTTTTTAATACATTTGTATTTATTTCAGAGACAAAGGGAGAGGGAAGAGAGAAACATCAATGATGAGAGAGAATCATTGATAGGCTGCCTCCTGCAACCCCCTGCTGGGGATTAAGCATGCACCTCTCGGTTCATAGGTTGACACTCAACCACTGAGCCACACCAGCCGGGCATATTTCTTCCCTTCTTGAGTGTTGTTAATGCATGTGCATTGTGGGTTATGGGCATAATTTTTTTTTTAATTTAATAAATCTATATTGTTCAGATTATTCCAATTGTTCTTCTTTTTTCCCCCATAGCTCCCCTCCACCCGGTTCCCACCCCACCCTCTGACCTAAGCCCCCTCCCCACTGTCCTTATCCATAGGTGTATGATTTTTGTCCAGTCTCTTCCCGCACGCCCCACACCTCTTTCCCCCTGAGAATTGTCAGTCCACTCCCTTTCAATGCCCCTGATTCTATTATACTCACCAGTTTATTCTGTTCATCAGATTTTTTTATTCACTTGATTTTTAGATTCACTTGTTGATAGATATGTATTTGTTGTTCATAATTTTTATCTTTACCTTTTTCTTCTTCTTCCTCTTCTTAAAGAATACCTTTCAGCATTTCATATAATACTGGTTTGGCGGTGATGAACTCCTTTAGCTTTTTCTTATCTGTGAAGCTCTTTATCTGCCCTTTAATTCTGAATGATAGCTTTGCTGGGAAGAGTAATCTTGGTTGTAGGTTCTTGCTATTCATCACTTTGAATATTTCTTGCCACTCTCATCTGGCCTGCATAGTTTCTGTTGAGAAATCAGCTGACAGTCGTATGGGTGCTCCCTTGTAGGTAACTAACTGTTTTTCTCTTGCTGCTTTTAATATTCTCTCTTTGTCTTTTGCTCTTGGCGTTTTAATTATGATGTGTCTTGGTGTGGTCCTCTTTGGATTCCTTTTGTTTGGGGTTCTCTGCGCTTCCTGGACTTGTAAGTCTATTTCTTTCACAAGGTGGGGGAGGTTTCGGTCATTATTTCTTCAAATAGGTTTTCAGTATCTTGCTCTCTCTCTTCTTCTGGCACCCCCATAATTCTTATATTGGTACGCTTGAAGTTGTCCCAGAGGCTCCTTACACTATCTTCAAATTTTTGGATTCTTTTTCTTTTTGCTTTTCTGGTTGAGTGTTTTTTGCTTCTTTGTATTTCAAATGTTTGACTTGATTCTTGCGATCCTCTAGTCTGCTGTTAGATCTCTGTATAATATTTTTTATTTCAGTCAGTGTATGCTTAATATCTAGTTGGTCCTTTTACATATCCTCGAGGGTTTCACTAAGTTTATTGGCCTTTTCTAGAAAATTCTTGTAAAACCTTATAACCGTGGTTTTGAACTCTATATCCAGTCGTTTGCTTTCCTCCATTTCTTTCATTTGTGATCTGTTTCTTTGTCTCTGCATTTTGGCTGCTTACCTGAGTTGATAGAGTGGCTTTGTGTGCTAGGTGTCCTATAAGGCCCAGTGCCTCAGCCTCTCCAGTCACCTGAGGTGGACACTCTTGGTGCACCCCTTTGTGGGCTGTGTGCACAGTCTTGATGTAGTTAAGCCTTGATTGTTGTTGGTATCACTGGGAAAAATTGACCTCCAGGCCAATTGGCTGTGAGGATCAGCTGTGTCTATGCAGGGAGAACTTCTCTGTTGGAGACACCCTTATGAGACAAGACTTGCAAAGCCTCTGTGCTCAACTTGGATGGGGCGGAGTCTCAGGACAGAGCAGTCAGCATTGGTTTCCTGTCAGCCCTGCCCTAATAGGTCCCTGTGTCTCAGTGTCCTGTGGTAATCACTGCAAGCACCTCTGAGATAAAGCCACCCTCGAGTTCCACCCACTGCCAGACAGTCCAGTTTCTCCCCGAATGAGTCCGGGTCCCCAGAGTCTCGCCTGGAACTGGAGTTCAGCTCATTTGGGAGCTTTTGTCTCCTTCCCGCTTGAGAAAGCCAGCTGCGCACTCAGTTGCCAGTCCTCCTGCGCACGTCTCAGTACCTCTGCCTCCTGCAGCTCCTCTGAGTCTCAGTGTGCTTTTCTCTTTCCTTCTAGTTGTAGAATTTCCACTCAGCCAGCCTTCCTGTGGTTCTGGATGATGTCCGTTTTTTCTTTTAGTTGTAGTTTTGAAATTGTTGTGTGAGGCAGCAGTTTAGGTGTTTACCTATGCCACCATCTTGGTTTCTCCAGGTTCGCTGGATGGGAAGCAGGAAATGGGTAGGCTTCTTTGGATCCTGACGCACCACCATGGGCATGCATTTTAAATATATGCATCTGTTAGTATATGTAATTGTTTCTATTTTTCCTAGCAATATTTTAAGTTCTACCGTTGCTGCTATGTGTTACATCTAGTCTGTTGTTTCTTTCCCTTATATTTGAGTATTTCAGAAATCTTTTTACTGTGTAAATTTTAGAAAGATATTTGGATTTTTAATATTACACAAATTATTTTACTAGGTAAATTAAATATATTTTAATCGCTTATCAAATGATGTTTACTTTTTTCATTGAAATTCAACTTAATATCTTGGTAATGCCAATGAAATAATTAAACATTTCATAAAATGATAATGAATTAAAGTAGTATAATCATTCATATATGTATGGCTTTTTCGTATTTGACTTAATTAGATTGCAATGAGATTTATCTGTTGAATAATTATTATGTTTAAACTAACACTTTCTGGGGGAAAATCATTTGAGCTTGAGGTTCTCCTGATTAGTCAGAAAGCATATCAGGTCATTCAGATTTTGTGACTAATTGATTAATTTATTTACATATCTATGGGGCATCAAGAGAATTTTAGTCCCTTGCTGAAGGACAAAGCTAATTGATTAATTTCTTTCCATATCTATGGGCATCAGGATAATTTTGTCCCTAGCTGAAAGACAAATCTAATATTTACTTTTATGGGTTTGAGATAGAAAAATAATCACTTTCCTCAACTGACCCTAGTTCTCTTTGTAAATGACTTGAATGAAAAACCTCCTTAGGGTTCTTTGATTTGTACTAGTGATAAGTCTGCTCTCCAAGTGAGAAGGAGCAATGAAGTATGGCCCATTTCAGTGATATTGGTCATAATGCTTCTATGTTTCAGGTGGACACTGTTAATAGAGAGATTCAGTAGACATTTTAGGTGAGTTGGAGAAGTAGAAGGCCAAGTGCCAGGTATCTTTCTGGAACATCAGTTGTCACTAATTTATAGGTGATAAAGTGTCTTAAAAGTTCTTATTCTTGTTTCTGGACAGGCAAAATCACCTCAGAAAACAAGTAAATAGCAAACAATGTCAATCCCCCCCCCACCCCGCACTCACACACATACACATGCACACTCACAAAAGCTTCTTGAAATATGTTGGGAGAAAGGAAGGCATGTAGCATGTGTGAGAGGAGATCCACACATCTGAGCATTTGTAGTATATGAACACAGAGTCGTGTTGATGTGACCAAGCAGCTTGATTATATGTGTGCAGAAATTGTAAATAAATCTACCATGACTATAATCATTTGCTAGTTTGCATTCTCTTTATACTTAGATTTTCATATTACATTTTTTTTGTAAAGTGGACCACTTTTACACTCAATCAAAGGAAAAAATCACACCAAAATGGACATATTACTGAACCAAATATGTTTACATCTAAATTCCCAAGCACCTCCTTTAGGGCAGCATATGCTACCTGTCTGTCCATCACACACAAATGTGCATACTTAGAGGAGGGTTTAATTATTGAGAGCTAGTGTACTAGTAAATATTCAAATACTTATGTCTAAAAGCTTGAATGTTTGACCTTTAAGAAACAATTAATTTGCTTTAAGTTTGAAAAGGAGACAATGTAGGTCAAGCAATGTATATCATAATGAAGCCATGATATCCCAGAGAACATAGATAGTTGTTAGATTAAAAGATGGCCCTGGCTTCTCCAAGCCCTTTACTCCGGATTGCTGGAGAAATTATAGTTGTTTTGAAACTTTGAAAATCCCTGTTTCTTCAAGTCTGACATTGTAGACTATTACACATTTATATTTTGGTGCAAATTAGATTATCAAAGAATTGATTGTATTAGAAACCTCAGAGAGTATCCAATTCAGCACTCTCATTTGACAGATAATGAAACTGAAACCCCAGGAAAGGATGGAACTTACCTCAGGTCACACAGTGGATTAAAATCAGGTCTCAAGAGTAAGCAGGCATCCATAGAATAGGTTTACAGGTAAAACTGGTTTAGTTCTGCCCAAGTAGACAAAACCTACATTCTCAAGATGTTTTTAAGCTGTCCTATTCAATTGCACATTATCCTTCAAAATAAATTATTTATACATTAAAAACATCCCTGAATTTCTACTATAGCATGTGTGTGTGTTATTTTATAGAGATTTGAGGGTATTTACAATGTGTTGTGTGTGTGTGTCTGTGTGTGTGTGTGTGTGAGAGAGAGAGAGAGAGAGAGAGAGAGAGAGAGAGAGAGAGAGAAAGAGATATAATATTGTAAAACAAGTTTTAATTGGGATTAAAATCTAGAAACGCTGAAATTATAAAAACAAGTTGTTTCTGGCATTCTAAACTGTTCCACTCAATTAAGTCCATAGCTGGAACAAAAAAAATGACATCACTTCAATTAAAAGAAAAGTCTATCTAGTCTGTCAGTGTGAACATAAAGTAACCAGATAATTAAGAATATGGTTTATTTTTAAAGTATATAATTTTTCAATTATAAAATTAATATATTCTCAGTGAAGAAGATTCAGAAATGTCATAAAAATAAATATAATAGAGAGAGGAAGATGGCTACAGATGGGAAGGCAGACTGCAAGATAGTGTGTGAGTGAGAGAATGAAAGGAGAGTGTGTGGTTGCACAGGGAGTGTATATTTGTGGGTGAGGCACAGCTAGACTCCAAGGGACTGTTGGGGATTGCTGGACCAGGTTCCCCTGACCGGGCAGCCTCCACTGCTGCTGAAATCTCTCCCGGAGCAACCAGCTATGCCACAGAGACTGTGACACCTTGAAGGGGAGAGTGGCTGTTATTGGAAGCCTATACATCCCTGGAATCTACAAGAACAACACCCAGGGAACAGCTGTGAACCCAGGAAAACCAAATCTCAAGCAGCACCATTGGAAAACACAGATATTTACATTACAATTCATAACAGTAGCAAAATTACAGTTATGAAGTAGCAACGAAAATAATTTTATGGTTGGGGGTCATCACAACATGAGAAACTGTATATCAGGGTCGTGGCATTAGAAAGGTTGAGAACCACTGGCCTAAGGGAATGTTAGGACAACACGAAATGAAACAACATCTGCATAATAGGGGTGCCAGAAGGTGAGGAAACTGAGCAAGGAATTGAAAACCTGTTTGAAAAAATAATGACAGAAAACTTCCCTGATATAGGAAAGAAAAAACGCACACAAATCCAAGAAGCTCACAGAGTACCAAACAAAATGAACCCCAAAATACCGATGCAAAGGCACATTATAATTAAATTGGCAAACACAACAACAAAGTATGAACATTAAAAGTGGCCAGAGAGAGACAGAAAGTTACCTACAAAGGATCCCCCATCAGACTAGCGACTGATTTCTCAACAGAAACACATCAGGCAAGAAGGGAATGGAATGAAATATACAAAGTCATGCAAAAGAAGGGGCTGAATCCAAGAATACTGTACCTAGCAAGGCTATCAATCAAAATTGAGGGTGAAATCAGGAGCTTCACAGACAAAAAAGGACTAAGGGAATTTATCACCACCACACCAGCAATGCAAGAAATGCTAAAGGGTCTGCTGTAAAAAGAAGAAATAGGAAGAGAAGAAGGAACACAGGGGTAAAGATTATAAATGGCAACAAACAAGTACTTATCAATAATACCTTTAAATGTAAATGGATTAAATGACCCAATCAAAAGACATAGGGTAGCTGAGTGGATAAGGAAACATGAACTATATATCTGCTGTCTACAGGAAACCCACCTCAAAAAAAAGGACTCACACAGACTGATGGTGAAGTAATGGAAAAAGGTTTTTCAGGTTAATGGAAATGAAAAAGAAAAGCTGGGCAGCAATACTTATATCTGACAAATTAGATCTCAAAGTGAAGAACATAACAAGAGATAAGGAAGGCCACTTCATAATACTAAAGGGAGAAATTCAACAAGAAGAAATAACTCTGGTAAACATATACGCACCCAATACAGGAGCACCCAAATACATAAAATAACTTCTGGAGGCTATCAAGGGAGAGATTGACAGCAGTACAGTCATTGTAGGGGACTTTAATACCCCACTATCAAAACTGGACAAATCCTCTAAACAAAAAATCAGCACGGAAACATCAATCCTAAATGACTCACTAGGTCAGATTGAATTAATTGACATCTTCAGAACATTTCACCCCAATGCCACAGAATATACGTTCTTCTCAAGTGCACATGGGTCATTTTCAAAGATAGACCATATATTGGGTCACAGGCAAAGTCTCTTCAAATTCAAGAACATAGAAATCATACCAAGCATCTTCTCAGATCACAATGGCATAAAACAAGAAATAAACTACAATAAAAAAAATAACAAAATCAAACACCTGGAGAATAAATAGCATGCTATTAAACAATGACTTGGTTAATGGAGAGATCAAAGAAGAAATAAAATGCATCATGGGAACAAACGACAATGAAAACATGACAATCCAAAATCTATGAGACACAATTAAAGTATTCTTGAGAGGGAAGTTCATAGCTCTACAAGCCAACAGCAAAAAAGAAAGAAACAAACAATGGTAATAAATTATCTAACCCTACAACTCAAAGAGTTAGAGAGAGAGCAAAGAAAAGCCCAGGGTAAGCAGAAGGAAGGAAATAATAAATATCAGAGCAGAGATAAATGAAATAGAGACCAAAAAGAAACAATACAAAAGATCAACAAAACCAAGAGGTTGTTCTTTGAAAGGATAAACAAGATTGATGAATTTCTAGCCAGGCTCACCAAGAAGCAAAGAGAGAGGAGACACAAATAAACAAAATCAGAAATGACAGAGGTGAAATAACAAGTGATCCCACAGAAATAGAAATGATTATGAAAAAATACTATGAACAACTCGATTTAAACAAATTGGACAACCTAGATGAAATGGACATATTCCTAGAAACATACAATATCCAAGAACTCAACCAAGAAGAATCAAAAAACCTGAGTAGACCAATAACTAACAAATAAATTAATAGACCAATAACTAACAAAAAAATCTTATACCAAACAAAAGCCCTGGTCTGGATGGCTTTACAAGGGAATTCTACCAAGCATTCAAAGAAGAACTAAAACCTATCCTCCTCAGACCATTCCGAAAAGTTAAAGAGGAAGGCACACTTCCAAGCTCTTTCTATGAAGCCAGCATTACCCTAATCCCAAAACCAGATAAAGACACCACAAATAAAGAGAACTACAGGCCAATATCCTTGGTGAACATAGATGCTAAAATCCTCACTAAAATTCTAGCAAATCAGATTCAGCAATACATTAGAAAGATCATACACCATGACCAAGTGATATTTATTCCGGGGATGCAAGGAAGGTACAATATCCCCAAATCAATAAATGTGATACATCACATAAACAAACTGAGAGATAAAAATCACATAATCATATCAATTGATGCAGAAAAAGCATTTGACAAAATCCAACACCCTTTCTTGATAAAAATTCTCAGCAATGTGGGAATAGAGGGATCGATCATACCTCACCATAATAAAAGCCCTCTATAACAAACCTACAGCCAACATCATACTCAATGGTCAAAAACTAAACTCATTTCCCCTACTAACAGGAACAAGACAGGGATGCCCACTTTCACCACTCCTGTTCGACATAGTAATAGAAGTACTAGCCATAGTGATCAGACAAGAAGAAGAAATAAAAGGCACCCAAATTGGAAAAGAAGAAGTAAAACTCTCCTTATTCACAGATGACATGATACCATACATAAAAAACCCCAAAGTCTCTATCATAAAACTACTAAACCTAATAAATGAATTTGGCAATGTAGCAGCATACAAAATTAACACCCAGAAATCTATGGCCATTTTATAACCAATAATGAACTCACAGAAAGAATTTTTTTTAAAAAATCCCATTTACCATTGTTCCAAAAACATTAAGATATCTAGGAATAAACTTAACCAAGGACGAAAAGCACCTGTACTTGGAAAACTACTGGACATTGAAAAAAGACACAGAGGAAGACATAAACCAATGGAAGAACATACCATGTTCATGGATTGGTAGAATCAACATCATTAAAATGTCCATACTACCTAAACCAATTTACAGATTCAATGCAATCCCCATTAAAATACCAATGGCATATTTCAAAGGTCTAGAACAAACTCTCTGAAAATTCATCTGGAATGAAAAAAGACCCCAAATAGCCACAGCTATCCTGAGAAAGAACAACAAAGTTGGAGGGATCACAATGCCAGACATCAAACTCTATTACCAGCCACGGTTCTCAAAACTGCCTGGTACTGGCACAAGAACAGCTATATACACCAATGGAACAGAATAGAGGACCCAGAAATTGACCCAAGCCATTATACTCAATTAATATTTGACAAAGGAGGCAAGCGCATACAATGGAGTCAAAACAGCCTCTTTAATCAATGGTGCTGCGAAATTTGGTCAGATACATGCAAAAAAAATGAAACTAAATCACTAACTTACACCATACACAAAAACAAACTCAAAATGGCTAAAGGATTTGAACATAAGACGGGAAACCATAAGAATCCTACAAAACTCCATAGACAGCAAAATTCCAGATATATGTTGTTGCAATATCTTTACAGACACATATCCTAGGGCAAGAGAGACTAAGGAGAAAATAAACAAATGGGACTACATCAAAATAAAAAAACTTCTGCACAGCAAGAGAAACCATCAACAAAACAACAAGAAAGCCCACTGCATGGGAGAACATATTTGTCAATGTTATCTCTGATAAGAGTTTAATCTCCAACATTTACAGGGAACTCATGCAACTTAACAAAAGGAAGATAAACAACCCAATCACAAAATGGGCAAATGACCTAAATAGGCACTTTCAAAATAGGACATTCAGAAAGCCAAGAGACACATGGAAACATGCTCAAAGTCACTAATCATCTGAGAGATGCAAATCAAAACAACAATGAGATACCACCTCACACCTGTCAGAATGGCTATCATCAACAAATCACTAAAGACAAGTGCTGGAGAGGATGTGGAGAAAAAGGAACCCTTCTTCACTGTTGGTGGGAATGCAGACTGGTGCAGCCATTGTGGAAAACAGTATCGCGTTTCCTCAAAAATTTAAAATCGTAACTGCCATTTGACCCAGTAATACCACTTCTAGGAATATATCCCAAGAAAACAGAAACACCAATCAGAAAGGATATATGCACACCAATGTTCATAGCAGCACAATTTACAATAGCTAAGATTTGTAAACAGCCTAAATGCCCATCATCTGATGCGTGGATTAGAAAACTATGGTACATCTACACAATGGAATACTACGCTGCTATAAAAAAGAAGGAATTCTTACCATTTGCAGTAGCATGGATGGAACTTAAGAGCATTATGCTAAGTGAAATAAGCCAGGCAGTGGAAGACAAATACCACATGATATCACTCATTTATGGATAATAAAGAACATTATTACCTGATGAACAAAAATATAGATACAGAGGCAGAGAAGCATTGAACAGACTGTCAAATTACAGCAAGAAGCCTGGGAAGTGTTGGGGGGTAAGAGATCACCTGAAGGACTTGTATGCATGCATATAAGCATAACCAATGGACACAAGACACTGGGGACGGGGGGAGGGTATGTTTCGGGGGTAGGGGAGGCCAGGGGAAGGTCAATGGGAAAAAAAGGAGACATACATACTACTATTTGTAATACTTTAAACAATAAAAAAAAGTTTAAAAAATAATAAAAATAAAATAAAATAAATAAATATTATAAATACAATTTGTAATTTTCCCACTTTGAGCCAACCTCTATTAATGTTTTGGTCTTTGTAGACTTCTCACAAAATACAGGGTATCCCAAAAAATGTATACACACTTTGGCTGTTATTATTAATTACAATGGGTTAAATCTGTAAAGAAAAAAAATCAATTGAGCTATCAACTGTGCAAATGTATATACATTTTTTAGGACACCTGTATATAAACACAAGTGTGTTTTTTCTTTTACAGAAAACCGTCTCAAATGATATAACATATACATTAGTAACTTGCTGTTTTTACAATTCAATATTTCAAAAACACATTCCCACATAATCATTACATCATCAATTATAATGGCTCTACAGTATTCCATAGAAGGGATATACCATGGTTTATTTTAATAATTATCTATTGAAGGATATTAGATTGGTTGTTGTTGTTTTTTCCTTCATCATTAACATTATAATAAACTAGTGGCCCAGTGCACAAAATTCGTGAATGGAGGGGGGTTCCCTCAGCCCAGCCTCCACCCTCTCCAATTGGGGACCCCTTGGGGGATGTCTGACTGCCGGTTAAGGGATCAGGCCTAAACCGGCAGTTGGACAGCCCTCTCACAATCTAGGACCGATGGCTCCTAACTGCTCACCTGCCTGCCTGCCTGCCTGATTGCCCCTAACCCCTATGCCTGCCTGCCTGCCTGATTGCCCCTAACTGCCTCTGCCTGTCTGCCTGATTTCCCCTAACTTCCCTCCCCTGCAGACCTGATCTCACCCCCAACTGTCTCTGCCTGCCTGATCACCCCTAACTGCCCTCCCCTGCCTGCTTGATCTCACCCCCAACTGTCCACCCCTGCAGGCCTTATCTAGCCCCCAACTGCCCTCCCCTGCCAGCCAATTTGGTTCTGATTGGTCGGTTTATATGCCAGTCAGTGTCAAAAGCTCCACCTCCTAGGCAGCCATTGGCTCCTCACAGTTTACCTAGATTTGGTTTTGATTGGTCGGTTTATATGCCAGTCAGCATCTCTGGACCTGATCAGAGTGGCAGGGCTGATCAATAGCCCCCATGGAGGCCCAGAGAGAAACAGAGAGAGATACGGCTGCCTGCGAAGCCCAGATAGAAAGAGAGAGGCCATGGCTGATCAACAACTGCCATGGAAGCTATGGATCAGACCCTGCCTCTCTCTTCAGGCCTCTCTCCAGGCCTGATCTGCAGTCCCCTCAGCAGTCAGTGACCCAGCACTGACTGCAGGACTCACTTTCCGTGTTTGGTCGAGCCTTCAGATGGTCGTTAAGGACCCTGGGTTTTTATATATTAGGATAGCATTTTTCATACATCTGTCTGTAATTATATGGTTAGGAGTTTACTTTTTCCTTAGCATAAATTCCTAGAAGTAGAATGTTTGGGCCAAAAGGCCTCAATTAAAAACTTTGTTTTGTGTGTTTTTTTTTAATGGAAAGAAAGTTTTATTAAAAAATTGAAAATGGACCTACCATGTACTTTATTTTTTTTATTTTTTTAAATTTCTTTATTGATTAATGTATCACATATTTGTCCTCATCCACCCATTCCCAGCCCAAACCCCTCCCCACGCATGCCTCCACCCCCCTGTTGTCTGTGACCACTGGTTAGGCTCATATGCATGCACACAAGTCCTTTGGTTGATCTCTCCCCCTTATCCCCACCCTCCCCTACCTTCCCTCTGAGGTCTGACTGCTAATATGGGAAGGCCACATCAGCGTCTTCCATCTTTGGACTGTTTCTCTTCTGTCTTCATGGCTGGAGTAGTCCTGTCAATTCCTCTCTGTTGCAGGAATCCACATGGTCTCAGAGTTGTTTTCTGAAAATATACAAACATATTCTCGACCAAAAGTTAATAAAGGAATCTTTTCTATAAATTTGACTTGCGATCCTTTTTCATTTTTTGCCCAAACGATTTTCCTTTGGCTTGTTTTGACACCATGTATGTTTTACATGAATGTCTTGCTGTTAGCATTACAAATGAAAGTTAATTTTCTAAAGTATTAATTTTCTAGATGTAATTTACTTACAGGATATTTTTCCTTACATGATATTCTTCTACTATCCCCCCTTTTTTGATTTAAATATTATGAGGCTTTTGGAAATTTTATAATGTAGTCTTGATAGCTTTTAAATTTTAAAATTTTGCACTAAAATATGACTGCTTTACTCAATTAAAAACTTTGGAATAATTTTAGATTGCCCTGATGATATGTTATATCAATTCAGATATGTTATATCATTTTTTGCTCAAATGAAAAGTGAATGCATGAGTGTATTGATTTCCCCTATACACTTGGCCAATGCTAAGCATTATTTGTGAAACTCCCTCAATCTCATAGAAAATCTCTCATGAATATTTTCATAAGCATTTCTTTGATTATCAGTTAGGTGAAACAAATTTTCCTAAATGCATTGATCATTGTAGTTCCTCTTATGGCCTTTCCAAATTTTTATATCATGTTTATATTTTCATTGTCTAACATTGAATGTATGTTTACTATATACTAGACACTGTGCAAAACCCTTTATTTTCTCATTTAAAACTTACAAAAACAGAAAGGTTAAGTAAGCACTACATTTATATACAGTTTTGTAGATGACAAACATGAGGTTATGCAATTTGTCCAAACTCAGGAAGATGGTGAGTGCAAACACATGGTACTAAACTAGATCCGTTTGCCTTTGAGGCCCTGCTCTTAGCTACTACACCAATCTCCTCTACACAAACATTTGGGATTATTTTGCAGCCAGATCTTTCCTTTTCTGATTTCTAGCTTAGGTGTTATTCTTAAGGAAGCCTTTCTTTGCTCTGAAGCAGGAAAGAACACTGTCTGTTCAGAGTGAAAGGGCAGCTAATACAGTAAGAGGTTGGAGGAAAGTGGAGGACTTTGAAATGGCTCTTGAGGATGCCCTCACATTTGAACTGTGCCTCACAGCTGCCAATCCTGGTCTGAAGAGATCCTTTTGCATTTACTGCTGATGAATGCTCTAGTTCCATTGAATCTTGATTTCTTTTATTAGAATTTAGGCATACTCAAGTATGTTTTATCTTTTTTAAACGTCCCTTTTCAATGTCACATTACTTCCAACCTTAGCCTATCTTCCTCCTCACCTTTATAGTGAAACAAAGTTTCGGCACATTTTTGAACTTCCTCTCTTACTATTCACAACTCAACCCACTCCTTTCTGGCTCATCACTTCCCTGAAAATTTTTTTGATTATTTTTTTCAAATGTTCAAAATGCTTTTTTCTTCAGTGACCATCAAATTCAGAACTCATTCCTCAACCTAAACCTTACACAGTTGGGCACTCTCTTATTTTTTAAAATCTCAAGGAATCTTTGACTATATACTCTTCTGGTTTTCCTCAGATATCACACATTGTTTCAAACTCTTCTTTGGTCTCTTTTGCCTCTGCTTCAATGCTTCCATATTGGTATGTTTAAGGATTCTATTGTATGTGATCTTCTTGTCAGAATGTACACCCCACTACCTGAGTGGTCTTAGAGACTCCCAGTGCCTAATTTAGCAATGTTCTTATGAATTACAAAGTTATATTTCCATCCCAGATTAGGGATTAACATACGGAGCAGAACACCAGGTATCTCTATTCTTTTTTTTCATACAGCCTAATCTCAACATATTTAAAACAAAAATCACTTTCACCTTAAAAATCTGCCCCTCTTCCATTTTATCTCCTGTCACATCTATGTGATTTGCTAGGGCAGACATTGAGGATCATTTTTCACTTCTTCTTTAACTCCTCCTAATACTTTTAAATAGGTCTAAAATTATATCTACATTTTTTCAACTCTACTGCCCACTTTTTTAGTCTTGGCCTCTACAATCTCTTGTTGGATTAGGGCGCAATATCCTAACTGTTCTCCTTACATTCAATATTTTCTCCTTTAAACCATTTTAACACTGTAGTAAGAGTTAATGTTCTAAAATGCAAGTATGATCATATCATTGTCCATTCTCTTAATGAAAAAGTATAAGCTCCTTAATAAAATGGTACCTCCAGAAATCCTATACAGATAAAAAATGCTTTCAGTTATAGGAGAGGGTTATAGTGATAATGTGCTCAATTCAGGGGTTAGTGAATTCATCTTAAAATTGCTTTTGCATAGCACTTTTCAACACTGAGAAAATGTCAACTTTTCATATTAAAACCTGGGAAGGTGGCTATAATATATTGGGGGAAAGGCTTCCCTCTTCCAAGCTACCTTTTGGATCTGTCTCCTGACACATGACCCTACATGCAATTTATAATTAATTTCATTTTAGGCCACCCCCATCCCTGGTCAATTATTAATCACCATTTATGCCAGTGAAGGAATGCTTATTGAATACCCACTGTATACTAAAATTATGCTAGACATTAAGGACTTGACAGTGAACAGGACTTATTCTTGGACCTCATGAAGTTTCAGTGTAACAGAGGAGATAGCCATTGAAGAAATTATTTAGTATTAATAACATAAATACTTACACTTGTAATAAGTGACTATTGGGACATCATAGGATCTAGTCTAGTGTGTATTAACTGGCATTTGGGGGCAGATACCTTGTTTTAAGGGACAGTCCTGTGCATTGTAGGATGTTTAACAGCCACTATTAATTAGATTCCTGTAGAATTTTCCACCCTGTTGTGATAACCAAAAATGTTTTCAAATGTTGTCAAATGTCTCCTGGGTGGGCAAAAATCATTCCCAGTTGACAATCACCATGCTAGACCAAGGTTACCATTAATTGATTAAATGATTTAGCAGTCAAATGTCTTTAATTTGCTCAAGCGTGCCATGTTTTTTTGTGAACTCAAAAGCTGTGCACCCACTGTTCCTTCTGCCTAGAACACTCCACTCCCTCCTTGATTAAACCACCCTAACACCCTCCCATTCTATCACTCTGAGATAGATGTCACTCTGTGTTCTCATAGCACCCAGACCATTTTCCATCTGATACGAATTACATTTTATGATAATTTTCCCGTTTACTTGTTTGTACTCCCTACTAAGCTCCTCAAGGATAGCACGTATAATTTTCTTCATTGAATCTAAAAAGTTCAGACAATTATTTGGTACAAACAAAGCTGAACAAAATATACTTGTTGAATTGATGATTGAATGAATAAAGAAATGTTTTAGCTAGGCCAAGAGGGAATAAAGTGGTCAGCCAGGATTAAATAACAACAATTATACTCATTTGTCACAAACATTTTGATAAGGAAACAAATGTCAATATGTAAAGTACTAGGCAAAGTGGTCAACAGACATACCCAGCTAACTATGGCTCCCTCTATTCCCTTTTCTCAATTTCTGACTTCCATGCATCCTTGTTTCTCATCACAGTATGAAGACAGAAAAATAGTATAAGTATTAGAAATTGCCTGATGTTATCTAGTTTATAGATTATTTGGTATTTTAGAAAGCCATTTTTTTGCAGTAGTTCCAAAATACTTTCATATAAAATAGTTGGAACCAGCCTGGTCGAACTTTGGAGGTTGGACCTCCCAATAGGACACCAGCCCAGCAGAGTTTCAGGGGCAGAAATCCCCACCTAGAGCTATGGGGCTAATACTACTGATCCAGTGATCCCAGAGGATGTAACATTGAGCCAAAGATGATTATTCTAAACATTTATGATCTAACTAGAGGCCCAATGCACGAAACATGTGCACGGGTAGGGTCCCTAGGCCTGGCCGGCGATCTGGGCCAATCTGTGGGGCAACCAGTGGGGTGATCAGGGCCCTACTCGCACCCACCTTTGTCTGGCACTGCCTGCTCATCTGCTCCACCATCCCACCGCGGTCCTGCTCTCATCGGGGCTCATTGGGGCTGGCAGTGCCTCCACTGCCGCCCACTGCCAGCACCACATCACCAACACTTGACATGTTCTGTGCCACCCCTGGTGGTCAGCGCACATCTAACTCTAATAGGTTGAACTTCTTCCCGCCCACGGAGACATTGCATATTAGCTTTCTATTATATAGGATGGAATTTGCCTTGCTAAGTTTTAGACTTGCTTGATACTTGTCACATTTTTCTTCCTTCTGATTTCTCCCTTTTGTAATTGGGAATGTCTATCATATGCCTGTCCTACCACTATATTTTAGAAGCACATAACTTGTCTGGTTTCACAGATTCACTGATGGAGAGGAAGTTTGTCTCAGGAGGGATTGTACCTTGAATCTCATCCATATTTTATTTAGTTATATTTGGATGAGACTTTGGACTTTAGGCTTTATAGTTGATGCTGGAACAAATTAAGACTCATTGGGCTGTTGGGATGGAATGAATGTATTTTGAATGTGAGAAGGACATGAAATTTGGGAGGCTGGAGGCAGAATGCCATAGGCCAAATTGTGTTCCCAAAATTCATATTTTGAAGCCCTAGTCCCAATGAGATGGTATTTGGAGATAGGGCATTTGGGAAATGATTTGGTTTAGATGAGATCTTTAGGGTAGGTTCCTTGTAGGCTCTATAAGAGTTCTCTATCTCTCCCATTCCTCTTCCTCTCTCTCCCTCTTTTCCTCCTCTCTCTCCCTCTCCTTCTACTCTCTATCCCTCTCCTTTTCCTCTCTCTGTCCATGTAAATGCACCATGGAAAGGCCATGTGACCACACAATGAGAAGGCAGCCATTTATAAGTCAGGACGACAGTTCTCACCAGAATCTGACCCTACTGGCACTTGATCTTGGACTTCCAGCTTCCAGGTGTTTTTCAAGTTTATAGTATTTTGTTTTGGCAGCCCAAGCTGTCTAAGACAAGTCCACACCAAGTACACTAGCTTTTTCTCAAAAATTTATCATGGTTCCTGGTTATATCCACTAAATCTAAGCCTTAGTGCTTTACCTGGTAAACTTTACCCCAAGTACCTGGTAGACTTTTATAAACTCTGTATTATCTGCCCAGCCAGCATGGCTTGGTGGTTGAGCTTTGACCTATGAACCAGGAGGTCAGGGTTCGATTTCTGGTCAGGGTTAAATTCCCAGTCAGGACACATGCCCTCTTCCACCTCCACCTCCCATACTCCCTCAATCACCACACTGCTGTCCATGTTGGCTTATTATTTTTATTGTTATCAGATAGAAGGGAGGGGAAAGAGAGAGATAGAAATATCTATGATGAGAGAGAATCATTGATTGGCTGTTTCTTGCATATACCCTTCTGGGGATCAAGCCCACAACCCAGGCATATATCCTTGATCAGAATCAAACCCAGGACCCTTGAGTCCACAGGCCAACACTCTATCCTGTGAGCCAAACTGTCTAGGGCTTGGCTTATTTATTTTAATGTAGTCTTCATTTTAGATATAGAATTCTTTATTTCTGACTGGTTCTATGTTATGGTTTCTATGTCCTTTTCTATGCTTGTTTAAGTTCTCACCAATTTTCTTGAGCATCCTTATAGCAATTTTTAAACTCTATAATATGGTAAATTTCTTGCCTACATTTCATTTAGCTCTTTTTTTCTGGAGATTTCTCCTGTTCTTTCATGTAAGACATGTTTCTTTGTCTTCCCATTTTGGCTGCCTATTTGTATTTGTTTCTATGTATCAGTTAGATCTGCTATGACTCCCTGTCTTGGGATGGTGGTCTTATGCAGTAGGTGTCCTGTGGGACCTAGTGACATTGTCTCCTTGATAATTTGAGCTGGGTTCTCCAGGAATTTACCTTGTGTAGTTTATGTGAGTTCTGTGATTGTAATTGAATCTTAATTGCTATTGGCCCACTGTTGCATAGGGTTGACCCTCAGACTGGCTGACTGTGAGGATCGACCCTGACCACAGTGTATAAGCTACTGTGCATGTGCGGCCACATGAAGTGGAATTAACCTCAGCTGGTTCTGTTGCCTGACAAGATTTCCATTTGGATGTGCTGCTTGTGAAGTTGATTATATCTGAGTCTTATGTCGTCTGAAGCTGGCCACTAGGTTTGTTGGTTCTGGGACTTCTTGAGAGGACTCTGGTGCAGTCCAATATCAGACACTGCCTGTGACTGGCCCTGGGAAACCTTCCTGGAGCTACAAAGTTAGCCACAGTTTGTGGCTTCCTCTCCTGGTCCTGGGTATACATGGGAATGACCAAGCTGTGCACCAAATTTGGCTTTCATTAGCAGTGAGCCTGGGGGCAGTTCAGAAAAGGCCCAAGGCACCCTGAGATCCTCCTCCACATGCCTTCACCTGCTCACAACCTGTTGGGCTCAGTCATTGAAAGAGCTCTGGAGGTACTCAACTTGCATGAAGTAGGTTTCCAGTAGTCTTCAGGAAGGGGTGAGTGGTATTCACGATTGATACAGGTTCAAACTTGGTGCCAGTGCGGGATCTCTGTCAACTCAGTAAAAGTCCCAGGGTATAGCAAGTCTAGCTTCCCCCTTGCTGGGTGACCACGGACTTTTGTGGTGGGACATGGTATCAGGGAATCATCAGGGTGAGTCCACCAGTGTTTATCAGACCCAAAGAGGCCAATATTTGGCCATCTGAAGGGAGGACTCTGCACTGGTCGGGTGTGCAAAACAGAACTGGCCCCCATCCTAGAGCCCCACAACTCAGTCTCTCCTAGATTCTTCTTGGAGCCTGTGCTCAGCAAGGCAGTGTCATGGGAAGTCAGGAGGGTGGGGCAAGTTGATCTCTTTTGAGGGGTAAGTGTCAGTCAATCTTGGGGAATACTAAGGGGAGTATTTACTACAGCCACACAACTCAGTTTATCCTAAAGTCTGCACAGATCTCATGGGGAGCTAGAGCTCAGAAGGCGGTTCCACCAAGAGTCAGGAGGGTGGGGCCTCTGGGAGTCACAGACTTTGGGGCTAGTGCATCTCTCATGAGGGGAAGGTGCTAGTCAGATTCATGGGAATTTGAAGGGAATACAATTTAGCACACCTACAGAGTCAGATTGCATTGATTTATTTTCTGTATCTTTTGTTCACTGTTGTCTTTGGTCACACTATCAAAACTTTAACCTTCTCTATTTCCATATAATTTTGTAAGATGCTACAATCTTCAAGAGTAAGACTGATTTTTATAGTGTTTAATGCTTACATCATAGGTTGACTGATTTCAAATGATATGTACTGTTGCACCTTAATTTTACTAGTAACATGTAAATAATATTTCAAGACACATAGTTTCACCCTAACCGGTTTGGCTCAGTGGATAGAGCGTTGGCCTGTGGACTCAAGGGTCCCAGGTTCGATTCCGGTCAAGGGCATGTACCTTGGTTGTGGGCACGTCCCCAGTCCCCAGTAGGGAGTGTGCAGGAGGCAGCTGATTGATGTTTCTCATCAATGTTTCTAACTCTCTCTCCCTCTCCTTTCCTCTCTAAAAAATCAATAAAATATATTTTAAAAAAAGATATAGTTTCACTAAATTTGAGTGGACAGCACCAACATTTTTAGAGTCAGATACTTCTGGTTTCAGTCAGTGTGATCTTGTGCAAGTTACTTGATCTCTTTACCATCCCTCTATCATAATCTATTTGAAAGGATTGTTTTGAGAGACTGAACTAACACATTCATTTATTCCTTTATTCAACAAGTATTTAAGTGCCAACTCTGCACCAGATTCTCCTTTAAGTTCCAGGGATGGTGCAATAAATAAAAACAGGCAAAAGTCCATGACTTTAGAGGTGAGGCACAGACCTTCACCCCCTCCCCCAACTTTTCAGGGGCCTGAACCCTCACCCCTGTTGAGGGAGGTCTTCTGTCCCCATGATTGCTTAGCTTCCCATGCCCAGCTCAAATCGGGACCCAGGTAACAGACAGAGACTTGGCTGACAGCAGCTGCCCTCTCATTCCAACAAGACTTCTTTGAGATGTCTTGTACCCATGATGTGGGGAACTGGGGTTTTTGATATCTAAATCCAGCCTAGCACCAGGAATGCTCAGGGCCTTCTAAAGAAGGCAAATAATCCTTTCCACTAATATTTACAGGGTAAAATAAGATGGTTGTTAAGAGTATTAAATTTGACAGTAAAATAGTTTTCAGGCTAATTTAAATTGGCTAATTGAAATAAGCGAATATTCTAGAAAAATCTATTGTACTGGACGAAAAAGCTGTTCCTAAAGTGTTAACTAAAAATTTTATTGGTAGTTCATCTCATGGTAAAATCACGTAACATGTAACAAACCTAAAGCAGTAATATTTTAGTGCAAAAAATCAAAATTTAAAAGCTATCAAAACTACATTATAAAATTTCCAAAAGCCTCTTAATATTTAAATCAAAAAAGGGGGATAGTAGAAGAATATCATGTAAGAAAAAATATCCTGTAAGTAAATTACATCTAGAAAATTTTTACTTTGGAAAATTAACTTTCATTTGTAATGCTAACAGCAAGACATCCATGTAAAACACACATGGTATCAAAACAAGCCAAAGGAAAATTGTTTGGGCAAAAAATGAAAAAAAATCGCAAGTCAAATTTATAGGAAAGATTCCTTTATTAACTTTTGGTTGAGAATATGTTTGTATATTTTCAGAAAACAACTCTGAGACCATGTGGATTCCTGCAACAGAGAGGAATTGACAGGAGTGCTCCAGCCGTGAAGACAGAAGAGAAACAGTCCAGAGATGGAAGACGCTGAAGATGCCTTGCCATACTAGCAGTCAGCAGCTGTGCTTCGCTGCAGGTTGCCCAGGACCAAACCAGAGAGGGTCGGACCTGCATTACCACCATTTGTCCACCATCCAGAACTGAAATATCATTGCTGACATGTACACATAAGGAACTGTTGGACATAGAAATTGGGACTCAAAAGAACTGTTGTCCCTGAAAGAAACTCACTACAGACTGATTCATTTGCCTCTCAGCATAACCATTATTGCTTGTCTCATTTTTGGTTCTTATAAGTGTATTTGTAGTAGCACATGAGCTCACTCATCTAGGGGAAATGATGAACAACATAGACTGATGAACAAGAACAGCATCGATCAGACTGTCGGACCTCAGAGGGAAGGTAGGGGAGGGTGGGGATAAGGGAGAGAGATCAACCAAAGGACTTGTGTGCATGCATATGAGCCTAACCAGTGGTCACGGACAACAGGGGGGTGGGCGCATGCGTGGGGAGGGGTTTGGGATGGGAATGGGGGGATGAGGACAAATATGTGATACCTTAATCAATAAAGTAATTTTAAAAAAGTCCATGACTTTATACTCTTTGCATATAACTTGGTTCATAATATAATCTCAACAAGCAAAGCTTTCTTGTTCCCCTCTAAAAAGATTATCTATAGCTACATTATTTTATTCCTTAATATTTTTAAATAATAGATCCTTTGCAAACACAAGTTTCTTGTTCGTTTTTGGATCTTAATCACCTTTTCTTTGTATTTTATGTATATAGACTAAAGTCATATTCATGGTATGTTATATATGTGTCATACATACATCTTTCCATATATAGTTTGCATTTTATACAATTAACTTTGTTTTCACAAATGATATATTTTTGTTAAAGAAATTTTAATATGCTAAGGAAATTATAGAAGAAAGCAAAATATATCTATTGCCTCACTATGAAGACATACTATACTATTCCTGGCATTTGATGTATTTTCTCATCATCTCTTGAATTGCATCCATATTGAACTCCATATTACCATCACCCCCTCTCTATTATGCCTTTGTTTTTATTTGTTTTTATTTTTTATGCCTTTGTTTTTAAATGTCATTAACATTTCTTACATATTTTGGCTTTGGAATGAAAGCATGACTGACTCTGTGTCTGCACAAACATGTTCTCATGGCATTGAGCTGTCTCTGACTTCTTTATAGTCAACAGCTCTTTGTCTTTATATGATATTTAGTATTTGAGATTTGAACAGATATTGATAATTTGATTACATGAATACCCATACACAGAAAAAAAAAACACAGATCCTTTTCTTTATAATGGGAAAGCAGGAAATTACTTTATGAAATGTAAGTCTAATTTATTGAATATTTAGTAATTAATGACTAGTAAATTGATCCAAAATATTGTGTAATTTCAAATAAAAAATAGCATAATTAATCATATGTGAGTATAGCATATAAAGTCATCCAATTCAAAACCAGTCTAATTTTGTAACTTTCTATATTGAGTGTAGCTTACTTGGTTTCACCAGTCTGGATACCTGCATCGTTTAACCCCTATCCCTCAGATTATAAAGCATAAACAGAATTAGAATAAATGATACTATTGTAATGAATCCCCATATATCCATTAACCAATTTTAACAATTACTAACATTTTACCTAGTTGTGTCACCTAGTCTTCCCTGTGTTTGTTGTTGTTGTTGTTGTTGGAGTATTTTAGATTAAATCCCACATGTCACATGATTTACCTTACAAATACTTCCATATGCATCTCTAACTTATGAGGATGATTTTTGGCATATCAAAAATCCCTCTGCTGGGCAATAGATCATGGGGCCCATTATGTCATTATCACATCTAACAAAATTAATTATTACTTAAATCACCTAATACTTAGTCCATGTTTAGATTCCCATGATTTTCTCAAAATGTATTTTTACAGTTGGTTTGCATTTGATTGATTTGTCTCTTAGATCACATTTATTTTGAAATAGTCCCCAAATCCCTTTTCAACATACAATTTACTTATTACAGAAAATAGGTAAATACATCATTTTTCCTGTAGAATGGCTCACATTCTGGATTTGGCTGTTGTTTTGTGATGTGTTCAGCTTATATTTTCTGCAAACTATGAGTTAGATCTGGAAGCATGATAAGATTCAGGTTAGCCCTAGCCTAGTTTTGCTCAGTGGATAGAGCATCAGCCTGTGGACTGAGGGGTCCTGGGTTTGATTCTAGTCAAGGGCACATGCCTGGGTTGTGGGCTCGATCCCCAGTGGGGGGCCTGTAGGAGGCAGCCGATCAATGATCCTCTCTCATCATTGATGTTTCTATCTCTCTCTCCCTCTCCCTTCCTCTCTGAAATCAATAAAAATATATATTTTTAAAAGATTCAGGTTAAATTGTATTTTATATGAATACTTCATATGCAGTTTTATATAATTAACCTTGAAAGAAATGATATATAATAAATATATGTTTATCCCATTTTTAGTGAGGTCAAGATTCAGAAATGCTTTCAAGTATATCAGCCTCCAGCATGAAGTTCCCATCAATATTTCATCTCAGGGTTTTACAACCATTATGATAATGGCTTTGCTCCATTATAATATTTAGGGATGCAAAAATGTTGTCCCTAATACTGTCCTTCATTCTACCTTTATTTATTAGAATTATTCTATAAAAAAATAAATGTCCCTCTTCAACTATTTGGATATCCTGAGATAGCTATAATAATAAAAGCATAATATGCAAATTGACTGAATAGCTGAACAGTGGAACGACTGTCCAGATGACCACGCTATGACACCCACTGGCACCAGGCCAGCCAAGGCAGGTGAGATGTGATTGGTTGGGGGTCCCCCCATCACCCCACAATCACCCCAAAGATGGAGGCCCAGGCCACCAAACTGCAGGCTATGGTGGGTGGGTGGAGCCTTCCTCTGCTGGGGTGATTCATCATGGAGCCCCAGCCCGGTGGGCAGGACCTACCTCTTTGGGGCCCAGCAATCAATCACCCCAAAGAGAGAGGCCCAGGTTACATGGTGTCAGTGCTGCGGTGGGTTGGCAGGGGCTTCCCTCTGCTGGGCAATAGATCACGGGTCTCTTGGACTGTGAGAAGGTGCAGGCCGGGCTGAGGGACCCACCCAGTGCCAGAATTTCATGCATGGGGCCTCTGGTAGTTGTATAGGAAAGGCAAGATAAATGTTTACTTTTTTCTCTTCATAAATTTTCATAGGAATGAGATGGTGTCTACAACTTTCAATGGTGTATAATAAGTTATTGTTTGGTATTACTATGAACACAAAGCTATTTATGTACTTGATATAATTTAGTGTACTTATTATCTTTCTTAGTAATCAAGTTGTACCATTATGAATCAGTGGAAACCCATTAGAGTTGGCTTCTGTAGACAACCTAGTCTTAACTCCAATAATCAGGTAGGGGCTGATAAATTAAGGTATCAATATTTAATTTTACTCTAGGGGGCTTTTTGATTCAGAACTTTATGAAAATTACAAAAGTATCAGTTGAGCATGCTAATGCCATATTCTGGAATGAGAAACATAGGCAGAGGGGGTTCTGATTCTCATTTCTTGGTTCTTCCTCAGTAAGGAATTGCTGATAACCCCTAATCAGTATGGCCAAGGGAAGAGTTATAGGTTCATATGGGCCCTAGTCTGTGGGTTCTATTACTTCTGCCCCACACATACTTAGTAATGAGGACTTCAGTGATATTATTGCTAAGTCTGAGTTTTTGCTTATGTACTGGCTGAGAACAGAGTTCTTATAGTTTAGTTTGGTATCAATTGTACAAAAGCCTTAATTTAGTTCATGAAACTGTGCTGCTGCAGCTCTCTATTTCAAACCATATTATTATGTAAGCATATTTGCACTTTTTCTGTGGGTCCGCTGTTCTCTATGGACCAGAGTTCTTTGAGTTTTTGCAATTGAAGGAAATTTTCATATCTTCCAGTTGGAAAAGTCACTTCTAATATGAACTTGATCTAAAGAGATTTTCCATGGGTTTTCCTGGAAACACAATGCAATAGCTTTCTGCCATCAATTATTTGACACTAGAGGCCCAGTGCACAAATTCATGCATGAGTGGGGCCTGGCCGGCCTGCCCAGATTGGAGCAGATCGGCTGCCTGGGGGAAAGGCATGTGGGTGGTTGGCTGGCTGGCCCCAACCCCTGGTCAAACTCTGCCCCCTGGTCGAACTCCTAGTGAAACTCCTGGTCGAGGGGACAATTTGCATATTAGGCTTTTATTATATAGGATTACCATAATCAATTTATGATCCATAAATGTGTAGATTGCAAGTTCATACAAAATCTTGTATATTTAGACCATCTACTATATACAATTTAGCTATAAAAGTAACTCACTTCATCTGAATAATATTTTAGTGAATTAAGTTTTTTTAAACATGAAAATTATAGTCAACACCAGGACTTAAGAAACTAGGGCTCAAGTACATAAATAGATTTGTGTTCATAGTAATCTAACCCACCACTTGATTTTGTAAATAAAGTTCTATTGGAATACTGCCATGTTCATCCATTTATATTTTATCTATGACTGTTTTGATACCATAAGGGCAAAGTAGAGTATTAGTAACAGAAAATGTATAGCCTGAAAAGCTGAAAATATTTACTATCTGGATATTTGTAGAAAAAGTTTTCAAACTCCTGTTGAAGAACAATGAAATTTGCTCTATTTGTATTCATAACAACATTTTTCTTAGAAATCTGCTCTGGAAATATCAAATAAGAAAAATAGAAATTATTTTCCTCAAATAAATTTCTTGCAGTGTTGGTTAGGAAGAAAAGAGATTTTTGTCTGTCTTCTTTACAGTTCTAGCCCCGTCTCATAGTGGAGATAAAGAAATATTTCTTGAGTGATTGAATACATGGGTGGATTATAGTTTAGTGTCTTTAGTAACCAACACATGAAGCCTACATTGGATTCCTATTTCTATAACTGTAGTAATTATATGACTATTATGATAAGGCTACACAACTGATCACAAGCTAAGCAGCCACACATATATTAATATTTTACATACAACTCTTTGATATATAACTTATTAAATACTAACTTGTCCATAATGAAGAACAATTGAGATTTTTATTGTCTCTGTTTCTGGTGATTGACTTTTCTGAAATATACTACTTGCATCTCTACTCATGAAAAAACAATGTCTAGGTCTAACTTCTGTAGCTCATTTGTACTGTGAACTCTGAAAAAGAGAGTTTATTAATTGATTCTCATTCAATAGGTTTGACAGACATTACAGTTAATAAGTTCGGTGGTTATCTTGAAATCCCTAAAATTTATTTTTTATATAAAGAACCACATATACACACAAAGAGCAATTGGCTCTGATGGTTCAGAGACCATTCAAGGATCTGAATACTAGAACTTGGCTAGCTTAGCTCATTCAAAGTAGCATTTCTGAATTTTCCTTAAGAACCTTTCTAGAAAGTTATCAAGGAGGATAGCTTCATTTCCTGTGAATTTGTCCTTTTATCCCCACACTGAGAGATTTTGAAAACATATTGTTTCACTTATTTTGGCTAATATCCCTTTGTTCAATTCAGTTATTCTTCACTTCCCATGATAATTCATCAGTTCATTTTCAGTGAAATCTGAGACACATATTAAGCACTTGCTTGATGAAAGTTGGGTTTAATTCATGCGTTATTCTACCATGTGGAGTCAAAGGGGCCTTTGGAAATATTCACATAATTTTTACAGTGTGTTGAACAGATGTCACTCAAATCGGATCCTGTAGATAGTCTGTGATTGGCTTCTGGTTTTAGTGGTCTTTGATCAACTTGATAACTTGACCCCGAATTAACTGCCTCATCTCTTTTAGGAAATATTTCTATGTCTTTTAAATTCTTTTCAGTGCCTATTAATTTACAAATGGGTATTGTTATGAACCTCAATATTTATTCAGTGTGAAGTTCCCAGTTCTAATATATATATATATATATATATATATATATATATATATATATATATATATATATATAAAATATAGAATGTGGAGATTAAGAGAGCACAGGTTTTGAATATTTGTAACATTAGACTCCTTAAGTCTCAGTTTTCTCACCAGTAAAATAGGGGGAGTATAACAATATTAACAAACCTGCAGGGTAAATAAAAGAATTAAATAAGTTAATACAAGTTGTTTTTTTTTAAAGCCCTTGGCACACACAAATCACTTGATAAGTGTTGGGCATTATTATTATTCCCATGCTACCCAAATATATTAATAACAATCTCAGTCTTCTCACCCAAATTGTGCCTAATTTATTTATGGAAGTTATCAAATATGGATATCTCAAATGTAATCACAACCAAGTCTGTCTGGCAGCTGTAGTCATTACATAGCATTAGCCTTGATGTTGCTTTGTTGTTCTGTTTCCTATGTGTTCATATCCACTGCTCTAAAAGTCTAGAGAAATTCACTGATGACATTAACTTCCATGGTCATATCTATATACATATCAAGGGTTGTCATCTCAGGAAACTCATAGAATGAAATCCACAAGTTGCCCAAGTGTTGCTAAGTCTTATATTGGGTACTCTGTGGATGAAGATCAATTCTGAGATACATCTTTTTGACCTAGTAGGAGCTCTGCTAGTGCCCAGATTCTTACAAATTTCCTTTTAAATAATTGCTTTATAGCAATAATTTATGTTTATAGCTCAGGGTAGCCTAAGTATCTGCATGCTCCCTTTTTAAACATACTAAAACATCTCAACAAAGTTTGGTCTACCTGCTGAGTTTCTTGTCCATATCTTATAGATATAATTCATTGGAAGGTAAGTTCTATTTCACTTTTATTTTAAGTGCAGCCTGGGGTGGGGGGGCGGAACAAAAATGAGGAATATATTGCTTGGGAGAATGTCATCCTTCTGGGAGAATCTGGAGAAAGTCAATCACCCAAAATTTATTGGATGGAAATCAGCATGTGATTAAAGTACATTTCTCCAACACACATAGATGGTGGGTCAGAATTAACTTTGACCACTGTCTACTTCCAGACCTAGAATAAGCCACATTGACATGAACTGGTCTTGAGGAGACTTGCCAGCTGAGTTGAACTAATCCACCATATTATAATTTGGAGAGCTCTTCCCTTCCTACTCACTACGGCTCACTAACTACTGATTCACCACTGCTTATAAGACTCTGACAGTTTGACATATAGAGATGATGAAGGAATTGATTCCAGTTGACTAATGAGTAGGTGGGACTCTTTATGCCCGCAAATGAGTAGGCAGCATAATTGCTTCACCTTTAAGAGGAATCAGAAGTTGGAGAAGGGGGATCACACTGAATATCCAAAACAGAATTGAAATAGATTTCATGAAAAAAAGATAAAACTCATTAAGACAGATTCTAGATTAGAATTGAAAAGATACCACCAAAGTATATAGCTTTCTTAAATAAATACTTGCTGAAATTCAAAATTCAGTTAGAATCAGGGTAAAAGAATAAATGTAGCTGATCTAGATTAACTAATAGATGTATTCTGCAATACAGTGCAAAAGTATAAAAAATGAGTAAAAGATAAAATTAATAGAAAACAGAGCCTGATGCTCTAACACATAATAATAGAAGTGATAGGTAGAGAGGAAATAACTGATGGAGGAAAAACCATAGAATAAAAGTATCCCCAAGGTGAATAAAAACTTGAGTTTTCAGTTCAAAAGGACACAGCAAGATCCAGCAGAGTGAAAGAAAAACAATGAATATTTAGCCATATATAGTAAGATTTATGAACTTTAAAAATAAAGAAAATACATTTTAAAGGTAATGTGTAAATTATAAGGTATTTCAAACTTATGAAAACTTGAGGAAAATAATATAACCTATGTACTCACTATATATATTGAACAAATGTTAACATTTTGCTTTATGCTTCAAATACTTTTTAAACTAATATATAAATTTTATATAACTAAAACTCCTCTTAACATCTTAATCCTCTCTCTCCCTCTGTAGAGGTGAACACTTTCCTGAGTTGATATGCACTTTTTCCATTTATTTATAAAAGTATTTTTACTACATATATAGATGTTTATAAATAATAGAGTACAGTTTCACATTTTTAAATGATACAAATGTCATACAATATTACATATTACTTTGTGTCTTATTTTTTTAACTTAGGATGTTTAAAATGACTTATCCAAATTAAAGTACAGATATACACTGAGTGGCCAGATTATTATGACCACCTGACGTTTGTAGGCAAATTAGCCATACACTGCATCTTATGGGATATGGAAGCCGAAGGCCTGTTCGAACACCTTTGCTGTCTGCAGTTACCAAGATAAAACGTCTCCAATTCGCACAGGAACACAAGGATTGGACAGTTGAGAATTGGAAAAAAGTCATGTGGTCCGATGAATCACGTTTCCAGTTGCATCATGCAGATGGCAGAGTGATAATTTGGCGGAAACAGCATGAAAGCATGCACCCCACATACATGAGTACAACCCTTCAAGCTGGTGGGGGCAGTGTTATGGTTTGGGGCATGTTTTCCTGGCATGATTTGGGCCCTTTAATTCATGTGGAACAAAGTCTGAATAGCACAACATACCTAAGTATTGTTGCTGATCAAGTTCATCCTATCATGTTGATGGCATATCCCAGTGGAGATGGCTTGTTCCAACAAGACAATGCACCATGCCACGGTGCTCATATTGTGCAGGAATGGTTTCAAGAACATGAGGGAGACTTTACCTTGCTTAGGTGGCCCCCACAATCACCAGATCTCAATCCAATTGAGCATTTGTGGAACGAAGTTAAAAGAGCCATCAGGCAGGTGGTTCCACAACCATCAAATCTCACAGAACTGGACAGTGCTATTCATCAGGCATGGTGTCATATTCCTCGCATCAACTTTCAACATCTCCTGGAGTCAATGCCAAGAAGAATCGCCGCAGTATTGAAGGCAAAAGGTGGCCCAACGAAGTACTGATGGGGTGGTCATAATAATCTGGCCACTCAGTTAATAATAGATGGATGGACAGATAGCTAGTTAGACATAGATCTAGTTTATTATTTCTTTACTATAATCAACTGTGGATAACCCTTATGGAAAAGACTCCTTGTAGAAGATTTAAAACCATTAGATGCTAATTTCTGAAATTAATGTTTAAATTTATTGCAATTAAAATTTGGATCTCCACAGAATTATTTGGGAAAATTTGTAAAATAATCTTAAACTTATATGATTATATATGCTCTAAAATAGCCAATAAAAGAGAGAAATAGATTCCACATATAAGTGAGATCATGTGATATGATATTTGTCTTTCTCTGACTGACATATTTCAATTACCATAATACTCTCCAGGTCCCTCCATGTTGTCTCAGATGGTAAGATATCCTTCTTTTTCACAGCTGCATAGTATTCCATTTTGTATATGTACCACAGCTTTTTTATGCACTTATCTACTAATGTGTACTTGGGCTATTTCCAGATCTTAGTTATTGCAAATAACACTGCTATGAACACAAGGGTGCATATTTTCTTTCTGATTAGTATTTCAGGCTTCTTAGGATATATTCCTAGAAGTGAGATGACTGGGTCAAATATCACATGATCTCACTTATATGTGAAATATAATGAACGAAATAAACTGACAAAACAAATCCAGAGCCCGGCTGGCATGGATCAGTGGTTGAGCATCAACCTATGAATCAGGAGGTCATGGCACATGCCCACGTTGCGGGCTCAATCCCCAGTTGGGGGAGTGCAATGATTCTCTTCCATCATTGATGCTTCTATCTCTCTCTCTTTTTCCCTCTCCTTTCCTCTCTGAAATCAATAAAAATATATTTAAAAAATAAACAAATCCAGAGACATGGAAGCATGCAACAGACTAAGGATTCTCAGAGGGAAGGTGGACAACAGGAAGAGAGTGACCAAAGAACTTATATATATACTAGAGGCCTGGTGCATGAAATTCATGCCCTTGGGGGGTGGTCCCTCAGCCCAGCCTGTGCCTTCTCACAGTCCAGGAGCCCCCAGGGGATGTCCAACTGTGGGCTTAGGCCCAAGGGGTCTTTAGCATTGTTGCAGAGGTGAGAGAGGCTCCTGCCACCACTGCTGTGCTTGCCAGCCACAAGCCCGGTTTCTTGCTGAGTGGTGCTCCCCCTGTGTGAGCACACTGAACACCAGGAGGAAGCTCCTGCATTGAGTGTATGCCCCCTGGTGGTCAGTGCACGTCATAGCAACCAATCATTCTGCCATTCGGTTGATTTGCATATTAGCATTTTATTATATAGGATATACATAACCCATGGACACAGACAGTAGTGTGGTGAAGGCCTGGGGAGGGCTAGGAGAGGGAGGAGTGGTTCAATGGGGGGTAAAGGGGACATCTGTAATACTTTCAACAATAAGGATAAAGTTTAAAAATAGAAATAAAAATAATTGTTTTAAAAGATATAAGAACCTAATATAGAGTCTTTATAATAAAATAAATATGATTTTGGAAAAGAAATATTAAAATATTACTGGAACATGCTAGGCGTATAGGGATGTATATTAGTATATATGAGATTTTAATATATTACAATTGTAGGTAGTTCAATTCTGTCAGAACATAATTGTTTAATAGTCCTGTCACAAATGGCAATTCATCTGGAAGATATTGGAAATGGAGTGCCGTTTTATAGTATACACCTAAATACATTTTATTTCATTAAATACATATGTAATCCTATCTAATAAAAAAGTAATATGCAAATTGACCATCACTCCAACACCCAAGATGGCCGCCCCCATGTAGTCAAAGTTGGCTGCCCCCATATGGACACAAGATGGCTGCCACAAGATGGCCGGCAGGGGAGGGCAGTTGTGGGCGATCAGGCCAGCAGGGGAGGGCAGTTAGGGGTCACCAGGCCAGCAGAGGAAGGCAGTTAGGGGTACCAGGCCTGTAGGGGAGGGCAGTTGGGAGGTACTAGGCCAGCAGAAGACGGCAGTTGGGGGGGACCAGGCCTTCAGGGGAGGGCAGTTGCGGGGGACCATGCCTGCAGGGAAGTGCAATTGGGAGGGACCAGGCTGGCAGTGGAGGGCAGTTTGGGTGAACCAGGCTGGCAGGGGAGGGCAGTTGGGGCGGACCAGGCCTGCAGGGGAGGGTAGTTGGGGGGGACCAGGCTGTCAAGGGAGGGCAGTTAGGGGTGACCAGGCCAGCAGGAGAGGGCAGTTGGGGCAACATGGCCTGCAGGGGAGGGCAGTTGGGGGGTACCAGGCCTGCAGGGTAGGGCAGTTGAGGGGACCAGGCCTGCAGGGGAGGGCAGTTGGGGGCAACCAGGCTGTCAAGGGAGTGCAGTTAGGGGTGACCAGGCCAGCAGGAGAGGGCAGTTGGGGGGAACCATGACTACAGGGAAGGGTAGTTGGTGGGGACCAGGCCAGCAGTGGAGGGCAGTTAGGGGGAACCAGGCCGGCAGGAGAGAGCAGTTGGGGGGAACCTGGCTGGAAGGAGAGGGCAGTTGGGGGGAACGAGGTCAGCAGGGGAGGGCAGTTGGGGGCTACCAGGCTGTCAAGGGAGGGCAGTTAGGGGTGACCAGGCCAGCAGGGTAGGGGAGTTGGGGGCAATCAGGCCAGCAGGGGAGCAGTTAGGTGTCAATCAGGCTGGCAGGGGAGTGGTTAGGGGGTGATCAGGCTGGCAGGCAGAAGCAGTTAGGGGCAATCAGGCTGGCAGACAGGTCAGTGGTTGGGAGCCAGCAGTCCTGGATTGTGAGAGGTATGTCCAACTTCCCCTTTAGGCTCGATCCCACTGGGAGGATGTATGACCAGTATAGCTTTATTTCAGTGTTTTCAATGAATCCACTGGGATCGTGCCTAAACATGCAGTTGAACATCCCTCAAGGGGTCCTAGATTGGAGAGGGTGCAAGCTGGGCTGAGGGACACCCTCCCTGCACAAATTTCATGCACCGGGCCTCGAGTCTATATATATAAAAGCCCAGCGACCATTAACTGTGGAACAACCAGAAAGACCAGAACGACCGGTCACTATGATGCACACTGACTACCAGGGGACAGATGCTCAACGCAGGAGCTGTACCCTGGTGGTCAATATGCTCCCACAGTGGGACCACCGCTCAGCCAGAAGCCGAGCTCAAGGCTGGAGAGCACAGAGGCGGTGGCAGGAGCCTCTCCCGCCTCTGAGGCAGCACTAAGGAGCAGCCAGCCAAGCATAAAGGAGTGAGCAGTCAGGTGGTAAGGAGCGAGCAGGTGGGCAGTAAGGAGTGAGCAGGCAGGCAGTTAGGAGCGAAGGATCCCAGATTGTGAGAAGGCGCAGGCCTGGCTGAGGGACCCCTCTTCCCTGTGCATGAATTTTGTGCAATAGGCCTCTAGTTAATCTATAAAATCTAATAAGATAATAAATAAGATTAAATGCATAATTTGGGATTCATGGAAACTTTTAAAATTAAATTTATTGCAGTGACACTGGTTAATATGATCACATAGATTTTAAGTGTATATTTCTATGATACATGATATGTATATTGCATTGTGTGCCCACCATCCATATGGAAACTTTTACACTAACACTGGAAACTCAAAGGACATAAAACAGAAGATAAACATATTTGACAATACAATTAGAAATTTTGATTGAAATAGAAGCACAAACAAAATTCATAGACAAGTGATTGAAATGAAAACAAATATATGCAATAACATAATATACAGAGAGCTCTTACAAAGTGATATGAAAAAGTTAATCCAAAGAAAAATGGTCAAAAATTATTAATGGACAATTCATAAGAGCAAATCCAAAGGGCTGACATTATACTTATATATATGAATAGATGATCAAATTTTACTTTTATTTAGAAAATCTGAATTAAAGTAACAAATAAATACCATTAACACCCATATTAAATATTAACATTTAATATTAAGTAATTATTTAATCATTATTTATATAATTAATGCCACAACCTGCATGGCTAGGGTTCAGTATCTGAAGGAGAGGCCAACACACAAATTAAAATGCTATAAAATAAATATGAATTTAGAAGGCATTGGGGGCCAGGTGGAGCCTCTTTCTCGAAGAGACACACTGACTTCTGGCCTGGTCTGCCTTTTATTTGCTTGGATACACATTTGCCCTTTAGCAATGCATACAAGCAGATCAAAGGTAAATTTTGGTAATCAGTAAAAGGATTATCAGGTTAGGGAATTGTCTTGAGCCACCACTATCTCAACAGGAACAATTGGTGTTTAGCATCAGCCCTGCTAATGCTCAAGGACCATCAGCCTTCTGCGTTCCTTGGTGCACTCTCATGACAGTGGTGGCTTCCCGCAAATTAATTATTTAAAGGAGGATTACCCATTAAATCAGAGATGTGAAGCATTAAAATACTTTGGAAAGCAATTTGATATTTATATTATTTACATTTATTTATACTTTTACTAGAGGCCCAGTGCACGGATTCATGCACATTGAGAGGAAATTAATTAGAAGAAATATTTTAGAGGCTGGGAAGGGACTACAGGAGATTGGCTGGCCAGGGAGGGACCGCAAAAGCTTGTCCTGCTTGTCTTGCCTAATCCCAATTGGGCCAATTGGGGCTGATTGAGGGCCATCTCACCTAGTCCCACTTGGGGCTGATCAGGACTGGCCATCTGGAGGGACCGCGGAAGGTTGGGCAGCTGGGGAGGGATTGCAGGGAGGACACCAGGGCATGTCCGCTCCAACTCGCCTAGTCCCAATCGGCTGGACCCCAGTGGCAAGTTAACCTACTGGTCAGAGCATCTGTCCCCTGGTGGTCAGTGCGCATCATAGCAACTGTTTGAATGGTTGAATGAATGTTCAGACACTTAGCATATTAAGCTTTTATTATATAGGATATATGTATATGTCTCCTTTGATTGGCCAATTTTACCATTATATAATGATGTAAATAATGGAATGTCACTTCCAGTATTGTTCATAAAAAAACTGGAAACAAAATAAATGCCCATTAATTGAAGAATAATCAAATAAATTATATATATATATATATATATATATATATATATATACACACACATATATATATATATATATCCTATATAATAAAAGAGTAATATGCAAATTGACCCTAATGGCAGAAAAACCAGTTGCTATGATACTCATTGACCACCAGGGGGCAGACACTCAATGCAGGAGCTGCCCCCTGGAGGTCAGTGTGTTCCCACAGGGAGAGTTACGCTCAGCCACAAGCCAGGCTGATGGCTGATGGCTGCAAGCACAGCAGCGGTGGCGGGAATCTCTTCCGCCTCTGCAGCAGCGCTAAGGATGTCTGACTGACGGCTTAGGCCCGATCCCCAGGGTATCAGGCCTAAGCTGGCAGGTGGACATCCCCCAAGGGGTCCCATACTGTGAGAGGGCACAGGCCAGGCTGAGGGACTCCTCCCCTCCAAGTGCATGAATTTTCATGCACCGGGCCTCTAGTATTATATAATGGGATAGATTACAGTCATTGAAAACACTGAAATAAAGCTATACTGGTCATACATCCTCCCATAAGTATTTATCAACAAAACTTACCCCCTCTTCTGCCATGTACAAAGCAAAGCATTTCAGCATATAAATGGAAATAAATGTGTGTGTGTGCGTGTGTGCGTGTGTGTGTGTGTGTGTGTGTGTGTGTGTGTGTGTGTTGGGAAGCAGGCGCATATGTTCTATAGTACAGTAATTAACCCTGAATCTGGACTGACACTATGGAATCTCAACTGTTGGGCCAGACAAAAGGGATTTGAGTGTGATTTCTTGGAGGTGATTGTATCCAACCAATGTTGAATTATTAGGTACTAGAGGCCCAGTGCACAAATTTGTGCAACAGTGGGGTCCCTCAGCCTGGCCTGCAGAACCGGGCTGAAACCGGCTCTCCAACATCCTCTGAGGGGTCCCAGATTGCGAGAGGGTGCAGGCCAGGCTGAAGGACACCACTGGTGTATGATCAGGGCCGGGGAGAAACACAGAAGGTTGGCCAGCTGACAAGGGACCATGGGAGGGCTCCAGAGTGTGTGCGGCCCATCTCACTCAGTCCTGATCAGCCATACTCCAGCAATAAACTAACCTACCGGTCAGAGCGTCTGCCCCCTGGTGGTTAGTGCACGTCATAGCAAGCAGTTGAGTAGCCTTAGCATATCATTTGTTGAATGGCCGACCAGATGACCGTACACTTAGCATATTAGGCTTTTATTATATAGGATAGCCATGTGAATCCATCAGATCTTGTAACAGCTATCTCACAGGGATCTATAATCCTGTCCTTAAGATAAAGGCAGGTAGGGTTTCTGTAACCCTTGGAAACTTAGACTGATAGAAAATAAGGAATGGAAACTGGATTAGAATGTTAAGGGTAAGTACAAGTTACTTCTCAGTGTATCCAGAATTGTTGAGGGTTTCTCTGGGTAGATTAGATTATGCCTATAATGGTGAGATAAATTTCAAATTCTGCCTGTTACTTGGGTGTAGATTTTTTAATACTTCCCATGTGGGCAGATTGATTTCAGGAGAGCCTCATTTGAGACTGACTTGGGAAGGCAGCTAAAACACCAGATTAAAATAATATGTGGATCAGGTGAGGCTGATCAAGTCAAATGAGAGAATTAACTAGATACAAATAAGTAGAATGAATTTATGATTAACTCTATGAACTACTTCTTTAGTACTCGTGAATAGCTTCTAGCAGTAGGCCTTGACTGTTTGCATTTAAAGCGTATTTGTATTTACGAAATGTCAGTTCCTTAGGAAAATGGTATGCATTTTCATTATAGCATGTTTGTGTCCATCATCCTTTACTGTATATGGCTAGTAAATCTTCTGGGCTAGTCAATATCACCATCCTGTTTTTTGTTGTTTTTTTTTTGTTTTTAGGGGGGAAGAGTATTCTTAAGTCTGGATAACTTCATATTGAAAACTAGTACAATTTTCTAAATCAACAAACAACCAATTCACAAAGCTATTATGGGCTTTTCATTGCTCCAGATTTATAAGGAACCTAAGTACACTCTATGTGTAAATTATATACAAGTCTTGGACAGACAGGCATAATACATATTTCAGATAATTAACATATAAGGCAATATTCAAACTCACCAGTAATCAAATAACAAAATAGAAAAATGGAACAATAATTGCAGTTCCCTTTTCATGGTGTTTGTTTGTTTTTTATGTCCATTTTACCCCAGTTGTGTCTGCTATTGTCTGTCATTTAACAAAAGTGGGCACTTATACAAAATACAAGGCTTTAGGCATATAATATTGCTTAGGAAAACTTGTGTGTAGCTGGATTTATATTCTTTACTTCTAAATTTTCTGGATGTGATCCTGGCACTGTGAGGCTTTGGAAAAGGGAGATGTGAGAGATAGGAAGTTGGATTATTCCAACTTTAAAGGATTTATACATTTCTAGTGAATATTAGCTACAGATGCTTCAGAAAGAAATCCATCTCTATACATGCCCTTGCAGTAGAGCCCTCTATGACCTAGTGGAATAAGAAATTTGGATGGGCAAACATTTTTAACTTTGATTTCTTTGGGTTTTTAATTCAAAGAGATCTTATTTTTGTTCTTTAATTTCTCTCTGGGAAAGAAATAATTGAGGGGATAGAAAGTGTTCGAATTTGGGGCATCCTTCATTTTGTAATTATTTAGGCTAATTGCATAATCTCTGGTGAGCTATGTTAAACAATGCAGATGGGCATAATTTAAAATGGAAAGTAGAATAAAGATAAAATACTCTGCCTAGGGTACAATGTATCCTTGAAGTTAATTTTATTAATGTCTTATTCTGACCTACTTTATAGTCTTCTGAGGACAAAAGTTTGAACTGTCTTCTCAGCTGGTCCCAGGAAGATCCATAAAATAGAAGTGGTTGATACTAGGGATGTATTCTTCCTGTTACTTGGATGTAGATTTTTTAATACCTACCATGTGGGTAGATTGATTTCAGGAGAGCCTCATTTGAGACTGGCTTTGGAAGGCAGTCACCTAATTTCTAGTGGCCCATGTTAGTGATGAAATCACTGGGGATGCGATACCTCATCAAAGTTGGAGCATTAGTTCCCTAATACATTACTAGTTTACTTTCCTAAGAGGAATGGCCACACCATATGCTTCACTTCTAAGCTCGATGGGTTAAGACAGTGGTTTTCATTCCTAACTGCACAGTAGAATTATCTGGGGAGTGCTTAAAATTCTTAAGCTTTACCTTAGACCATTTAAATCAGGATTTCTGAGGTCAGGGTCTAGCATTATTAAAAAGCTCTTGAGATTTGCCAGTGTTCATTTGTCTGGGGTAAGTTCCCCAGAAAACAGGCTCTACAGAGATTTGTATATAGGAGGTTTATTGGGAAGAACTTTCTGCAAAAATATCTATAAGACTGTGAACACAAAAGAACTAGCCAGACGAATTTGGACTTCAGCAGTTATAACAGAGGTGTCTGCCTCAGTCCATGCCACAGGGAGGTCTGGAACTGGGACAGTCTTTCGTATTTGTCTTAAATTGGGGCAATATACCTACACACCTTTTCACCCTTACATCCACCCAACTTTGGATTTCAGCTGCACTTGGGGAATAGAAGCTCTTTTTCACTGACTGGATTTTCCAGGAGACACTTAGCAGTAAGCTGTCAGCAACCAACACTACATACGTAGTCAGATTCCAGAGCCCATAGCACTTCCCAGAATGATGAAGTATTTAAATTGACCTTTCTGACTTCTGTCTAAAACTCATATCTTAGGCCTCCCCACCAAAAAAAAAAAAAAAAAAAAAAAGATATGTGTCTGATTGGTGAAAACAGGTACTACCTAATTTCTAGTGGCCCATGTTAGTGATGAAATCACTGGGGAAATGTCAAGCATCATGAGCATGTCTACTCCTTCTCTCCCCCCTTAGACATGGATGCCCTCAAAAAGTATGTACTTTGCTTCCTATCTACCACATGATAATACAGCTTACCACTGGAATTGGTCCACACCCTGCAACCCATATACACCTTTTGTGCATGTATATTGGCTGGCTTGGTAAGTTCATATCAGGAAAAAAGATAGGAAACTGATGTATTATCAATACACCTTTAGTTACGTTCAAGTTGCTATAGTGTGACTCCATTCATATTTGTGTCCTTGTAATGTTTCTCAATTGCTTACAAGCTAGAGAGGTAAAGAAAAGAAACTAGTCTTCCCAAATAATGTCTTCAAAAATATTTAAGGTATTAAATAAAATACATGGACACAGATAAGAAGAATTACTTTAAAATATAGTGAGTGAATAAACAAGACAATTTTGGGTGGAGGGCAATAAAGTAAAAAAAAAAAATCCTCGATGTAAAATGATTACGAAAAAAGACATAAAATATGTGGAAATTACTTTCTATAATATAATGTATAGGCACAGAAATGAAAATAGGGAGAGGGAGGGGCGAAGAGGGGAGAGAGTGCTGTGTTCAATCATATGCTCATAAATTAAAAATATAACTGAAATGAATAATTTTCTCAAAATATATAAATGACTAAAAATTCTAAAAAGGTAGAAAATACTAATAATTATGGAAGAAAGTTTAAAGTCAATAAAAAATTGGCAGCAAAATGTTCTAGAATAGACAGTTATATGGATGATTCATTTGTGCTTTGCTCTATAAAATGTGTGAAATTTTAGAAAAATAAACTTTCTCAATTTGTTTTAAAATAATGATATAAGATTTATATAAAATCTTTTTAAGATAAATAAAAAAATCTTAAAGACCACTCTTAGAGTAGAATCTCAAATGCAAATCAAGAACAAAAAAATTAATAACTAATAGAATGAAAAATATGTGACTCAAAAATCCAGCATATATATATATATATATTCCTCTATATATATATATATTCATTCCTCTGGAGAAAACTTAGTCCCATGCCTACCTCAGAATGATGTGCAATTTAAAACTTATGAGTTGTTTATTTCTGAAACATTTCACTTAATGTTTTCAAACCATGGTTGACAATGTTTAACTGAAACCATGAAAGTGAAACCACAGGTGTGTGTGGGGGGGGGCATCATGTAATATAGCATAGTACATATAGTCTATAATTATAAATACATTATAAATTAATAAAAGCACATTTAATTTTATTTATTTATTTAAAAGAAGCATATAAGTGAATATAAACAGCTTATTATACTGGGAAAATGAATAAAGTAAATATATTAATTATCCCCAATTTAATTCATTGGTTTAATAACAATTCAATTGAAATCCTTTGCAATTCTTTTAGTTTGACCAAATGATTCTAAAATCAATTTGGAAAGACAACTCAAGATATCTATAGAAAAGAATAATAATAAAGTGACATTCAGTTTATAAGATATTAAAGAATACAGTATAGTTTTCAGTATTCAAAATCTGATATTGGTACAAGAATTGACAGAATTATGAAACAGAACATACAGATGCTCAGCTGGTGTTGCTCAGTGTTTGAGCATAGACTGATGAACAAGGAGATCACAGTTCAATTTCCAGCCAGGACACATACCTGGGTTGTGGGCTCGATCCCCAGTAGGGGGAGTGCAGGTGGCATCCAATCAATGTTTCTCTCTTATCATTGATGTTTTTATCTCTCCTTCCTTCTTCTCTGAAATCAATAAAAATACATTTTTTAAAAAGAACATATATATAAGCAACTTATATTTGATACCTCATATCTATCTGCATTTGTGTACTCTTTATCTGGCTATGTATCAATACTGTTCAGGCTCTTGTGATGTGCTAATTAGTTATTCTAGTTATCAATTTATATATGATACTAGTGGCCCGGTACATAAAATTTGTGCACGGCAGGGGTGGGGGGGTATCCCTCAGCCCGGCCTGCACCCTCTCCAATCTGGGACCCCTTGAAGGATGTCCTACTGCCGGTTTACAAGGATCGAGCCTAAACCGGCAGTCGGACATCCCTCTCACAATCCGGGATTGCTGGCTCCTAACCACTCACCTGCCTGCCTGCCCAATTGCCCCTAACCACTCTGCTTGCTGGCCTGTTTGCCCCCAACTGCCCCTCCTGCTGGCCTGCTCGCCCACACCTTCCCTCCCCACTGGCCTGCTCACCCCAAACTGCCCCCCCCCGCTGTCCTGATCACCCCCAAATGACCCCCACTGATGGCATGCTCGCCCCCAACTGCCCCACCCCACGGCCTGATCACCCCCAACAACCCCCCACTGGCCTGATCACCCACAACTGCCCTCCTCTCTTGGCCTCTAACCGCCTCTAGCTTGGCCCCGCCACCATGGCTTTGTCCAGAAGAATGTCTGGAAGGTCTCCTGGAAGGTCTCCCAGTCTAATTAGCATATTAACCTTTTATTAGTATAGATAGAGGCCTGGTGCATGGGTGGGGGCCAGCTGGTTTACCCTGAAGTGTGTCTCGGATCAGGGTGGTGATTCCCTTGGGGCATGGGACAGCCTGGGCGAGGGACCTGTGGTGGTTTGCAGGCTGGCCATGCCCCCATGGGGTGAGGGTCCCTGCTGGGGGAATGTGGCCAGCCTGGGTGAGGGGATGATGGCTGTTTGCAGGCTTGCCATGCCCCCCAGAGGGGACTCTTACTCCATGGGGGCGTGGCCAGCCTGGGTAAGGGGCTGAGGGCTGTTTTCAGGCTGGCTACACCCCCTTCAGGGTGGGGAATCCTGCTGGGGTGCCTATGCCAGCCTGGGTGAGAGGTTGATGGCTGTTTGCAGGCTGGCCATGCCACCCAGCAGGGAACCTCACCTCATGGGAGTGTGGCCAGCCTGGTAAGGGGCTGAGGTCCATTTTCAGGCTGGCCTTGCCCCCTGGCGACACAGGCTCCCAGCCCCTCCTTCAGTGGTGGCCAGGACTAGCCCCTCCTTCAGCGGCAGCCAGGGTGGGCTGGAAGCCCCTCCTTCAGTGGCGGCCAGGAAGCTTGGCTTCCACCATCACTAGGGGCAACCCAAGCCTCCTGCTCACTCAAGCACCGTGGCTGCCACCATCTTTGTTTGGTTAATTTGCAAACTCACTCCTGATTGGCTGGTGGGCATAGCGGAGTGATGGTCAATTTGCATGTTTCTGTTTTATTAGTGTAGATTACAGTTGGTTAGGCTCTGGTAACAAATAGACCCAAGCATATAGTAGCTCAAAAGAATAGTTTGTATCTTTTTTATATAATAGTCTTGAATAGAGATTCCAATTGAGTGGTTGCTCTAGTCTGTGTAAGTTATTTAGGGGTCCAGGATGCCAGAGGTCATGCCCTTTTTTTCCTTTTTTTTTTTTTTTGGCTGGGCAGATTTTTGGTTTTTATTTTATTTATTTATTTATTTATTTATTTATTTATTTATTTATTTATTTAAATTCTTGCTTTAGAATATATTTAAAAATCATTCCTTAAGTCTTTTTTTTTCCTTCAATATACAAAGTAAAACAGTCTCTATGTGGTCTCCACTTTTGGTCCTCGTGTATCAGGGTTCTCTCCTGTGAGTTTTCCATTGATTTTTCAGGAAGCTTTTCTGTATTTTAGTTGTAATACCAGTTTGTTCCTGGGAGCATGTACGAGCAGCATCCACTTACTCTGCCACCCTTTTTAATCCTCTTGGTTTTGCCTTTTTTATTATTAAATCTTTATTGTTCAGATTATTACAGTTGTTCCTCTTTTCCCCCCCAGATCTCTCCTCCACTCGGTTCCCACCCTATTCCATGCCCTTACCCCCCCCCCCCGCACTGTCCTCATCCATAGGTGTAAGATTTTTGTCCAGTCTCTTCCTGCACCCCCATGCCCCTTTCCCCCCCACGGATTGTCAGTCCAGTCCCTTTCTATGCCCAGGATTCTATTATATTCACCAGATTATTCTGTTCATCAGATTTTTTATTCACTTGATTTTTAGGTTCACTTGTTGGTAGGTATGTATTTGTTGTTCATAATTTTTATCTTTACCTTTTTCTTCTTCTTCAATATGACAAAAGTGACTTCTAACATTCCCATGGCTACCACCTACACAATTAGCCAGAGGCAGAAAGAACATGGAGGAGTTTTAGGCCAGATCTGGAAATTTCCTATATCACTTCCTCCTCTACTCTTCTAGGAATAATTTAGTCCCATGGCCATGCCCAACTGGATGGGCAGCTGGGAAAAGTAATCTACCTGTGGGCTTGACGAAGAGGAAGATGTATTTTCATGAACAGCTAACAGCTTCTGCTACACCTGTTATCTCTCTTTTAATCTATAGGCAATATTATGATCCAGTACTACAATTATTATTCCCATTTTACATACAAGGAACTAAGGCACAAAGAATGCAGGGATCATGTCCAGAGTCACATAGTTATGAAATGGTTGGACTAGTAATCCCATATAATTTACTAATTTAAGAGTCCATGCACATCAACTATTACTACAACTGCTGCTGTAACCACTACCACCACTACTACTGCTACTGCTACTGCTTGCTATCCACAAACACACACACACACATACACATGTGTGCATGTGTATTAATTATGTTTATGAAAAATATGGTATTAAAGATCAGAGAATTAATACCTATTTAATAATTAATCAAATGTACTATTTGAAAACCATAAGTATAAATATTTTCTTATACTTTATAACAAAATCAGGCAGCTGATTTAATGTAGAAAATAAAATAATTTCAAAATAAAAGAACGTATTAGTTACTATTGATCAGCTCTTAGAAAATTTTGAATGTAATATGAAGTAAATTTTAAATATAATATAGAATAAGTAGTAAAGGATAATACCAGTATATTTGATTACTGGTAAATCCTAATTGGACTAATTGGACTAATAAGAATTAATTATTTCATATGCCAAAAATCAGTAACATTAAAGGTAAACAACAAACTAGTGAAATATGTGTAACATATTTGACAAATGGTAAATTTATTTAATATTTAGGAAGTCATATAAATAAAAGCACTGGTAACTTGCAAGAAAAAAGCAAAGACATGAAGTACTTGTTTCACTATAGGGATAAAATAAAGTAGTGACAGAAATATAAATGGCTACTATGTATTTGAAATTCAGTCAATACTATTAGAAAACAAAGTAATGCAAATTAAAGCAAGGAGATAATCTTTCATACGATTGTGTATAGTAACTAAAAACAAATTTAATAAAAAATATTTAATAAAAATCTACTGTGTCAGGTACATTTTGAAATTTTGGGAATGCCTTATTGAGCAAGGCATGTAGGAGCCATGCTTCCATGGAAGTATCTTTTAGTGGGGTGGGTTTAGACTAACCAAACAAGAAAATAAAGTATTAGATAAAGATTAAGCGCTATGCATAAGAGCTAAAGTAGAACCCTGACCACTGTGGCTCAGTGCTTATAGCATCAGCCTGTGCACCAAAGAGTCATTAGTTTGATTTCAGGTTAAGGGCACTTATCTGGGTTTCAGGGGAATCCCCAGCCCCAGGTGGGGCGCATGTGGGAGGAAACCGATTGATTTGTCTCTCTCACATCAGTGTTCTCTCTCTCCCCCTCCCTCCCTTCCTCCCTCCATTGTACTGTCTCTAGAAAGCAATGGGAAAAACATGTCCTTGGGTGAAGATTAACAACAACAAAAAATAGTTAAAATAGAACATCATTATAACTGTGTGACTTCTTAACTTTGAGTGGTTAGTGAAGACCTCTGAAGACATGGTATTTAATTGCAGATCTGAAAAACAAATCAGTCATGTAAAGATAGAAGAGGACTCCAGCAAAAAGAAAAGTTATATGGAAAGTTAGCATGGCCACATTATGTAGGCTTATAAAATAGGGTAACAAGTAGATTTTGCTTAAAATTCCATTAGATACTCTTTGAGGTTATTTATATATATATTTTTTTTTATTGATTTCAGAGAGGAAGGAAGAGGGAGAAAGAGACAGAAACATCCATGATGAGAGAGAATCATGGATTGGCTGCCTCCTGCAAGTCCCCCACTGGGGATTGAGTCCCGCAACCTGGGCATGTGCCCTTGACCAGAATCGAACCTGGGGACTTACAGTTCACAGGCCAACACTCTATGCATTGAGCCAAATCGGCTAGGGCCTCTTTGAGGTGCATTTTAAAAATATTGTCCTGATAGGTAAACACCTAAACTGCTGCCTCGAGCAACAATTTCAAAACTACAACTAAAAGATAAAATGGAGATCATCCAGAACCACAAGAAGGCTGGCTGAGTGGAAATTCTACAACTAGAAGGAAAGAGAAAAACACACTGAGACTCAGAGGAGCTGCAGGAGGCAGAGGTACTGACACATGTGCAGAGAGGACTGGCAACTGAGTGTGCGGCTGGCTTTCTCAAGCAGGAGGGAGACAAAACCTCCTGACTGCACTGAACTCCAATTCCGGGCAAGACTCTGGGGACCCAGACTCATACGGGGTGAAACTGGACTGTCAGGAAAGAGAAAAGCACACTGACACTCAGAGGAACTGCGAAAGGCAGAGGTACCGAGGTGCGCATGCCGAGAGAGTGGGCAACTGAGTACTCGGCTGGCTTTCTCAAGAGGGAGGAAGATAAAAGCTCCCAACTGCACTGAACTCCAGTTCTGGGAGAGACTCTGGGGACCCAGACTCATTCAGGGAGAAACTGGACTGTCTGGAAACAGGCGGAACTTGAGGGTTGCTTTCTCTCAGAGGTGCTTGCAGCGATTACCATGGGACACTGAGATACAGCGGCCTATTAGGGCAGGGCTGATGGGAAACCAATGCTGTCTGCTCCGCCCTGAGACTCCGCCCCATCTAAGCTGAGCACAGAGGCTTTTGCAATTCTTGTCTCATAAGGGTGTCTCCAACAGAGAAGTTCTCCCTGCATAGACACAGCTGATCCTCACAACCAATTGGCCCGGAGGTCAATTCTTCCCAGTGATACCAACAACAATCAAGGCTTAACTACAACAAGACTGTGCACACAGCCCACAAAGGGGTGCACCAAGAGTGTCCACCTCAGGTGACTGGAGAGGCTGAGGCACTGGGCCCTATAGGACACCTAGCACACAAAGCCACTCTATCAACTCAGGTAAGCAGCCAAAATGCAGAGACAAAGAAACAGATCACAAATGAAAGAAATGGAGGAAAGCAAACGACTGGATATAGAGTTCAAAACCACGGTTATAAGGTTTTACAAGAATTTTCTAGAAAAGGCCAATAAATTTAGCGAGACCCTCAAGGATATGCAAAAGGACCAACTAGATATTAAGCATACACTGACTGAAATAAAAAATATTATACAGAGATCTAACAGCAGACTAGAGGATCACAAGAATCAAGTCAAACATTTGAAATACAAAGAAGCAAAAAGCACTCAACCAGAAAAGCAAAAAGAAAAAGAATCCAAAAATTTGAAGATAGTGTAAGGAGCCTCTGGGACAACTTCAAGCGTACCAATATAAGAATTATGGGGGTGCCAGAAGAAGAGAGAGAGCAAGATACTGAAAACCTATTTGAAGAAATAATGACCGAAACCTCCCCCACCTTGTGAAAGAAATAGACTTACAAGTCCAGGAAGCGCAGAGAACCCCAAACAAAAGGAATCCAAAGAGGACCACACCAAGACACATCATAATTAAAACGCCAAGAGCAAAAGACAAAGAGAGAATATTAAAAGCAGCAAGAGAAAAACAGTTAGTTACCTACAAGGGAGCACCCATACGACTGTCAGCTGATTTCTCAACAGAAACTATGCAGGCCAGATGAGAGTGGCAAGAAATATTCAAAGTGATGAATAGCAAGAATCTACAACCAAGATTACTCTTCCCAGCAAAGCTATCATTCAGAATTAAAGGGCAGATAAAGAGCTTCACAGATAAGAAAAAGCTAAAGGAGTTCATCACTGCCAAACCAGTATTATATGAAATGCTGAAAGGTATTCTTTAAGAAGAGGAAGAAGAAGAAAAAGGTAAAGATAAAAATTATGAACAACAAATACATATCTATCAACAAGTGAATCTAAAAATCAAGTGAATAAAAAAATCTGATGAACAGAATAATCTGGTGAATATAATAGAACCAGGGGCATAGAAAGGGAGTGGACTGACAATTCTTGGGGGGAAAGAGGTGTGGGGGGTGCGGGAAGAGACTGGCCAATAATCATACACCTATGGATGAGGACAGTAGGGGGGGGGTAAGGGCAGAGGGTGGGGTGGGAACCGGGTGGAGGGGAGCTATGGGGGAAAAAGAGGAACAACTGTAGTAATATGAACAATAAAGTTTTATTAAAATATTTAAAAAAATAAAAATATTGCCCTGTCTGCGTTTTGGGGAGTTGTTTGTAGGAAAGAGCAAGATAGGAAGCAAGGATACCAGTTAGGAAGCTTTGCAATAGTCCAAGTGAGAGAATATCATATGCCTGGAAGTAAGGTAGTAACAGCAAGGCCCGAGAGGGGGGAAATGGATTTAAGAAAGATATATGTAGAAGGTAGAATGGATTGGAATGTCTAGTTGACTGAAAATCAGAGGACAATGGTAAATATAGTTCTGGACATATTCTACTGAATAGCATTTAAATCAGTGGTTTCCAAACTTGGCTGATCATTGGAATTCGTGGAGGAACTTTGCAACAGTACATATTTCAGAACATCTCTCCTGGATTTTCTGATTCAGTACTCCTGGTTTGAAAAACAGCTATCAACATTTTAAATAAGTTCCAATGATAATCAGAATACACAACTAGAATGGGAACGTTTGCTGTAGAATACTGCTCAATGTAGAGTTAATGATTTACTAGCACATAAATTGATAACAGAAAAAATGTCTTGGTTATGGTCTCATGGCTCCTGTTGTTGCAAGTGTATTTAGTAGCGATCTGAATATTCTCTTCCATTGCTATTCTGAGCAGATGTTCACCATCATTCATGGAAATTAGGGTTTGAATATCCAGCACCTGTTGCCAAATCTTACCAATGGCAGATTCTCAACCTCTTTATCTATTCATCTATTAATCCAGTTCATAATGATTTCTTTTATGGTTGACATGTGCTTTTCCTGGCACAGAAAGATGTCTTCTGTATAGCCCAACTTTCCCTCTACACAAATGATTATATCACCAGATGTCTAACACAATGTTTTTCCACAGGAGAACTGTATACTGAAGACTAAAACATTTTGCCTTGAGAAGTGTCCAGAATTTTATTCTAACTTACTAATATTTTTGTTAGAGGATTTCAGTAAGTTAGAATAAATCCCTGTATAATGCGCAGTGTGGTGTTCACAAAAGTGGTGCTTCACCATATGAAAGACATTATTCCTTTATGTAAATTGAACTGGATAATCTGCTCTTCCCAGACTTTTTAGTAGATCTCTACTTACTTTTATCTTCTGTTCACTGGTTTTGTCAGCAGATGTTTTCTTACTCAGTAGCCACTCTGAGAATTAAGTAACTTCTTTTCATACACTAATGATAGATACAGAGATAATCAGTGCACATTAAATTTTTTTAAAATAACCCCAATATAAAAATATCTTACCAATAATTATGTTAAAAGAACACATATGGCATGTTAAAATAACATTGCCAACACAAATATTCAGACACCAATTGAGTCCTCTCTGTTATTTCTATTAAGTTGCATTGTAACTACACCCTAGAGGCACATATTCTGCTACCTTCTTTCATAGTTAGAAATCAGGGACAGTGTACACATCTGAAGACCTACATATTTCTAAAAGTTCTGTTGACAAATGGATTCACCACTGTATTTGAAGGGCATTGTTCCCAGAAAAAGAGTTTAAAATCCTCTTGTCAGAAACCATAGAGATGGAAAATATATTAGTGGTTGCCAGAGGATAGGCAGGAGAATGATTGTGACTATAAAGGGGTAGCATGAGGAAGATGTTTGTGGTGATGGAATAGTTATGTATCTTGACTGGAATGCTGGTTTCACCAATCTACATATGTGATCAAATGACATAGGACTGTACTCACACATTATATCAGTATTAATTTCCTGGTTTTGATATTATATTATGTATAAGATAAACCTATTGACAGCAACTGGTGAAGGACACAGGGTACTTGTCTGTACTATCTTTGTACCTTCCTGTGAATCTGTAAGTATTTTAAAATAAGAAGTTAAGAAAAAACTCATCAGAGTCACGCTTCATTAGAGAGCGACAACCCCAAACTATGTGGAGGATGTTTCTTCCAGAACCAGCATCATCAGATTTGCCTGCATTTTGGTTACCACATACCAAATAATGTATCACTTCACTAAGATCTTTACCTGGAATTTTGTCAATGCATAGCCTTCCCAATTCAGGAAAGATTTCTGCCTTTAATATTTTCTCTTGTTCAACACACAATACCAAGCAGAGCCTCTTGGGTGAATGAATAAAGGAAGGAAAGATGGTCTTATCTATCCTACTAGAATTCTGAGTTCCTTGAGGGTTCAAACAACAGATTCATCTATATTGGCAAAACATCTAACACAGTAGTCATTCAGTGAATGTTTCAAAAAAGTAATAAATGGAATGTTATAAAATCATTGAAACTTATTGTTATTAATTTTTAAAGGCTCTTTCAAACCTCTGCTAAAAGAAAATTGTCATCATTTCTATCAGCCTCACTTTTCTTTTTAATCTTTTATATTTTTTAACATAACTGAAGGCAACCTATTTTTAATGAGGTAGTATACTTCTGCATGTATGTCTGTAAAATAGTACAGTTTTCTAAGATAAAAAATTACATTCAAAGCTGTTCTTGTAAATCATATCTTTCAGACATTCTACATGGTTATGGTATCAGCTTTGCTATTTTTCAAAATAAATTAGTGGGACAGTTGGGATTTTGAAAGTAGCTGCTTGATAACTGGTTTCTGAAAAGATGGGGAACCCCACCAGAAGGCCAATGAGATGCTGAGGCCCTGTGCTCATACCTTGAATACCTTACTGGCTCACTGGTAGTGTTTGAATCTTCAAAAACGTAGTATTTGTGTTTGGGGAGAGGGGAGGATAAAAAAGGGATAGAAATGGCAAGTATCTGATCAAAGTTATACCAATTTTCTAGACATTTCTCCTTTTATTCAGCCTCTTGTGCCGTAATTATTAGACAACAGCCCTGGAATACAAGTGACAGAAAACCTAACACAAATAGACCTTGAAAAAGGAGAATTTGTTGGCTTATGTAAAAAAGTCCTGAGTGAGACCTGAACTAGGAGCCCAAACAATATTATCCTATTTTGATTTATATCCATTCTTAGCTCTGCCCTCACCTCTTTTGTCTTCATTATCAGGCTCCACATGGTGACCTGCAGAATCTCCAGGCTCAGGACTTGCGAAATTCAAGTACAATGGAAGAGAATTTCTCTTCCCAGTAAATTCTGTACAATTCTATGGATTCATTGTAATTGGACTAGTTGAGGTCACATATCCACTTATGAAATAATCACTGTAGCTAAGAGTATTCTGTGAATCAATTGGCCAGGCCTGGGTCTTGTGCTCCACAACTGCAGTCAGTTCAATTCCAACTAAACTAAAGGAACAAAATGTAGAATATCAATTCCAAAAGATATTGGGAGTACTATTACTATAAGAAAGAAGTGAAGAGTTGCTACCAAGCCAAAACAATAAACATAAACTATTCAGTACCTTGAGTGCTTCAGGCTCACTTGAGTCAACTGCTTGCAATTTTCCAATGTGCTTCATTCCACCTTTATTTTTTTTACCTTTATTGTTAACATTATTACAGATTTCCTCCCTTTTTTCCCACATTGCCCCCCACCACCCAGTTCCTGCCCTGCCCCATTGTCTGTGTCCATGGCAATGAATATATGCATATAAGTTATTTGGTTAATCTCTTCCTGCTCCCTCCTTTTCCTCTGAGATTCATCAGTTTGTTCCATGTTTCCATGCCTCTGAATCTATTTTATTCATCAGTTTATTTTGTTAAGTAGATCCCACATATAAGTGAGATCATGTGATATTCATTAATGACCTGAATTTGTATGTTATTTCCCTAGGTAACCAGAATTGTGAAGTTAGGTACTGAATCTGTTATAGCTTTGCATTGCTCACAGAGTGCCAAGGACTCTGCCATACCAACAATATATTCTTGCTGAATTACTGACTTGAAGTTGATTTGAATAATTGATCTTTTCCCCTATTTCAACATGATCAATCAATGTTCTGTGTTCAGTCTTGCAAAACTTCTCTAGGGTATTTTCTTATTTTTGGATAGTTCCCATTTTTCTTTGACTTGAGGAAATACATTTATTCTTATTTTTACATAAAATCATCCACCAATTGCTAACTCATCTACACTAGGATTGGGTTTCATTGAGTTTCTAATTGTCTTGAGGCTGGAAGGTTTTGACCCTCCCATCCCATAATTTATATCCTTCATAGATTTTGTATCAGAAATCTAATTCATTATGCATGGTATGGCTTTAGCTATATAATTAGCCAGAATGAACAACAACCATAATAGGGTCTTTATATTGCAAATAAAATTCAACATTTCATAATTCAACAACAAAATGTCACTGGCATGAGAACTCTTCTGACCTTTTAGAGCAGTTGATATTTCAAATAGATACATAATGGTATATGTTCTTTGCTAGTGAAGCTATACAATTGAGATAATTTGGATGAAAATGGAAAAATATTCAGTTCAGTCTAATAAAGCTTTACTGAGCACTTACTATGGTTCCATGCCCTTTGCTCTGTGTGGATGATAAATAGATGAATAGCACATGGTAAGAAGCCTCCTGGTATGGTCCTACCCACAGAACCTTTAAAAATAATCTCATAAGGCTAGTAATAGAGTTCCTCATCTTACTCAATGAGAATGAAGAAAGGAAACTTAACTAAGAGTAGGGACATAAGATAACAGTTTCCGAATATAGTTAGTTATCTGAATGTTTCCAAATAACTCCAGGTTTGCATTGTATAGAGATAGTTTGTTGCTTGCAGAGGTTTAATAACTTGCTCAAGATCGTGCATGGAGAGAGTTTGCTTGGCATCAAAAGACTTGTATTTCCTGTCAATCTAAATCTCCCCTATTAAATGTTACTACTCTTCTCACACTATATATATATTATTGCCTGGAATTAATGAACCACAACTACAGCAGAATCTTTCTATAACATAATACATTTAAAAGCAACTATTTTTAGAATAAGTAAGAAAATTGAAAAAAAATATATCTTATTTGTATGCTGAGTTGAGTTCCACACCTACCATATCAATGAAAAAATTGGTATGTATTAAACTGTATCTATGCCAGATGTTCAATTTGGCAGAGTGCATACAAGGAATAAAATTCTCAAGTTGTAGTCCCTTTATTTGGAGGTATAAGATAGAATAAAATGTATATACAGGCTTACATGTCACTTTGACTTTATAAACAAGTGTGATATTTTCCCCAAATTTTACTCAGAGACATAGACAACAGTATGGTGATTACCTGAGGGAAAATGATGACAGAAAAAATACTTGACTGGATAGTGAACACACGCTACAATATACAGACAATATATTATAGAATTGCATACTTAAGCCTATATAATTTTATTAGCTAATGTCACTACAATAAATTCAATAAAAATTAAAAAATAAATATAAATAAAAAATAAAGTGTTAACAAGCTCCCCCTTTACAAATAAAACAAGCTGTAATTGATTTGAAAGGCCTATACATTCCTGTGCTCCATAAAGGTAGCCAACCTCCATCTATCAAGATAAATATAGGGTACTGCATATTCAAGATAATTATATATCTCAGTGGGTAATTTTCAAGCATATATGAGAGAAATGATATTTATAATAAACCAAGCCAAGTAATTGTTTACATTTCAGTGAAAACAATAGTATATCATTTAGAGGTGTCAGTCAAAATATGTTGGTTTTTTAGTATTTATTTCTCTTTTGAAGCATCCTATGGGATTTTATTGAATTATACAACTATTTTTGTAGAGCTCCTGATACACACAGTTTCCTGGATATAGAAAACCTTTTGAACTAATGAAACTGCACATATATGGTTATATATATTCAATCTAGAAAAATGAAAACATAAATATAGCTTCAAACATAAATGCTCCCTTACTTGAGAGTTTACACCAGGCTTCTAGACAATGAAACACCTTGAATACAGTTATCCTTTTGACTAATCCTCTCTTCCTAGCTTCCATACTATACATTTTTACCTGGGTATTTCACAAGTAAAATATATTAGAATCTAACTATTACCTTACCCATAAATTCATCCCTCCTATGTTTCCAATTCTATATGTGATACCACCATTGAGCACACAGGATTAATATTTATGAGTCATCCTTAGTATTTTCTTTAGTTTTACATTCATACCCTGTTAATTACATCTTATTAATATCCCTAAATATACTATTACTGTCTTATTTTGTATATTTATTTTTATCTAACATGAGCTATTATAATAGTCACCAAGTTTATCTCTTTTTATTAATCTTACTCTTAAAACCTTCTTACTCTCACTAAAATCTAGATGTGTTCATGTCACTCCCAATGAACCCACATTACCTACAGGAAAAATTTCTAAACTCCTTAAGATGGCATTTAAGACACTTCATGATCTGGTCCCAGTCTTATACTAGTATCAATAACAAGACACATTAAAATATAGATAGTTGTCTTGTACCCATGGTGTGGGGAAGTGGGTTTTTTGATATCTAAATCCAGCCTAGCACCAGGAATGCTCAGGGCTTACTCAAGAAGGCAAATAATACTTTCCACTAATATTTACAGGGTAAAATAAGATTGTTGTTAGAGTACTAAATTTGACAGTAAAATAGTAGTCAAGTTTTCAGGCTAATTTAAATTGGCTAATTGAAATAAGCTAATATTCTAGAAAAATTAATTGTACTGTACTGGACAAAAAGCTGTTCCTAAAGTGTTAACTAAATTTTTTTATTGGTAGTTCATCTCATAGTAAAATTGTGTAACATGTAATGAACCAAAGCAGTCATATTTTAGTGCAAAAAATTAAAATTTAAAGGCTATCAAGACTACATTATAAAATTTCCAAAAGCCTCTTAATATTTAAATAAAAAAGGGGGGATAGTAGAAGAATATCATGTAAGGAAAAATATCCTGTAAGTAAATTACATCTAGAAAATTTTTACTTTAGAAAATTAACTTTCATTTGTAATGCTAACAGCAAGACACCCATGTAAAACATACATGGTGTCAAAAACAAGCTAAAGGAAAATCATTTGGGCAAAAAATGAAAAAGGATCGCAAGTCAAATTTATAGAAAAGATTCCTTTATTAACTTTTGGTCGAGAATATGTTTGTATATTTTCAGAAAACAACTCTGAGACCATGTGGATTCCTGCAACAGAGAGGAATTGACAGGACTACTGCAGCCATGAAAACAGAAGAGAAACAGTCCAGAGATGGAAGACACTTGATGATGCCTTGCCATACTAGCAGTCAGCAGCTGTGCTTCGCTGCAGGTTGCCCAGGACCAAACCAGAGAGGGTCGGACCTGCATTACCACCATTTGTCCACCATCCAGAACTGAAATATCATTGCTGACATGTACACATAAGGAACTGTTTGACATTGAAATTGGGACTCAAAAGAACTGTTGGCCCAGAAAGAAACTCACTACAGACTGATTCATTTGTCTCTCAGCATAACCATTATTGCTTGTCTCATTTTTGGTTCTTATAAGTGTATTTCTAGTAGCACATGAGCTCACTCATCTAGGGGAAATGATGAACAACATAGACTGATGAACAAGAACAGACCCAGAGACAGGGAAGCATCGATCAGACTGTCAGACCTCAGAGGGAAGGTAGGGGAGGGTGGGGATAAGGGGGAGAGATCAACCAATGGACTTGTGTGTATGCATATGAGCCTAACCAGTGGTCATGGACAACAGGGGGGTGGGGGCATGCGTGGGGAGGTGTTTGGGATGGGAATGGGTAGATGAGGACAAATATGTGATACCTTAATCAATAAAGAAATTTTAAAAAATAAATAAAATAAACAGTTAAAAAATATAATATAGATATATACTTTTACAATTGCACTGAAAGTTTCCCTCTTCAACTAACTCTTTATGTTCCTTCTTCATTTTAGAGGCCAACTTCTCAAGAGTTGTTTACATTTGATATCTTCATTACTTGATAATCTATTTTTGTCTTAAACCACTCCAGTCTGACCCTGTTTCTCCACCATTAATGTTACCACAAAATGTCTACTCTTTGGTTAACAATGGCCTCCATATTTTGTCCAATTAATTACAGTTTTAGTCTTCCTTTAATTAGACTGCTCTATTACATATGACATAATTGAATACTTGATCATAAACACTCCTTCAGATTCTGAGAAATCCCCCATTTCTGGTTCTCCTCTTACCTCTCTACCTGTTCTTTTGAAAGTTTCTTTTGCACATTCATTATATTTTAGCTGGCCCTTAAATGTTGGAGTTGCTCAGGGATCGCTCCTTGATCCTGTTCACTTCTTACTTTTGCTTTAGACAATGTCATATACTCCCTCAATTCAGTTATAAGCAACTAACTCACAATATTGGATCTCTCTAGCACAAATATTTTCTCTGAGGTCCAAAACTATTCAATGGTCTTTCCGACATATATACTTGAATATAGAATATGTATTTAATATCAACATATCCAAAACTGAACTTCTTATGGTCTCTACCAAACAGCTTCTTCATCTATATTTCTTGGCTCAATGCATGGCATTAATTATATACCCAATATTCCTAGTCAGAAGTCTGAACAACAACCATGACTTCCTCTTTCTGATCTTTTACATCCAAATAATTGCTAAGTCCTCACAATATTAATTTCTAAATATTTACCTAATATCTCTTGTCCACTACAAAATACATCTACCATCCTTTTTTTCTCTTGCCTAGACCAGCACAATAATCTTCTAACATCTCCCTACATTATGTTAATTCTCTATCCTATATCATTTTTATTGCATTTTTCCTCCCTTGGCTTCTGAGATACTATTTTATTTTGTTTATCCTACCATTTAAATTTTTTTTTTCTTCTTAGCTTTTTTGTCAGCTTCTTTCAATCTCTTCATATATTAAATGTGGTGTTCCTCAGTGTTATGCCTGAAACCTCTCTTTTTATTTTTTTTTCTCTGTCCTTGTGTGTTCTCATCTTTTGTGGTTTCAAATAACAACTAGACTTTTTAACTATTAAAGTCGTATCTGCAGGGGTCCGGGTGAGGCCGCATGCCCCTGGGTCCAGGCGAGGCCACGGGCCCTTGTATCCGGGTGAGGCCGCACACCCCTGGGTCCGGGTGAGGCTGGGTGCCGGGTCCGGGCGAGGCCGCGCACCCCTGGGTCCGGGTGAGGCCACACGCCCTTGGGTCTGGGTGAGGCTGGCTCACGGATCCGGGTGAGGCGTGCTCCTGGGTCCGGGTGAGGCCGCACACCCCCGGGTCCAGGTGAGGCCACACACCCCTGAGTCTGGGTGAGGCCGCGCCCCTGGGTCCGGGTGAGGCCACGCGCCCCTGGATCCGGGTGAGGCCACGCGCCCCTGTGTTCGGGTGAGGCCGTGCCCCTGGGTCCGGGCGAGACCAAACCAGAGGGAGTCGGATCTGCATTACCACCATTTGTCCACCATCCAGAACTGAAAAGTCAGTGCTGACATGTACACATAAGGAACTGGTGGACATTGAAATTGGGTCTCAAAAGAACTGTTGATCCAGAAAGAAACTCACTACAGACTGATTCATTTGTCTGTCAGCATAACTATTATTGCTCGTCTCACATTCGGTTCTTATGAGTATATTTCTAGTAACACATGATCTCACTCATCTAGGGGAAATGATGAACAACATAGACTGATGAACAAGAACAGACCCAGAAACAAGGAGGCATCGATGGGACAGTCGGGCCTCAGAGGGAGGGTAGGGGAGGGTGGGGGTAGGGGGGAGAGATCAACCAAAGGACTTGTGTGCATGCATACGAGCCTCACTAATGGTTAAGGACAAAAGGGGGGTGGGGGCATCCATGGGGAGGGGTGTGGGATGGAAATGGGGGGATGAGGACAAATATGTGACACCTTAAAGTCGTATCTGCAGGACAGTTTTCTCCCCTGAGATATACTTGAATTTTATTGTGGACTTCTCTGCCTGTATGTCCCATAAAACTAAACAGATCTGATCCTCCTCTCATTTATCTTGGCTACTGATATCATTCTGCCTAGACTATAATGCTGTTTTCCTTTCTTCTCTGACAGGTGATAGTCTACTTACATTTAAAATCCAGATAATACTGGCAGCAATTTCAAAAGGACAGGTAAGGATTTAATCCTTTTCATTGTGTAGAGGGCCTCCTGGGAAGGCACCTGAGCATTCTATATTGGTCCCTCTTACCCTTTAGGCCAAGAGAGACCCTCTTCTCACAATTCAATTGCTCACAGCTGTTGCATGAGCTCTCTGTTCATGTCAAGGTTGAAGTCTCGTGATGACTGGTGCCATGGATCTGTCTCTCACCCAGTGGGGAAAACTGAGCCCTCCCTGGAGAAGAAACCTGGGTTCCAAAAGATATGTGATCAGTGCTGGGGACCCGCCAGCAGGCGAGGGGATCCCAAGGCAGGTGCTGGGCATGGAGGCCACGGGGGCATAGGCTACCAAGGAGAAAAAACTGAACCTCACGTCACCCTGCTTGGCCCCGGAGGATGGCTGGTTAGCCAGAGATAGGTAAGATTCCTCAAGGAAGGAACAACCTAAGACAGGCACAGTCGCAGAGGGGCCATCAGGAGAGAATTGGGGGATCAACAGAGGTGGGGCACAGACCCTCACCCCCCCCAACATTGCAGGGGCCTGAACCCTAACCCCTTCTGAGGGAGGTCTTCTGCCCCCATGGCTGCTTCGTGTTTCCCATGCCCAGCTCAGATCAGGACCCAGGTGACAGACAGAGACTTGGCCGACAACAGCTGCCCTCTCACTCCAACAAGACTTGTTTGAGTTGTCTTGTACCCATGGTGTGGGGAAGTGGGTTTACGATATCTAAATTCAGCCTACCACCAGGAATGCTCAGGACCTACTCAAGAAGGCAAATAATCCCTTCCACCAGTACTTACAGGGTAAAATAAGATTGTTGTTAGAGTAATAAATTTGACAGTAAAATAGTAGTCAAGTTTTCAGGCAAATTTAAATTGGCTAGTTGAAATAAGCGAATATTCTAGAAAAATTAATTGTACTGGACAAAAAGGTGTTCCTAAAGTGTTAACTAAAATTTTTATTGGTACTTCATCTCATGATAAAATTGTTTACCATGTAATGAGCCTAAAACAGTAATATTATAGTGCAAAAAAATAAAATTTAAAAGCCATCAAGACTACATTATAAAATTTTCAAAAGCCTCCTAACATTTAAATCAATAAAGGAGGGCATAGTGGAGGAATATCATGTAAGGAAAAATATCCTGTAAGTAAATTACATCTAGAAAATTAATACTTTAGAAAATTAATTGTAAGGCTAAAAGCAAGACACCCATGAAAAACACACAAGTTGACAAAACAAGCCAGGAGAAAATCATTTGGGCAAAAAATGAAAAAGGATCCCCAGTCAAATTTATAGTAAATATTCCTTTATTAACTTTTGTTCGAGAATATATTTGTATATTTTCAGAAAACAACTCGGAGACCATGTGGATTCCAGCAACAGAGAGGAATCGACAGGACTACTCCAGCCATGAAGACAGAAGAGAAGCAGTCCAGAGACGGAAGACGCTGATGTGGCCTTCCCACACTAGCAGTTAGCAGCTGTGCATCACTGCAGGTTGACCAGGACCAAACCAGAGAGAGTCGGACCTGCATTACCACCATTTGTCCACCATCCAGAACTGTAATGTCAGTGCTGACATGTACACATAAGGAACTGGTGGACATTGAAATTGGGTCTCAAAAGAACTGTTGGCCCAGAAAGAAACTCACTACAGACTGATTCATTTGCCTGTCACCATAACCATTATTGCTTGTCTCATTTTCGGTTCTTATAAGTGTATTTCTAACTCATCTAGGGGAAATAATGAACAACATAGACTGAAGAACAAGAACAGACCCAGAAACAAGGAGGCATGGATCAGACTGTCAGGCCTCAGAGGGAGGGTAAGGAAGGGTGGGGGTAAAGGGGAGAGATCAACCAAAGGACCTGTGTGCAAGCATATGAGCCTAACCAGCGGTTAAGGACAACAGGGGGGTGGGGCATGTGTGGGGAGGGGTGTGGGATGGAAATGGGGGGATGAGGACAAATATGTGATACCTTAATCAATAAAGAAATTTAAAAAAAATAAAATAAAATAAAATCCAGATAATATATTATCTTCTGAAGTCCACTTTACCTAATGTTTTCCTTGTTTTCTGTCTAGTATGGCTATGGTTACATTTCTTTCCATATAAAGACTTTTTTGGTTGCTAATGACAGAAACTCATTTCTAATCAGTTGAAGTAAGCAGGAAGATTTATTCTAAGGCTCGTGTAACTGGAAATGGCAGTGGTTCAAATGGTCTCAAGGACAAATGGAACAATGAACTACAATATCACATGGATTCTCTGTATGTCTCTCATCTCTAAACTCTGTTTTGGTTTTATTCACCCAACATGATTTTCTCCACACCCACCAGCAGTTCTTATGTATCACATTTATGCAGCATATTTTAAAGAAGACTGCATTGCTTTTCCTCTGCTGCACTTTGGAAAAAAAATCAAGTTAGGATTGTATTTGTCTAAGCTTCAATTATGTTCCCAACTCTGGATAATGACATGTACTTGTGGACTCAGGGTATTCAGATTTGTGCCACTTTGGTCAACTGTGTAAAACCAATCAACCATGACCAAGGAGAAATTGATATGAACAGAGAGAATGTTTCAGTGAAATCTTCTGGTTTAAATGAAGGTGCATGGCATTTGGGGGGAGAATTTTCCATAAAGGAAGGGTAAAAGTCCTGGCATACAAAATAGCTTTCTACTATTCTTGTTATCTAGTTCTTGAAGGTTAGTTGTGTGTGTGTGTGTGTGTGTGTGTGTGTGTGTGTGTGTGTGTGTGTGAGAGAGAGAGAGAGAGAGAGAGAGAGAGAGAGAGAGAGAGGACAGTATTGTAAGTGCATTAATTTAATGAAAGGCATATAGCTGCTATTTCTTTTCTTCATTTTAAAATGTTTTCTAAAGTTTTAAAGTGGTTATCTGGCTTTTAAAAGTTTCTAGTAATTTACTTTTCACCTATGAATAAAAGTTAATATTAAGAAAAACTCCCCATTTGTTCTGGAAAACTTAAAATACCAGGCTCTTTACTGTGTACCTATCACTCTTCTTTGGAAGAGGTGGGGTGGAGATGGTGGAAAAGATAATTAAACTAAGCTAGTGTTTTGGTTTTGCATGCTGATGAAGTTATGTAATCCCTCTCTTTAACTGTTGGGATTGGATTAGGGAAATGTTTATACAATGGAGATACAACAACAACAAAATGCAGTTGCAACAAATTGGGCCAAGCATGAGACTCACCTACAGCTTTCAGTTTTGTGGTAGTGTCTTGGCTTCCATGATGATTCCTATGGAAAACAGAACTCTAAAAAAATCTGAGGCCAATGAAAGTGACAGATAAAGCTGCCTTACATAGATGCCTTAAAGAGAGTGTAGTCTCTACTTACACAACAACCTAGCAGCCACTGTAGGGAGCAGAATGTGTTTGTAACTTCTCATATCACCCAGTCCCTAAAGAACAATTACTATTTGACCTGTTGGCAGCTCCTTGGAAAAGCCTCATTAGCAGTGCTTGTCTTTATTTGATCTGGTTCAGAGTACTCTCAGGTTGAAAGTCCTATCCCCAGGGTGTTTGTCAAAAACAATCATCAGCAATTGTTTAATACTGGAGCTGTGTGAAGTAGTAATATTATTTGAAACAAATAAGAGATTGGTCAAAAGTTAAATCAAATACTTAAGGAATGATATATCCATACAGAACTTTAAAAAACTACATTTTTCTGAGCATCTACAAGTCAATATGCATGTGAAGGTTTGTGTAAGTACCCAGAAAATACATGAAAAGACTCAAAGCATTCACCTCAAACTGATCTAAGGGTTCTATACAAATAGAAAGTGAAAGCTAAAACAGAATTGTCAACTGCCTACCTGAGACTTGAAGGCATGTCCAAGGACACATATGGAAACCTTTGAAAAAATCAGGGAAAATAGCTTAGACTTACCAAAATCAGACCTATAGGCCAGAATATGACAAATAGCAGAAAGCTTTACAAAAAGAAAAGTGAGATAACAGTGTGTGGATGCCTTAATGAAGTTTTATATGTATAAGTAGGGCATTCTACACACCTTATACAGGCATGACTTTTAGTAATGTCATTGATGACATATCCACCCCATCCATTAAGAATGATACAACTTTAGACACTCACTCTTCACCTTTAAAATGAGTGACATGTTCTTATGGCTGACAGGCTCACAGGGACAGGCAATTAAGTCATTTGGTGAGTGGCTCCAGTACATTTCAATCAAACACATACATTCCGAGGAGGAGTATTTTAACCAAGAAAAAATGGCTCTAAGAATGCGAGTTAGATCCTGTCAAGTGAGAAATAGTACTTGAGTATCCCATAATACTCTATTGAAGGGCCTTCGTTGAGAATGGCTTCAGGAATATACTAATTTTTTCCACCCTCAAGTAGCCCTAGGAAAATGGTGTCACACTTGCAAAAATAAGCTAATTTATACCCAAAAAAGGTGGTTCTCGTGTAAGAAATCCTTCTGCACAGCAAAAGCAACTGTAAACAACACAAAAAAGACAACTAAGCAAATAGGATAAGATATTTTTAAACAATAGCTCTGACAAGGGGTTAATCTTAAAAATGTACAAAGAATTCATACAACTCAACCGAAATAATAAACAATCCAATTAAAGAATGGACAGAGGACCTGAACAGACACTTCTCTCAAGAAGACATACAAATGGCCAACAGACATATGAAAAGATGATCAACCTCATTAGCTATTAGGAAAATGCAAATCAAAACTGTAATATACTACTTCAATCCTGTTAGAATGATTATTATTAACAAGATAAGTACTAACAAGTGTTGGAGAGTTTGTGGAGAAAAAGGAACTCCTGTTTCCAGCTATTGAGAATGTAAACTGGTACAGCCACTATGGAAACAGTATGGAGGTTCCTCAATAAATTAAAAATAGAGCTACCATATGACCCAGCAAACCCTCTTCTGGGTATCTACTTGAAAACTTTTGGAATTATCATTAACATTTGATTTCCTATTAATAATTTATTTCTGCTTTACTTTGGTTAACTTTGTTTTTTAGTTATTGAATTCATTTATTTTCATTTACTATTTTCATTCTTTCATGCTTAATGGTGTAACTATATGACAATGTAACTTCTGATAGAGCTTGGTTAAATCCTGTGATACCTGTTCTTCTTAGTATCTCCATTTTTTCAGTTGTTCAAATTCCATTTAAAATACATTTATTGTGATAAAATATATATAATATCATATTTATCATTTTAACCATTTTTAGGTGTACAGTTCAGTGGCATTAAGTAAATTGAAATTGTTATGCAACCATCTCCATGATCCATCTCCAGAACTTTTTCATCTTCCCTTACTGAAACTCTGTACCCATTAAATACTAACTCCCCATTTGTCCCTCCCCAAACTGCTGGCAACAACCATTCTACTTTGTGTCTCTGAATTTGACTACTCCAGGTACTTCATATAAGTGGAATCATACAATACTTGTCTTTTTTTGTGTCTGGCTTGTTTCACTTAGTGCAATGTCTTCAAGGTTCATTCATGTTATAGTGTATATTAGAATTTCATTCTAGCCTGGCAGGCGTGGCTCATATGGTTGAGTGTCCTCCTATGAACCAGGAGGTCACAGTTTGATTCCTAGTCAGGGCACATGCCTGGATTTCGGGCTCACAGAAGGCAACCAATCAATTATTCTCTCTCTTCATTGATGTTTCCATCTCTCTCTCTCCCACTCCCTTCCTCTCTGAAATTAATAAAAATATATTTTTAAAAATAATTGCATTCTAAGGCTGAATAATATTTCATTCTATCTGTATACCATATATTGTTTATTCACTAATCCATGCATGGGCAGTTTCTTTTCTACATTTTTTTAAACAATTGTGAATAATACTGTTATAAACCTAGATATGTTTGTACCTGCTTCTAATTCTTTGCATGTATGTGCCCAAAGATAGAAGTGCTGGATCATATGGTAATTTTATGTTTAATGTTTTGAAATACTGCCAGACTATTTTCCACAGACTGAATTCTTGATATGCATCAGAATTATCTCTTGAGCTTTAAAAAATACACATGCCCAATTTTTACCCCTAGAGACCATAATTCAGTAGAATTGAGTAGACATCTGACTTCTGTTTCTCTTTTGAATTTATTTTTTAAAAATAGTAATGACAACTTATAAAAGATAGTTTTAAAAAGTAAAAAAGTTGAATTTTCCCATTAAAATGTGGAGTGTATCCTTACTCATACACATACACACACTTTCTTGTATTTAAAAAATCGTGTCCTAGCCAGTTTTGCTCAGTGGATAGAGTATCTGCCTGCAGACTGAAGGGTCCCAGGTTCAATTCCGGTCAAGGGCACATGCCTGGGTTGCGAGCTTGATTCCAAGTAGGGGGCGTGCAGGAGGCAGCCGATCAATGATTCTCTCTCATCTTTGATGTTTCTCTCTCTCCCTCTCCCTTCTTCTCTGAAATCAATAAAAATATATTTAATTAAATAAAAATATCACAAATGTGATCACACCATGCACAGTTTTTACAATGTACTTTATGTTAATAATTTATTTTGAAGATATTTTTATGCCCATACACATAGATCTAGCTCAATGTTTCTCAAAAAATACAAAATATTTCATGGTATAGAAGCACTGTACTTATTTAACCATTTACCTACTGGCAAACATTTAGGTTTCCCCTTTTTTTTTTCTATTATAAACAATTTGGCACTTAACATACCTGAATGCATAATTTTGCATTTGGGAGATACAATATATACCAAAATTGGAATAGTTGGGTTAAAGCTTATAAACACTTTCTATGTTCTTGGATATTTCCTGACTTCTCTTCAATAAGGCAGTGTCAATTTTAGCTCCTACCATCATTGCATGACAGCAACTTTCCCATAATCTTCTCCATATTGGGTACTTGCCTCTGGACTGTGAACTTTTCAAGTGTTTCTCTTTTTTTTCCCTCTACTTTTTAAGGTGGTAGAGGATGGCTAGAGTGAGACTGAGTAGTAGACGCCCCTTCCCCCAGGTAAGTTAGGCTCTGATAATACGCCAACAAGATAAGGCCTGGTTAACTAGTTTCTCCTGAGAGCTGGCCTTAGAGAGTGTAATTCAAAATGGTTACTTTTGCCCTGCCTCTGCTGGGAGCAGAAGGAATTTTTTCTTGATATTGACTGTGGGAATTTGGTCGAGTGCCTGGAGATAAATCTCACAAAATTGTAGGGAATCTCTTATGACTGGGTCTCCTTGCAATCTTTAATTGTCAGTTTCCACATTGAGCCTCCAACAGTTCATCAATTCCTGTTCAGGTTTTTCTACCCAAGCACTGTCTCCTGTGATGGTTTCTACTCATGTGTCTCTGCTATGTTAAGTCAAGAATCCCTGAATTCACCTTTCTCCAATGTTGGGAGCAATAGTTTGCCCTATGTCTTCCCCACTTTTATGGATGGTAGGAGAATTACTGACTTCAGTCTGTCCAGTTTTTTACTTTTTACTAGTACAGTATGGTGGCTTTCAACCTCCTCACATGTGGAATTAGAAACCAGAAGTCCTCCTAATTCTGTTTTGTTCAGCAGATATTCTTAATATTTTATGTTTGAGTGAGTAGCTACTTCTTAGTTTCATTGAGGTGGAAATTTTCTTTTTTCGGCTTTATTCTACCCACCCACCCCCAATCAGTGTGTTATCACTTTTATTCTTCATTTTCTTAGAAGTCTCACAAAGTATCTTTTAAAAATAGGGGAAATATGGGTTAAATATACCTTAGAATGAAAGTACTTTATGATTTTAATAGTCACCTTTTTAACTATTCTATTTAGCAAACATTTGTTGAACAGATACTTTAGTGTCAAACCCTGTTCTAAATTCTACCTTCTTAGAATGACAACTTTGTCCCCATCCTTAAATATTGTTAAATAAGGGTTAGAAAATTCTACCTAAAATTTGTACATAAATTGTGTTATGTGAGGAAAGTAATTATTCATATGGACACAGAAAGGAAAGAAGATCTTCATCACATAGCAAGGCACCTGGTAACAATTAAAAATGTTGAAATAAATATAAACCACAGATTAAATCATATTTGAAAGAAGATATGAAGAAATATTATATTATTCACAATTATAGATGAAAATAGAGAATGATCATGAGTTCTAGGTAGATTTATCACAAGTAAAGATGTGATTTAAGGATGTCATGGGGGCATATTCAGGGAAAAGTCAGATTAATTTGTATAGAGAAGGAGTAAGAGATAAGACTACGGATAATACTAAGAACCAACAGTATTTCTCTGATCCTACTTTACTGAAAATCCATTAACCTTTATGAAATGTTAAGGTACTTCCACAAAGGAAATAGGACACTCTGATATGAAAAGTAATCAGCCACTACCAATGGTACTAATCACTGAAAAGCTATAATAACAGAAGATAACGGTAATGATGTATCTTGAAACCAAATGGAACCTAATACCCTCAGGTCTGGACTTTTTCCTCTATGCAGGCTTGGAAAAATTCTAAGGCATCACCATTGCCCCTTCTATACCTGTTCTAAGTTCAGATGCTCAAAATTCAATTATCTTAGGTTGCCCAGCATTGAGTGCATTGCCTTTTATACACCAAACTTTTGAGAATATGGCTCTAATGGACCTTGGTGTCAGTCAACATGACCTGTTTGTGAATATTCACCTTCTGGCCCACCACCTGCTGAGGATGAGTCTAAGAAGCAATTGTCATCCCTGCATGAATAGTGCTGGATCTACATCCTTTACGCAGCAGCTATGCTTAGAGCAAAGTAAGAGATATGCATCCCTAACCTCTTTTCTATTTTTGGTTGTCACTCAGGAGATACAACATAGGATAAATCAGGAAAACTGAATATTTAATATATGCCACAGTAAATCAGGTGATTTTTATGGACAGAAAGAAATTGGCACTAGATGCCATGGGGAGAAGAAGCTTTAAATACTGCATGCACTCCTGCTTTAATCAAATTGAAGTTGTAATTTATGTTTAGGAACTATAAATATAACATTCTAGTTGATGTTGATTTGCATTTGGCTTCTGAGCAAATGCAGCAGAAATATACAGGAAACTGCAAAAAAAATTTCCCCAAATCTCTGCATTTTACTTGCTAAGAAAGGATTTTAATTGACTGTGTGCTAATATTAGTGTTTGAATATTACTGTAATAGGTTAAAGTGTAAAACCCTGAAAGTTTAGAAGAGGTAGAATATTTGTGTTTGGGATGTTTTCAGCTGTTAAAAGTCTAGTCTATTAAGTTACATAACTTCTTCCACACCAAAGCATTATTAAGAGACCAGTTGATGATAATAATGTATAGTAAATACTTTGAGCTTAGTCATCACAGTAGAAATTACTCAGCAAGCTAAATAAAAATATATTTCCTTAATACAAATTACTTAGAGTATTTTGGGACTATATGAAAATTTTGACTAATTCCATTTCCATTTCCAATCTAAACTTGTATGATTGAATTAAACAGATTAATAACCTATTACGTGACTTTGTTCATTAGCCATTGTACCATAAAGTCACCAACTCACCCTCTAGACACTGCACAGTTGAACCAAAAAGGTTGTAAAGAATGTTTAACATAGGTATCATTAATGAAGGGCTCAGATATTTTTATAGTGCTAAAATTTTGAAAGTATATATTTTCACTCTGATATTTTCAGTTTATGAGGTCAAATCATTAGGAAAACTTTCTGAAATATGTAAGGATCTAGACACTAAAAGCATGTGACAAATTTACAATTTTACTAGTTACCCTGTTACTCTTTCATGTTTATTGTTTCTGCAAATTACAGAAGTGATATAAATAATACTGAGAAAATAAAAAAGGGTATGATGTAGAATGAGAACTTCTTCCATCTCCATCGCATTCATAGTAAAATTTCATATTTAGAAGTTACTATTATTAACAGAAAGGTATGATTATCTTTCTCTAAGATTTCTATGCTTTTTCTTTCTCTTTTTTACAAGACTAGATACAGAGATTATATATATACTAGAAGCCCGGTGCACGAAATTCATGCACGGCGGGGGGTTGTCCCTCAGCCCAGCCTGTACCCTCTCCAATCTGGGACTGCTGGAGGGATGTCCGACTGCCCGTTTAGGCCCGATCCCACCAGGATCGGGCCTAAACGGGCAGTCGGACATCCCTCTCACAATCCAGGACTGCTGGCTCCCAACTGCTAACCTGCCTGCCTTCCTGATTGCCCCTAACCACTTCTGCCTGCCAGCCTGATCACCCCCTAACCACTCCGCTGCCAGCCTGGTTGATGCTTAACTGCTCCCCTGCCAGCCTGTTTGCCCCCAACTTCCCTCCTCTGCCAGCATGGTCACCCCTAACTGCCCTCTCCTGAAGGGTTGATCACCTCCAACTGCCCTCCCTTGCAAGCCTGGTCCCTCACAACTGCCCTCCCTCTAAGGCCAGGTGCCTCCCAACTGCCCTCTCCTGCTGGCCATCTTGTAGTGGCCATCTTGTGTCCACATGGGGGCAGGATCTTTGACCACATGGGGGCAGCTATATTGTGTGTTGCAGTGATGATCAATCTGTATATTACTCTTTTATTAGATAGGATAGAGGCCTGGTGCATGGGTGGGGGCCAGCTGGTTTTCCCTGAAGGGTGTCACAGATAAGGGTGGGGGTTCCCTTGGGGTGTGGGGCGGCCTGAGCGAGGTGTCTGTGGTGGTTTGCAGGCCGGCCACGCCCCCTGGCAACCCAAGGGGAGGCCCTGGTATCTGGAATTTATTTTCCTTCTACAATTGAAACTTTGTAGCCTGGAGCGGAGCCAAGCCTGCTGCTCCCTCTGGGGCGGCAGCCATTTCTTCGGCAGTTAATTCACCTTCTACAATTGAAACTTTGTAGCCTTAAGCGGGTGAGCCCAGCCAGGGTGTGCGGAAAGCTTTGCTTCCCCTGTTGCCGCCAGCAACCCTGGCCTGCTCTCTCAAGCTCCATTCTGCCGCCATTTGTTTGAATTTGTTTACCTTCTATAATTAAAACTTTGTATCTTGAGTGGAGGCTTAGGCCTGCAACGGCTATGGAAAGCTTGGCTTCCTCTGTTACCTGGGAAACCTTGCTCTCTGTGGCTGTAGCCATCTTGGATTGGGGTTAATTTGCATACTCGCCCTGATTGGCTGGTGGGCGTGGCTTGACTGGTGGGTGTGGCTTATGTAGCGGAGTGATGGTTAATTTGCATATTACCATTTTATTAGAGAAGATTTTTTGCAATTTGCTTTTGAAAATCTTAATACATAATGGATGCCTTTCTACATTGGTACAGATAGAATTGCCAAGTTCTTATTCATATTCTTTATTGTATGTATTAATATTTAACTTAATTATTTCCCTGCTGGTTGAAAATGGAACTGTTTCTAGATTTTATTGTAAAAAAATAAATGATCTTTGTAAGTATAATCTTGCACAATTTTGTGAGTGTTTTAAAAATATAGTTAATAGTAAAATTGCTATGCACAGTAAAAATATTTATGAATACACACTAATTATCCTTCTAAAGCTATGCACATTTACATTGGTATCAAAAGTATATCTGGATGTACCACAGTTTTTTAATCCACTCATCTGTTGATGGGCACTTAGGCTGTTTTGAAATCTTAGCTATGGTAAATTGTGCTGCTATGAACATAGGGGTGCATATATCCTTTCTGATTCATGTTTCTAGCTTCTTGGGATATATTCCTAGAAGTGAGATCACTGGGTCAAATGGGAGTTCCTTTTTTAGTTTTTTTAGGAAACTCCATACTGTTCACAGTGGCTGCACCATCTGCATTCCCATCAGCAGTGAAGAAGGGTTCCTTTTTCTCAGCATCCTCGCCAACATTTGTTGTTTGTTGATTTGTTCATGATAGCCATTCTGACAGGTGTGAGATGGTACCACATTGTCGTTTTGATTTGCATCTCTCAGATAATTAGTGACTTTGAGCATGTTTTCATGTTTCTTGGCCTTCCTTCTGTCTTCTTTTGAAAAGTATCTATTTAGGTCCGTTGCCCACTTTTTGATTGGATTGTTTATCTTCCTTTTGTAAAGATGTATGAGTTCCCTGTAAATGTTGGAGATGAAACCCTTATCGGTGATATCATTGGCAAATATGTTTTCCCATGCAGTGGGCTTTCTTATTGTTTTGTTGATGGAGTGGATTAAAAAACTGTGGTACATCTACAAATGGAATACTATGCTGCGGGAAAAGAGAAGGAATTTCTACCATTTGCAACAGCATTGATGGAACTAGAGAGCATTATTCTAAGTGAAATAAGTCAGTCAGAGAAAGATAAATATCACATGATCTCACTCATCTATGGGAAATAAAAAACAACATAAACTGATGAACAAAAATAGATCCAGAGACAGAGAAGCATCAATCAGACTGTCAAACCTCAGAGGGAAGGTAGGGGAGGGTGGGGGTAAGGGGGAGAGATCAACCAAAGGACTTGTATGCATGCATATAAGCCTAACCAATGGACACAGACAATAAGGGGGTGAGGGCATGAGTGGGGGGGGGGGGTTGGGAAAGTAATGGGGGGATGAGGAAACATATGTAATACCTTAATCAATAAAGAAATTTTTTTTAAAGTATATCTGGGTGTTCACTTTCTCTATACTCTTACCATCTGGTGTATTTTATAAATCTTTATTTTTTTGGCAAATATAAAGATTAACAAATTATATCTAGAGATATTTTTAACAGTATTTAGCTACCCTACAAATGACTACTATGCATTTTTATACTTTCTTTCAATTTTGTTCATATATTAATTGTTTCTTTATTGCTTTATAGGTGATCTTTATATATTATGTTTAAAATATATTATTTAAATTTTTGTTTTTTATTATAGTTTATAGATTTTTTCAAACTAAGGTTTGTAATCTGTCATCACATCTGTTTCTTTATTATTTTTGAGTTTGTCACGTCTTGCTTGGGAAATCCTTTCTAATAGCATAATTAAAATAGACCCATATATTCCTCTGTTACATTTACGGCTTCTTAGATGTTATATTTTATCTAGAGGCCTGGTGCACAAAATTCATGCATGTGGGGAGGGGGTGTCCCTCGGCCCAGCTTGCACCCTCTCCAATCTGGGACTCCTTGAGGGATGTCCGATCACCTGTTTAGGCCCCATCCCTCTCACAATCAATGACTGCTGGCTCCCAACTGCTCGCCTGCCTCTGCCTGATTGCCCATAACCGCTTCTGCCTGCCAGCCTGATCACCCCCTAACCACTCCCCTGACAGCCTGATTGACAACTAATTGCTCCCTGACTGGCCCGGTTGACCCTAACTGCCCTCCCCTGCCAGCCTGGTCACCCCTAACTGCCCTCCTCTGCTGGCCCATTCACCCACAACTTCCCTCCCTGCTGACCTGATTGCCCACAACTGCCCTCCTGTGCAGGCCTGGTTCTGCCCAAATGCCCTCCCCTGCTGACCTGGTCTTCCCCAACTGCCCTCCTCTGCTGGCCGGGTCACCCCTAACTTCCCTCCCTGCTGGCCTGATCACCCACAATTGCCCTCCCCTGCAGGCCTAGTCCCCCCACTACTGCCCTACCCTGCAAGCCTGGTCTCCCCCAACTCCCCTCCTCTGCTGGCCTGGTCACCCCTAACTGACCACAACTGCCCTCCCCTGCCAGCCATCTTGTGGTGGCCATCTTGTGTCCACATGGTGGCAGCCATCTTTGACCTCATGGGGGCGGCCATCTTGTGTCTTGAGTGACGGTCAATTTGCACATTACTCTTTTATTAGATAGGACTAGAGGCCCATTGCATGAAGAGATTCGTGCAATAGGCCTTCCTTTCCTTGGCTTCCAGCACCAGTTTTCCTCCCGCATTCGGGACCCAGACCTTTTCTCTGGCCAGAGTCTGCCATCTTTGTCTTCACTGCAGACTCCGGAGTCTGCAGTCTTGTCTTCGCTGTGACACTCTGTTCCTGTAGATCCCATCGCCTCACTCCCCCTTCATAGCAGGCGTTCTGCCCCGCCTGGCCACTCCGCGCCTGGAGCAGCTGGGCAGCAGCCATTTTTGCCTTCTAATTTGCATACTCACTCTGATTGGCTGCGGGCATAGCGGAGGTACAGTCAATTTACATGTTTGTCTATTATTAGGTAAGATGTGTATGAAGTTGTTGTCTTTTCTCAGTTGTAAGAAATGTAATTGCAGTTGATCCTTTAACAACACAGAGTCAGGGGCAATAACTCCTCAGAGTTGGTAATCTACATATAATGTTTGACTCTCCAAAAACTTAGCTACAGTCAACTCTTAGTATGCATGGAAGACTGGTTCTAGGACCACCACCACCCCTCCCCCCAAATGTTAATACCAAAATCCACAAATGTTCAAGTATCCTATCTAATAAAGAAGGAATATGCTAATTGACCACCATGCCCTCACAAAGATGGTGGAGCCCACAGCCACAAAATGACAGCGCCCAGTCCCTTCAGCCCCGCCTGGGTGGCAGGCAAATGGCACAGCTGGGCCTGCCCTCAGGCGGGTCCAGCCTCTCCATGCGCCTGCTTCTGGAGTCTCCCAGTCCCCTCAGCCCCACAGCCGCCCAGGGCTGACCCAAGGTATAGGCAAGCCTCGGATGGCAGCTGCCCAGATGCCCAGGGTGGCCCGAGGTACAGGCAAGCCTCGGATGGAGGCTGCCCAGCCACCCAGGGCTGGCCGAGGCTTGCGCTGCTGGCAGTGGCAGCAGCAGAGGTGTGATGGGGGTATCGGCTTCCCCTGATCACCGGTTTGCCTCCTGCCCCGAGGGCTCCCGGACTGTGAGAGGGACAGGCCGGCCTGAGGGATTACTCCCTTAGTGCATGAATTTTCATGCACCAGGCCTTTAGTCTTGTATAAAATGACTTAATATAATGCATACAGTTGGTCTTCCACATCTGTAGATTCCAAGTTGTGGATAGATAATACTGTTTTTGATCCATGGTTAGTTGAATCCGTGGATGAGAAACAAATTTATGGAGGACTGACTGCATATTTATTGAAAGCAATCCATGTATAAGTGGACCAATGCAGTTAAAATCCATGTTGTGCAAGGGTCAACTGTAATTTGAAATAGTATTCTTATCATATATTAAATTCTTTAATAGTACCCTCTTGCTCAGATTCTGGGATTAGCCAAAGTGTGATTTATTTTGGCAAATGGGATCTTAGCAAATTTGGCACAACTGAGGCTTGAAAAGTGCTTGCAAAATTGAGTTTGCTTGCTCTTATATCTTTGCCTTTGTGTGAGAGTGTGTCTAAGCTGACCTGCTGAAGAGGTGAGAGAGAAACATAAAGCAGAGCAGAACTGTTCCAGCTGACAAGCAGTCTACTCCTAGACATGCGAGGGAGCCTAGCCAAGATTAGTACCTAGTGTGCCTGAGGCTGACTACAGCTGCATGAGAGAGCCCAGCTAAATTCAACTGAACAAAGCTCAGATCCACTAAACACCAGAGAAAAGCAAATAAATATGTATTGTTGTATACCACTGATGTTTTGTGTTTTGTTGTTATGCAATGTTATTGAGTTGATAGATAACTGAAACAGAAATAAACCTGTAAGAGGGTAGAGAATGTTAAGAGGACCTCTAATGATTAAAGTATTTCAACAAATTTCTAGAAGACTGAAAATAGAAACATATTGGCAAATAAAGTGGAGTGGAAGGAAAAACAGCCCAGGGGAGGAGTGTGGTGATTACCGATTGATTTTGTAGGTCTGGCCTTGGAGCTGGCAGGTACAGGTAACAGGGTTTATTAGTAGTGCTAAAAACAAGGGAATTTTTTGAAATTGTTTACAGTATAACATTGAGAATTGCCTTTAGTGTCAATTCCCTTACCCATGCAGAGTGATGAGCGACAGAGTAAAGGGCAGTCCTGAATGCTCTTTTAAACAAATGATAGGGATACTCTTTTCAAGAGAGACTGGGTGTTGATACTGCAGCAGCAGGAATGTGAGCTGACAGAAATGAGGCCATGAGAAAGGAGAAAAGGTGAAGAGAAGAGTGGAGGTCAATAATGTCACAGTTTTACATAATGGGGCATCAAGAGCTACTGTTAAAGGTGATGAAATAAGAAATAGAGGCTTATGCATACTGTATTAAGGTTAGAAAGTTTACCAATACAATAAAACCACCCACATTTTGGAAGAGGTTAGAATTAAAAAGTGCAGGTGGTGTAAACGAATATAGTCCCCATTTTCTCAAGTTGATAAATCAAGAAATAATAATACAGGGGTATTATTTGGTGCAATGGAGGTAAGTATGAGATCTAAACACAAATGTCCGATAGAAGTTGCTTCTTCAGTGGATAGAAAAATAAAGAGATTTGGGGTGGGAGACTTTAATTTCCATTATATGTTCTTTTATTTTAGTCTGTTATTACTTTTAATATATATGTGTGTATTAGTCAGTACATAGAACATAAATCACTCTAGGTATTTAAAGCAGGAATGAATTTAATACAAGGTACTAAATGCTTATAAAATTATAGAAATAATTTGAATAAGAGAAGTTGAGGGTTTGCTACATAGCTACTGATTTCAAGGTTACACCATCATAACTACAATCCAAAAGTTAAGGTTCTTGTCACCAGTGCTGCTGAGATTATGGTCACTCACATCCACAAAACTGTTGATTGGATTAAGAGTGCTCTGGAAGTTTCTGGTGAATATGAATTACAAAGTCCAAAGTGCTTTAGAACAAATGCTTGGAGAATGGATGTAAGAGTCAGGGAGATCACATAGAAAATGGTTTAACAAGCTCATGCAGAAAATCCTTGTGGTAGGAGGAAATTTTTGCTCCATTCATCATACATACATTTTGTGTCTTTCATTGTTTACTAGTACAGTCATTATACAGGAAATAATTTCATGGTATGCTAAGTCAACATTATTTCTGCCTCTTGTCCTATGTGGCAATTAGAAAGAGATGAGAACAGATTTGGATTTTGACCTTGTAGGCACTACAGACCTTCATTGATATTTTGGCAATGCTTACTACTCAGATAAAACTTTGTTGAGGAGCCCTGTACCAGTGAGTCAAGCACTTTGTGAAGCTAATGATGAGGCAGTGTTTGGTTGTTCATTTACTATAATTCTGTGTGTGTGTGTGTGTGCGTGTGTGTGTGTGTGTGTGTGTGTGTTTCTCCCCACAAAGAAGTTGCCTGACAGAGCAGGATTCAGACATTCCTGGATCCCTGACCATCATACTATCTGAATTCCAAAGAAACCCCTTTTATTTCTCATAATTGCAAAATCCTAATCCTGATCTAACTTTGCAATATATAGAAAAACTTTGAGGGAGTGACTTTTTTAAAAAAAAAGTACATTTTTATTGATTTCAGAGATGAAGGGAGAGGGAGAGAGAGATAGACATATCAATGATGAGAGAGAATCATTGATCAGCTGCCTCCTGCACGCCCCCTACTGGGGATTGATCCCACAACCCTGGCATGTGGCCTTGACCGAAATTGAACCCAGGACCCCCCAATCTGCAAGCCAGCTGACTCCCTATCCACTGAGCCAAACCAGCTAGGGCGAAGGAGTGATTCTTTATCTATATATATAAAAGCCTAAGCAACCAAATGACCTAACAACCACCAGGGGGCAGACGGCTCAACGCAGGAGCTACCTCCTGGTGGTCAGTGCGCTCCCACAGCCAACCTCCCATGGCTGGCCAGCCTCCCACAGTCCCTCTCCCCAACCCGCTGGCCGGCTGGCTGGCTGGCCCTGATCAGCCCCAATCACCGGCCACACTGAGGGACCCCACCCGTACACAAATTTGTGCACTGCGCCTCTAGTATGTGATAAAGGCATATGGAGATAGAAAAAAAGGAAGAGAATTGCCCAACACCTTAGGTATTCCTACATTAAAGAGAATAATCTTAAAACTGGATAGAATGAAGCAACATGAACAAGAGAATTGAAGTACCAGTAAGGAATTTCTAAGGGAATATCCAAACTCTGTAAAGGCTCTATACACGAAAAATAAACAGAGGTCAGAAGATAAAAAACTTTATCCTTGAGAAGCTATAGAAAATTAGAGAATATCCAGGAGACTGGGGATAAACAAGTACCAATCCTTTTATTAAAAAGAAAAAAATGACTAAGTCTGAAAAATAAAGATTAAATATGAGAGCAATCTGTGGCAAGATTTCAGAACAAATTATTAAACACATTGGTTAAGTGTAGCAGTATTATGTAGCAGTTAAAGATCATGGATTCTGTAGACTGCCTAGGTTCTAATCCCTGCTCTGCCATAAACTAGCTGTGTGAACCTGAGCATGCTGTTTATCTTCTCTGTGTCTGAGTTTCCTCATCACTAAAAGGACAACAATAACCTTTTTCATAGGGCTTTTGTGAAAATTAAATGAATTAATATAAATGCTTAAAACAATGCCTTGGGTATAAAAAGTGCTACGTAGTTTTATCCTATATAATAAAAACCTAATATGCTAAGTATCTGGTCGTCCAGTTTGCCATTCAACCAATCAAAGCATAATATGCTAATAATATGCTAAGGCCGCTCAACTGCTCACTATAACATGCACTGACCACCAGGGGGCAGACAGTGAACCAGTCGACCAGTTGCTATGATGTGCACTGACCACCAGGGAGCAGACACTCCAACCAGTAGGTTAGCTTGCTGCTGGGGTCCAGCCAATTGGGACTGAGTGAGACTGGCTGGACATGCCCTGGAGCCCTCCTGTGGTCCTTCCCAAGCTTGTCAACTTCCTGCAACCCTCCCCTGCCTGATAGTGCGTCAATGGAGTCTTTCGGCCTGTCCTGCACCCTCTCACAATCCAGGACCCCTCGGGGGATGTCGGAGAGCCAGTTTCGGCCTGATCCTACAGGCCAGGCCAAGGGACCCCATTGGTGCATGAATTTATGCACCAGGCCTCTAGTATAATAATAATTGCATGTTGTTGTTATATTTATTTATTTATTTAAATTTTATTTTTTATTGTTGAAAGTGTTACAGTTGTCCTCTTTTCCCCTTATTAACTCCTTCCACCCAGCTCCCGCCCCCTCCCCAGGCCTTCACCACACTATTGTCTATGTCAACAGGTTATGCATACATGCATATAAATTCTTTGGTTAATCTCTTCATGACCTCTACCACCCTTTCCTCTGAAATTTGTCAGTCTGTTGCATGCTCCCATGTCTCTGGATCTATTTTGTTCATCAGTTTAGTTTGTTCATTAGATTCCACATATAAGTAAGATCATGTGATACTTATATTTATCTTACTGGCTTATTTTGCTTAGTATAATACTCTCCAGGTCCCTCCATGCTGTCTCAGAGTGTAGGAGATCTTTCTTTAAGAACGCAATTGGAGAAAATGATGACCACTAAAAATCAGCCTGCATAAGTAAGAATAATTCATCCAAACTAGCTATACTTGCTTTCTTACAACATTATGAGTTTGTTAAATAGAGAAACGCTATTTCTATAAGACAGTGGTCGGCAAACTGCGGCTCGCGAGCCACATGCGGCTCTTTGGCCCCTTGAGTGTGGCTCTTCAACAAAATACCACGGCCTGGGCGAGTCTATTTTGAAGAAGTAGCGTTAGAAGAAGTTTAAGTTTAAAAAGTTGGCTCTCAAAAGAAATTTCAATCGTTGTACTGTTGATATTTGGCTCTGTTGACTAATGAGTTTGCCGACCACTGCTATAAGGTATTTGACCAAATGCCTTATTTCATCCTGCAGCCTAGACCAATGGTAGAGAAAGCAGATATAGAATTGTCCAGCCATCATTTGTAATTTTGATGTCATTAAAAAAAACCACAGGTGTCTGAATCAGACATATTTAGATTCATAGCCTGAATCTATAACTTCTCAGTGAAATTTTGAGTAAATTATTTAAACTCTGACATTCAACTCTATCATGTGTAAAATGAGGACAATCATATCTACTTTGTAAGGCTACTTTAGGGATTGTTGTTCATGGATACTGCATAAAGTAGGAGTTTAGATGAGGTAATTGCAATAACTCATTTCATCTCTACCTTTTAGTTGTTGTTTGGGCTTTTAGTTATCATTATCTTTGATAGTTATACCTCTCAATTATATGTAATTTTTATGCGTAAATAATTTGGAACCTTTTGTAAGCCTATTATCTTTATACCCCTCCCTCTTCTCTTCACCTAGAAAACTCTGTAATGAAGTGAATATAAAAAGGACATAGATCTTTCAGCTGGTCACAATTCCCCGACTTTTTGGGACTACTGCACTGCCTCTTTCTGGTAATAATAAAATGACCATTTCACATAGAAAAAAAAATACTCCAAGTAAAAATGTACAATAGTTCAATAATTATTGTTAGAAGCATGAAAGTCAGTTTTCATAATTAATCTCTTGATATGTTGTAGTAGTTCAAAGATTTTCATGCAATGGAGAGCTTTGTATGTGGCAAGACTTAAGTTGATATCCTCTTAATCAACATCATATATCAGGCACTTCCTGATTAACTCAAGTTGAAGGAGTTCAAAAAAGCTTTTCCACTTAATATTGTTAATTTAACTGAATAATTCTTAAATACTGGTTAATTGGCCATAGATTGGATCATTTGTGTTTGGAATGTGTAAAATACCAGAGACACTTAGCTGATGATTTTAAGTGTCATGACTGCTGATACATGCCACCCATTACTGATCACCTATGATGTACAGCAGGCCTATATGGGGAGGAGTCCTCATTGTAGAAACAAGGTAAATATTTTTCTTCTTTTTTATCTTTCTATATATTGTCCTTTTATTTTTCTCTTTTTTAACTTTATTTTTATTGTTTACATTATTACAGATGTCCCCAACCACCCCCTTTTGCCACCTTCACCATTGTTTTTCAATTGAATGTGTGAAATGTAACTTTCGTCTGGTCAATCAAAAACATGGAACACTAAAGAACTATGTACAAAAGTTCAGATCTCTCAAGACTAAACTTATCCTGCTGCTGAGAGGGGGCTTTATCTTTCACACATTAAGTAATCATCAAGTTCTTTTCCCAAATAAAAACAAAGATCTCTTAAGAAGAAGCCATCTGATCAGATTTTAAAATGTAATTTTCATTCTCCTCCAGTAAATAATTAAACAACAAATGGAGAAAATGCAATATGATGTGCAGTATAGGATGAGCAATGAAATTGAGCAGGACTTCACACAAAACTGATAAGGCAGTCTAAGATGATCATTGAAGGATATGTAGGACCTTCCTGAGTACAGAGCGGAAAGTGGCCTCCCAAGTAGTTTTATTTTTGTATTGAGTTTTCCTCATGGGAATTGTTCAAAATTGGCAAAGAGCTATTATTCTTTCTACTTTATTCTGTTCATGTTGTGTGTGAAGTATGTATTCAAAACATCCTTGATTGACTTGAGGAAAGGAAAAACATGCAAGGGAATTAAAAATCAGAGCCACAATTTATAGTGTGGCCATTTTACCTCTGCTCATGAAACCAAAGCCTCAAGGCAAAGCTCTTCTAGCACAGATCATCATAGTTCCAGTTCCTTAGAAGAGGAAAAGCTTTTTGTGTGGATGAAGGTGTGTTCTCAATTACACATATAGATATGGCAACACTGAACAGCCAATGTTGATTCTAGATTGTTGACTTGAATTATATGGAATCAATAGTTTAGATTTAAGGTAAATCCAAGGTTCTCCAATTCATGTGAAAATCTTGAAGGGTACTTTGTGAAAATTTGGGGAGTATTGTAGATTTTATGGGGTGCAAGAATTCCAGGATTGGTAACCTGAAAACTTCTCCTATCAGCCACCAATCCAACTGGACAAAGATGCCCAAAACAATCGTCCTGCTTCTTGCACATAAGAGATAGCTATTGGTTTATTCTGGTTTGGTGTTTTAAATAATTAGAACAAAAGTAAGCTCTAATAGCATCACAAACTTATAAAAATAAAGGATAGATACTACATAGAAATCCCTACTAAATAGGCTTCATATAAAAACCCCATTTACCTACTATGTCTGAACCAAACTCAGCTCAGGAGCCAATTTGAAACCATATGACTTGTTTTTATTCCATTAGTGACCTATTAGTGATACAAACACTCTCAGTCTCTCCCATATATTAGACATTTAAACTTATACTTGATATAATAAAGTTATCTCAGATGTGAATTTCACCAACAAGTAATTAAAATATATTAAACTAGATAGAGCAACCATGATAAAAGAAAGTCAATAAAACACTAATTTAAAAAATACTTTTTGCTGAAAGTCCCTGAAATTAGATTTTCGCTTCATAGAAGATGGAAAAAATAATCAACAACTAGCCACTCTCCCTCTTCCCTTCTGATTTCTTATCCCAGAAAGATGGATCCTTGTGGGTGAGAAAGGTCTAATTCATTGAGTGTTGTCTGAGGACTGACTCTGCGCTAGGTTTTTCCTTGATATTGGAAGCACAGAGATGAATATTAGGCTTTCTTACTTGAAGAACTCACAGTCTATAGAGGAATGTAGACAAATAGGCAATTGCAATACTGTATGGTAAAGAAGTGACCAAACTATGTACAGGAGTGATAGGCAAAGTATATTTGATCATACATGTACAAAAGCAGGGATGCCTAAAGATTTAGATTCTGAATTTATACTGATGAGTAACACATGTGGAAAACAAAAAAAGTGATCTTCCCAGGCAGAGAAGGAGGAGATTAAACATTGTGGTTTTCCTATTTATATTTTTCTGTTTATTATTGTACATTGTGGTATAGGACATAAGGTAAATTGGTGTGTTAGACAATACATAGGAGGTACTGGTGATGGGAATAAGAAATTTTCACAAATAATGAGGAATATAAATGAAAAACATCACATCCTATCTAATAAAGAGGCAATAGGCTAATAATGGCAGCGCCCACAGCCACAAGATGGCGGCACCCAGTCCCCTCAGCCCCGCTGCAGCAGCAGGCGTGTGGCAAGGCCGAGCCCACCCTGAGGCAGGCCTGGCTGCTCCACACACCTGCCTCCCGAGTCCCACAGTCCCTCAGCCCCCCAGTTGCCCAGGGCCGGCCCAAGGCATAGGCAAGCCTCGGATGGTGGCTGCCCAGCTGCCCAGGGACTCCTGAGGCTCAGGTAACCAGGGCTGGCCGAGATTTGCGCTGCCGGCAGTGGCAGCAGCAGAGGTGTGATGGGGCATCGCCTTCCCCTGGTCGCCAGGTTGCCTCCCACCCCTGAGGGCTCCAGGACTGTGAGAGGGGTCAGGCTGGGCTGAGGGACCCCCCCCCTCCAGTACATGAATTTTCATGCACTGGGCCTCTAGTAAAAGAAATAAAAAGGATCATAAGTGACTACTTTTATAAATCCCACAAAAAAACACAAGTAAACATATATTTAAAACAGGTATTCAAAGAGTTAGAATATCTAAACATATCAAATGGCATAGGAGAAACAAAACTGCCAAATAACAAATGTCCCTAAACAATCACAATAGGTAAGGCTCTTGTAAAATATTTTTTCACTTTTGTATTAAACTTATTGGGGTGTCATTGGTTAATAAGATTATATAGGTTTCAAGTGTACATTTCTATGATACATGATCTGTATATTGTATTGTGTGCCCACCGCCCAAAGTCACATCATCCTCTTTCACCATATATATGATCCCATTTACCATTTTCTACTTTCTCCACCCCCGCCCCTCCACCGCCTTCTCTCTGGTAACCACCATACTCTTGCCTGTGTCTATGTGTTTTTGTTTGGTTGTTTTTCTTGTTTGTTCATTTGTACTTTCAGTCTTATATCTCACATATGAGTGAAATCATATGGTTCTTAGCTTTTTCTGACTGACTTATTTTGCTTAGCATCCTATTCTCAAGGTCCAACCATGTTTTTGCAAATGGCAGTATTTCATCTTTTCTTATGGCTGAGTAGTATTCCATAGTACATATGTGCCGCATCTTCTTTATCCAATCATCTAAGGACACTTTGATTATCTCCCTGTCTTGGCCACCATGAATAGTGCTGTAATAAACATAGGGGTGCACATATCCTTGTGAGTAAATGTTTTTGAGTTTTTCAGATAGATATCCAGAAGAGGGGTTGCTTGGTCATATGGTAACTCTATTCTTAATTTTTTGAGGAATTTCTATACAGTTTTCTATAGGATGTACCAGTTTACATCCCCACTAGCAACGGATGAGGGTTGTTTTTTCTCCATAACCTCCCAACATTTTTTATTACTTGTGCTGTTAAAAGCAATCATAGTTTTTATTTGCATTTCCCAAATAACTAGTGAAGTTGAGCATTTTTTCATAATCTCTTGGCCATTCGTATATCTTCTTGAAAGAAGTGGCTGTTCAGGTTTCCTGCTCATTTTTTTAATTGTATTGTTTGTTTTTTGAGTGTTGCATTGTGTGAATTCTTTATGTATTTTTTATATTAAGCCTTTGTCACAGCTGTTTGCTTGGTTGTCTTTTGTTTTGTTGGAGGTTTCTTTTGCTGTGAAGAAGCTTTTTAGTTTTATACATTCTTATTTATTTACTTTTTACTGTACTTACCTTGCCTTTAGGCTCAAATTCATAAAATCTCTAAGACCAAAGTCCATGAGTTTATCACCTATGCTTTATTCTATATAATTTATTGTTTCAGATATTATATTTAGGGTTTTTATCCATTTTGAGTTAATTTTTGCATATGGGGACAATCTGTAGTCTAGTTTCATCATTTTGCATATAGCTTTCCTATTTTCCCAGCACCATTTATTGAAGAAACTTTCTTTTCTTCATTGTGTGTTTATGGCTTCTTTGTTGAAAATTATCTGTCCATATATATGTGGTTTTATAGCTGGGTTCTCTATTTTGTTCCATTGATCTGTGTGTCTGTTTCTCTGCCTACCATGCTGTTTTGATTATTGTAGCTCTGCAGTATAATTTGAAGTCAAGTATCAGGATACCTCCATCTTTGTTCTTTTTTTGTCAGGATTGCTTTGGCTATTCAAGGTCTTTTGTGGTTCCATACAAATCTGATGATTTCTCATTCTATTTAAAAAATAACATTGGGATTTTGATGGGTATTGCATTAAATTTATATATTGTTTGGGTAATATGAACACTTTAACTATGTTGATTCTTCCAATCCATAAACATGGAATATCTTTCCATTTCATTGTGCATTTTCAATCTCTTTTAATAATGCCCCAGCTGGATAGCTAGTGTCATTTGCAAAAAATGGCACTTGTACTTCTTCATTTCTGATTTGGCTGCTTTTTATTTATTTCCCTTGCCTGATTGCTTTGGCTAAGACTTCCAGCACTATGTTGAATAAGAGTGGTGAGAGTGGACATCTTTGTATTGTTCTTGATCTTAGAGGAACATGTTTCAGTTTTTCACCATTGGGGATTATATTAGCTGAGGGTTTGTCATAGATGGTCTTTATAATGTTGAGGTACTTTCCTTCTACTCCTATTTTATTGAATGCTTTATTCATAAATAGATGTTGTATCTTATCAAATGCTTTTCTGCATTTATTGATATGGTCTTATGATTTTCATCATTTATTTTGTTAATGTAGTATATTACATTGATTGATTTGCATTTGTTGAACCATTCTTATGCCCTTGGAATAAACCCACTTAATCATGATATAGTATGTTTTAATGTATTGTTGTATTCTATTTGCTAGTATTTTATTTAGGGTTTTTCAATCTGTATTCATCAGATATCTTCTCCAATGCTCATGGAACATTCTCAAGAGTGGAACATAAGTTGGAACACAAAACTAAGCTCAACAAATTTAAAATTATTGAAAATGTATACCAAAAATATTCTCTGATCACAATGATTTGAAATTAGAAATTAACTGCAAAAATGAAGTACCCCACACACACACACACACAAATATGCAGAGATTAAACAACATGCTTCTAAAAAGTAACTGGGTCAAAGAAGAAATAAAAGGTGAGATCAAAATATATGGAGAGATAAATGTACAGCCCTATCTCAAGAAACAAGAAAAGTCTCAAGAAAACAACCTAACATCACATCTTAAAGAACTAGAAAAAATAAAAATAAAAAACAGTCGAAAGTCAGCAGAAGAAAGAAAAAAAAATCAAGCAGAATTAAATGAAATAGAGAACAAAAAGACTTTACAAAAATTAATATAACAGCCCTGACGGGTTTGGCTCAGTGTACAGAGTGTAGGCCTGTGGACTGAAGGGTCCCAGATTCGATTCCAGTCAAGGGTATGTACCTTGGTTGCAGGCACATACCCATTAGGGAGTGTGCAGGAGGCAGCTGATCAATGTCTCTCTATCATAGATGTTTCTAACTCTCTATCCCCCTCCCTTCCTCTGTGTAAAAATTCAATAAAATATATTTTAAAAAATTAATGTAACAAAGAGCTGATTCTTTGAAAAGATTAATGAAATTGACAAACTTCTGGGTAGATTAACTAAGGAAAAAAGAGAAAAGGCTCAAATAAATAAAATCAAAAATGAAAGAGGAGAGGTTACTACAGTCATTGCAGAAATACACAGGAAGGATCATACTAGAATACATACTATGGAAGACTACATGCCACCAAATTCAATAACTTAGAAGAAATGGATAAGTTCCTAGAAATATATAACCTTCCTGTACTGAATCATGAAGAACTAGAAAATCTAAATAGACCCATCAATAGTAAGGAAATTGAAACAACCATGATAATCTCCCCAAAAGAAAAAAATATCTACATTTTACTTTTCATATTCATTTTACTATTTAATATTTTTTCTTCAGTTTCTCTTCTGAAGTTTGTACTTTATATTTCATTATGTTTATTATCATTGTTATTGTTGTTGTCTCTCCATATTTTTTGAATTATCATATTTCTTCTGAGTTTGTTTTTATAGAAATAATTGCATTAGTATTTTTAAAAATAATATTGGCAGTATGTTTGATCACAATTTTTATTGGCTTTTGGCAACATTTTTGCTGTTGTTGAATATTATTTCTTAAAAAAATATTTTTAATTGATTTTTAGAGAGGGGAAGGAAAGGGAAGGAGAGAGAGAAACATCGATGTGAGAGAGAAACATTGAGCAGCTACCTCCTGCATGCCCCTTCTGGGGATTGAACCTGCAACCCCGGGCATATGCCCTGACTGAGAATCAAACCTGTAACCTTTTGGTGCATGGGTCGATGACCAAACAACTGAACCACACTGGCCAGGGCTGTTGTTCAGTATTCTTTACCTAGTGTTTATTTTCTGATCTTTGGTTTCTCCTTTTATGTTGTACCTTTATCCTGCATACATGGTTATATTTTGGACAAATTATATGCAGGGTATTTGTTTAAAAAAAGAAGTAGGGTTTTGTTTATATTAGAAAGGTTTCTGCTTCTCACAGTGTTTTTGAGAGTTCCCTAAGCTTTTATTTCTGACAATTTGTCCTGATGGGCAGCTGGCAATTCTGTTTCTCCTTTGCTCTTTATCTTACTGCTTTACAGTTATTTGTAAGTATGACTTTGTCTGTTTGATTTTTTTATTTACTGCCATTTCTACTTTAAGAACAAAATATAGTTTAGAAAAACTATCCTTTGCCAAGTTTTTATTCCACCTCACATTTGCAAATAAGAATCTGAGTGGATTTTATACATTTGGGTGTACCACGTTCAAAAAAGTATGCTCTGCATATTTTTTTCTTTGGAATGTGCATTGATGGACTCACTCTGCTTACATTTTCTTCCTAATTGTTTTACCTTCACTACTTTTGGCAGTTTTCTATTTTGTGTTTTATATTTCAAATATTTCTTCATTTTTTAAATGTACTTTGTATTGCTATCTCTTCTATATTTTGACTTTTGGGTGATTTTTGAAATGAGTGGGGAACACTCAAATTTAATCTGCTGTGTTAAATCTGGAAGTCTCTCAATAAGGGTTTCATCTAAACATTAGGGGACCAGTGCACGATTTCGTGCACCTTGAAAGGAACTAATGGGCCGCAAGGCTGCAGTAGGCACAGGGGTGGGTCTTGGCCCATCCTCCACGCCCCCACTCAGACCCTCCCATGGTGGCCCCAGGTCACCTGTCTGATGGCAGCCTTGCTCCTGCTGCCACTGCTCCCACATGCTGACGGCGCCAGTCCCACTTGCACCCACTGAAGGCGCGAAGTGATTGGGGCCAGCGCCAGCAGCAGGTGTGAGCAACAACTGCTGCCCTGATCACCCCTCAGGAGCAGGGGGAAGTGGAGAAGCCCTCAGGAGCGATCAGGACCGGCAGCCACCACTTGCACCGCTGATCCTACTAATGGAGCTGAGCAATCGGGGTTGGCCCCAGGCACTGGCAGCAGGTGCGAGCAGTGGCTCTGGCACCAGCAGCAGGTGCAAGCAGGGCCTGCGCCAGCAGCAGGTGCAAGAGCCATGTGGGACTGCGGCAGACGGGAGCAAAGAATTTTCAGTAACCACCAGAGGCTTGTCCAGTGAGAGCGACCAGTGCCCTGCCTTGGTCTGGCGCCCCCGCTCACCTGCTCCACCATCCTGTCATGGCTGATGCTGTGGCCGATGTTCCGCCCACACCCCCTGGTGGTTAGCACATGTCATAGTGACCGTTTGTTCAGTTGTTCCGCCATTTTGTCTATTTGCATATTAGCCTTTTATTATATTGGATGTCAGACATATATTTTCTTTTATCAACTGCAATTTTGATGTTCTAAGAAGTTATATAAAGCACAATAAAAACTTTAAAGAATGAAGAATTTAAAATTTAAAAAAGCACATTTAAATAAAAAAGCTCCAGGTTGACACTAGGCTGGCTACACATTTTATGTGCCCTAATATATATATATAAAAAGCCAGTGTCTGTGACAACCATGATGACCAAATGACTGGTTACCATGAGGTGCACCCCATCACTGGATAACCAATGGGGAACCATGGGAACTGGGCTAGATGGCAGTGGAGTGGGACTAGAGACTGTTCAGCAGTGGCGGGCTGTGGGCGGCAAGTGGTGGTGAGTGTCCAACAGCTAGTGGTGACGAGCATCGCGGGTTGGCAGCAAGCATCTCGGGGCGGGGAGTTTCATGGAGCATCGCGGGGCATTGTGGAGCAGTCACGGGGCATTGCGGAGCATCAAGGAACATCATGGGGTGGTGGAGGCAAGTGTTGCAGGGCTGCGAGCATTGTGGGGTAGCAGTGGCGAGTGTCACAGAGCATCGCGGGGCGGGGAGTAGGGCGTTGCAAAGCAGTAACCGGGTGAGGAGCATTGAGGAGCATCACGGTGCAGCAGAAGCAAGTGTTGTGGAGCTTGGTGGGGCTGCAAGCGTCGCGGGGTGGCAGTGGTGAGTGTCACGGAGCTTTGCAGGGTCGGGAGCTTTGTGGAGCATCGCGGGGCATCATGGAGCACAGTTGGGCATCGCAGGGTATTGGACATGGCCCTGATTTCAGGCTAGGTCTAGGAATTCTACTTGTGCATGATTTCATGTGCTGGGCCTCTAGTGTATAATATAGAGCTAATATACAAATGATCATCATGCCCTCGCACCCTCATGCCCTGGTGCCCTCGGGAGCCAGGGATCATGAGTCCAGGCTGGGGGACCTGAGGCTGTGCCCCCCACCCCAGCACCAGGGCCAGGGGACCTGATATTGGGCAGGGGGACCTGAGGCCACGCCCTCCACCCAGCAGGGCTTGATGGGGGACCTGAGGCTGTACCCCCACACACTGCGGGACTTGACAGGGGTGGGGCTGGCCCGATCCGGGTCTCACTTGATTTCAAGGTGTAATCGGGTGGGCAGGGCTTAACTCTGGGTCCCACGGCATGCTCCAGACTCTGACCGGAGCAAGATTTTCATATACATTTTACTAATTTTCTTTCATCTCTGACACTTCTATTATAGAGAAAGGGAAAATAGCAATATTAAAATATTTCCTTTAATTAATTCCCTTTTAATGTGCATGTATTTCGTGCCCCGGTCCACTAGTAAAAATATAAGACTCCTTGCTCAAAAAGCAGGAAAATTTCCTTTCTTTTGGTGTCTTTCTCAACCTGTTATGATGCTTTTAGTAGTATTTCGTGGTGTGGTGCTTTGAGCATTATGTTTCTTAAGAGGCAAGTTCAGACTTTCACAGGTGCCTTGTGACTTCATAACTGTCTCATGACTAAGCCTCTGCCAAGGGCATAGGGTAACAGCAGTTACTGTGTTGGGAATGGGAGCCAACAATGGAGTCCTTATCCTGTGTAGATAGGGTGATAGAAGCAGCTATATGCTAAAAATTCAATCTGAGGAATGTTCTGTCCAATCAGATTTTATTTACAAAACACAAATTCAGGGGGGAAAAGACGGTGGCTGGCAGGATGGAGGTGAGGGAGAGGAAGTGAGTGAGTGAGGGTATGAAAGGAGAGTGTGTGGATGTGCATGGTGTGTGTGTGTGTGTGAGTGAGTGAGGGAAAGTTAAATCTCACAGGAGCAGCAGGGCCTGGCAGACAGGCTCTCCTTGACAAGGAGAGACTACCACCGCTGCGGGCACTCCCCGGACGGCAGGATTCCAGCACGGAGCCCATGCCATCTTGAAGGGGAGAATGGCCTTTTTTAGGAACTCATCAATACCACCAACAAGACAGGCCTTGGAACTGCCCCACGACCCAGCAGCCACTCCAGCCAAAAATCCTTCTACCCCAGCTGCAGACCCGCTGACCCAGGGACCTCCACCTCCAAAGGTGCACCGCTTGGCAGCAGTAAGTGCAACCTCCCCCTCCCTAGGGGCATAACTCCAGATTCACACATTTCTAGCCCCATAGGCAGCCCAGGCACTCCACTCTGGATTTGCGCATTTCCAGCTGCACAGGCAGCCAGGGCACTACACTCCTTAGGCAGCACTTGGGAGCCGCTGAGAGCCACCGAGGGTGTGATTCTGTACAGACAAGGGTGTGCGGCCCCACAGTAGAAATTCTGAATTCCTTCTTCCTTGATAATTGCCCACATTTACCCCAGCGGCTCAACCACGGTGCCAGGAACCCTCAGAGTACATCGAATTCTGCAATCACACCTCCACAGATGTGAAGTTCCAATAGTCAGGCACCCTTGGAACTACCCACAGGGTGCTAGTGGAAGCCACTGTGAGCTCTCTCCTTGGGTGTGATCTTGAACAAGCAGGGGGCTCACTACCCTCCAGCAGTAGAAATATTGAATTCACTTAGCCTGGATACCAGCCCACAGGCACCTCAAATGTGCGGCAACACTGCCAGGGCCCTTCAGAGTCCTTCAGTGTGCCTCGCTGGCAAACGTATTGTGGGTGCTCCTGTGAGCCACCACGGGGAGTAAGCACCTATCCAACACAGGTGCAACAGCAAAAGCTGGGTCTGCCCACCCCACAACTGCAGAACTCTGGGCACCACAGTCACGCCTTCTGAAAGAGCAGGCCCCCTGAGCCACATAACCCCAACATATGGTTCCTGGGGGCCACTCTGAGTCCCTGCTGGGCACGTGTGATTACAATTAAGGGTGCAAGACAGCAAAAATTGGGACACTCCCCTCCACAGCAGGTGACTTCTAGACACCGCACTTGTGCCTCTCAAGGTATCAGGCCTACATCAAGAGAACCCAAATAGCTCAAGTAGGGAGCTACACTAGATTAACAAGCCCAGGAGAATGGAGAGATTACGCCAGTAGCACCATCCCCAAAAGAACCAGGGTAGCAAACCAATTGGAGCTACAATGAAAACATTACAGAAAAACAAGGGAAGACAAAAAAGCAATCCCCAAAAGAAAGAACCGACAACAAAGTAAGAATCTTAAAGGCTGCCAGAGAGAGACAGAAAGTTACTTACAAGGGATCTCCTATTAGAATATCAACGAATTTCTCAACAGAAACACACCAGGCCAGAAAGTAATGGAATGAAATATACAAAGTGATGCAAAGCAAGGGACTGAATCCAAGAATATACCCAGCAAGGCTATCATTCAAAATTGAAGGTGGAATCAGAAGTTTCACAGACAAAAAAAGGCTAAAAGAGTTTATCACTACCAAGTCAGCAATGCAAGAAATGCTAAAGGGACTGCTGTAAAAAGAAGAAAGAGAAAGGCAAGAAGAAACAAAAACACTAAGTAAAAATATGACCAAAAACATGTACTTGTCAATAATAACATTAATCTTAAATGGATTAAATGCACCAATCAAAAGACATAGGGTAGCTAAATGGATAAGAAAACATGACCCATATATGTGCTGTCTACAAGAGACCCACCTCAGAGCAAAGGATATAAACAGACTGAGAATAAAGGGATAAAAAACCATTTTTCAGGCAAATGGAAGTGAGAAAAAAGCTGGGGTTGTGATACTTATAGCTGATAAAATAGACCTCAAAGCAAAGGCCATAATAAGAGCTAAGGAAGGCCACTACATAATACTAAAGGGAACAATTCAACAAAAAGATATAACTCTGGTAAACATATATGCACCCAATGCAGGAGCGCCCAAATACATTAAAACTCTCCTGGAAGATATCAAGGGAGAGATCAACATCACTACAATCATAGTAGGGGACTTTAATACAACAATGATATCACTGGATAAATCCTCTAGACAAAAAATTAGCAAAGAAACAGCAATCTAAATGACACACTAGATCAGATGGACCTAATTGACATCTTCAGAGCTTTTCACTCCAAAGCCACAGAATATACATTCTTCTAAAGTGCACATGGAACATTTTCAAAAATAGACCACATATTAGGTAACAAGCAAAGTCTCCCCAAATACAAAAAGATTAAAATCATATCAAGCATTTTCTCAGACCACAAAGGCATAATATTTGAAATAAACTACAATAAAAAGATTCCAAAAATTCAAACACTTGGAAGCTGAATAGCATGCTAATAAACAATAATTGGGTTATCAATGAGATCAAAGAAGAAATTAAAAACATCCTGGAGACTAATGAAAATAAAAACACAACATTGCAAATCCTATGGGACACAATGAAAGCAGTCCTGAGAGGGAAGTGTATAGCTCTACAGGCCTACATCAAAAAACAAGAAAAAATGGTAATAAATCATCTAACTCAACAACTCAAAGAATTAGAAAGAGAGCAACAAGAAAAGCCCACAGTGAGCAGAAGGAAGGAAATAATAAAGATCAGAGCAGAAATGAATGACATAGAGACCAAAATAAAATTAAAAAAACAATACAAAAGATCAACAAAACCAAGAGCTGGTTCATCGAAAGGATAAACAAGGTTGATGAACTTCTAGCCAGGCTCACCAAGAAGCAAAAAGAGAGGACCCAAATAAACAAAATCAGAAATGAAAGAGGTGAAATAACAACAGACCCCACAGAAATACAAAGGATTGTTAAAAACTACTATGAACAATACTATTCTAACAAACTAGACAACCTTGAGGAAATGGAAACATTCCTAGAAAAATACAACCTTCCAAAACTTACTCAGGAAGATTCTAAATATATCAATAGGCTGATAACTATGGACAAAGTTGAAGCAGTCATCAAAAAGCTTCCAGCAAACAAAAGCCTGGGGCAAGACGGCTTCACAGGGCAGTTTTATCAAACATTCAAAGAAGAACAAAAACCTATCCTCCTCAGACTATTCCAGAAAATTCAAGAGGAAGGAACACTTCCAAGCTCCTTCTATGAAGCCAGCATCACCCTAATACCAAAACCAGATAAAGATAACACAATGAAAGAGAATTACAGGTCAATATCCCTCATGAACATAGATGCCAAAATCCTCAACAAAATTCTATCAAATCAGCTCCAGCAGTACATCAGAAAGATCATATACCACGACCAAGTAGGATTTATCCCTGGGATGCAAGGATAGTACAATATTCGCAAATCAATAAACATGATACATCACATAAACAAATTAAGAGATAAAAACCATATAGTCATATCAATTGATGCAGAACAATCATTTGACAAAAACCAACACCCTTTCTTGATAAAAACTCTCAGCAAGGTGGGAATAGGAGGATCACACCTCAACATAGTAAAAGCCATAAATAACAAACCTACAGCCAACATCATACTCAATGGGCAAAAACATAGGGCTGGAAGTACTAGCCACTGCGATCAAACAAGAAGAATAAATAAAAGGCATCCAAATTGGAAAAGAAGATGTAAAACTGTCCTTATTGGCAGATGACATGATACTGTACATAGAAAACCCTAAAGACTCCATCAAAAAATTATTAGACTTAATTAATGAATTTTGCAAGGTAGCAGGATACAAAATTAACACCAAGAAATCTATGGCATTTCTATACACCGATAATGAACTTAGAGAAAGAGAGACTAAAAAAGCAATCCCATTTACCATCACGCCAAAAAAAAATTAAGATACCTAGGAATAATCTTAACTAAGGAGGTAAAAGACATATACACGGAAAACTACACAACACTGAAAAAATAGATAGAGGAAGACATAAACAGATGGAAGAACATACCATGTTCATTGATTGGTAGAATCAACATCATCAAAATGTCCATACTACCCAAAGCAATATATAAATTCAATGCACTTTCCATTAAAATACCAACAGCATATTTCACAGACCTAGAATGAACCTTCAAAAAATTCATCTGGAATAAAAAACGACCCCGAATAGGTGCAGCAATCCTGAGAAAGAAGAACAAAGTAGGTGGGATCTGAATACCAGATCTCAAGCTATATTACAAAGCCACTGTTCTTAAAACAGCCTGGTACTGGCACAAGGAAAAACATATAGATCAATGAAATAGAATAGAGAACCCAGAAATCTACCCAAACCACTATGCCCAATTAATATTTGAGAAAGGAGGCATGAACATACAATGGAGTCAAGACAGTCTCTTCAATAAATGGTGTTGGGAAAATTGGACAGATACATGCAAAAAAATGAAACTAAATCACCAAATTTCACCATACACAAAAATAAACTCAAAATGGATAAAAGACTTAAGCATAAGACAGGAAAACATAAAAATACTAGAAGAATCCACAGGCAGCAAAATCTCAGACATATGCCAAAAGAACTTCTTCACTGATACTGCTCCTAGGGCAATGGAAACTAAAGAGAATATAAACAAATGGGACTACATCAAAATAAAAACTTTTGCACAGCAAAGGAAACCATCAATAAAATAACAAGAAAGCCTACTGAATGGGAAAACATATTTGCCAATGATATCAACAATAAGGTTTTAATCTCCAACATTTACAGAGAACTCATACAACTTAACAAAAAGAAGATAAACAACCCATTCAAAAAATGGGCAACTGATCTAAATAGACACTTTTCGAAAGAAGACAGAAGGAAGGCCAAGAGACATATGAAAACCTGCTCAAAGTCACTAATCATCAGAGAGATGAAAATCAAAACAACAATGTGGTACCATCTTACACCTGTCAGAATGGCTTTCATCAACAAATCAACAAACGACAAGTGTTGGCGAGGATGCTGAGAAAAAGGAACTCTTTTGCACTGTTGGTGGGAATGCAGACTGGTGCAGCCACTGTGGAGAACAGTATGGAGTTTCCTCAAAATACTAAAAATAGAACTCCCATTTGACCCAGTGATCCCACTCCTAGGAATATATCCCAAGAAACTAGAAACATGAACCATAAAGGATATATGTACCCCTATGTTCATAGCAGTACAATTCACCATAGCTAAGATTTGGAAACAACCCTAATGCCCATCAGCAGATGACTGGATTAAAAAACTGTGCTATATCTACAAAATGGAATACTATGCTGTGGTAAAAAAGAAAGAGCTCCTACCATTTTCAACAAAATGGATGGAGATGGAGAGCATTATGCTAAGTGAAATAAGCCAGGCAGAGAAAGATAAATATCACATGATCTCACTCATTTGTGGAATATAATGAACGGCATAGACTGATGAACAAGAACAGATCCAGAGACTGAGAAACGTCAATCAGAACCTCAAACTTCAGGGAAGGAGGGGGTCGTTGGGAATAAGGGAGAGAGATCAACCAAGGAACTTGTGTGCATGCATTTGAGCTTAATCAATAGACACAGAAAACAGGGGGGTGGGGCATGAGTGGGGGGTAGAGTGTAATGGGGGGACAAGGACACATATGTAAAAATAATAATAAGAAAATAAAAAATTAATAAAAAGAAATTGTGATGTAACCAGAACCCCAAGAACGCCAGAGAACATCTTTCTTGCCATACCAGCACTCATCAGCTGTACGGTAATATTATCTGGGGAAAATGATGAAGTATTTTGGACTTATGCTCCTGACCCTTCATGGGTAATAGCCCTTATGTGGGCTGATCCCCTACCTAATGTATTCACCAATAATACCAAACACCTTGGTCATCCAGGTGGATCATGGGTGTGGCAAGGAAGTATAATTACACAGGGGTCTCCACCCAGCTTCCCTTTTGTATGACCCAAAATCAAACCACTGCTCCTTTGTGTGTAAAATTAAAGAGAGGTTTCTGGCTTGCATGGACACCAAAGGAAGGGACTATCGCTACTTGCTCCTGGGAGAGGCGCAGAAAATGTGACTAAGACCTTGTCTATACAAAAAGAAATTGACAGCCAGTTTGAAATGGAATTGCCATGGCCTAGACTCTAGGCCCTAGAGCAAAGACTATCCTTACATGATATTATTCTATAATGCCATTATAATTTTTCCCAGATTTGTGATACCCCCATTACCTATAATAGTACCTCACACCCTTGGGAATCAATAAAAAATCATCTTTTTGGTGCTTGGAGACAAAAGTAACACATCTCTTGATATTTTAGAATTACAACAGCATAATGTACAATTATCCCAAATAAACTTACAAACTAATTCTTTGAATGTCTGGCAGCAATTTAAAAAGGACATGAAAGGATTTAATCCCTTCCACTGTGTAGAGGGCCCCCTGGGAAGGCACCTGAGCATTCTATATTAGCCCCTCTTGCCCTTTTGGCCAAGAGGGACCATCTTCTCACAATCCAATTGCCCACAGCTGTTGCCTGAGCTTTCTGTTCATGCCAAGGTTGAAGCCTCGTGGTGGCTGGTAACATGGATCTGTCTCTCACCCAGTGGGGTGAGCTGGGCCCTCCCTGGAGAAGAAACCTGGGTTCCCCAAGATATGTGAACAGTGCCAGGGCCTCACCAGCAGGTGAGGGAATCCCAAGGCAGGTGCTGGGCATGGTGGCCACAGGAGCGTAGGCTACCAAGGAGACAGAACTGAACCTCACATTACACTGCTTGGCCCCGGAGGATGGCTGGTTAGCCAGAGATGGGTAAGATTCCTCAGGAATGGAACAACCTAAGACAGGCACAGTCGCAGAGGGGCCATTAGGAGAGAACTTGGGGGTCAACAGAGGTGGGGCACAGAACCTCACCCCCCAACTTTGCAGGGGCCTGAACCCTCACCCCTTCTGAGGGAGGTCTCCTGCCCCCATGGCTGCTTCACTTCCCATGCCCAGCTCAAATCGGGACCCAGATAACAGACAGAGACTTGGCCGACAGCAGTTGCCCTCTCACTGCAACAAGACTTGTTTGAGTTGGCTTGAACCCATGGTGTGGGGAAGTGGGTTTTTGATATCTAAATCCAGCCTAGTACCAGGAATGTTCAGGGCCTACTCATGAAGGCAAATAATCCTTCCCACTAATATTTACAGGGTAAAATAAGATTGTTGTTAGAGTATTAAATTTGACAGTAAAATAGTAGTCAAGTTTTCAGACTAATTTAAATTGGCTATTTGAAACAAGCGAACATTCTATAAAAATTAATTGTACTGGACAAAAAGCTGTTCCTACAGTGTTAACTAATTTTTTTTTAAATATATTTTATTGATTTTCCACAGAGAGGAAGAGAGAGGGATAGAGAGCCAGAAACATTGATGAGAGAGAAACATCGATCAGCCACCTCCTGCACACTCCCCACCGGGGATGCGCCCGCAACCAAGGCACATGCCCTTGACCGGAATCGAACCCGGGACCCTTGAGTCCGCAGGCCGACGCTCTATCCACTGAGCCAAACCGGCCTCGGCTAAAATTTTTATTGGTAGTTCATCTCATGGTAAAATTGCGTAACATGTAATAAACCTAAAGCAGTCATATTTTAGTGCAAAAATTTAAAAGCTATCAAGACTACATTATAAAATTTCAAAAAGCCTCCTAATATTTAAATCAAAAAAGGGGGGATAGTAGAAGAATATCAGGTAAGGAAAAATATCCTGTAAGTAAATTACATCTAGAAAATTTTTTACTTTAGAAAATTAACTTTCATTTGTAATGCTAAGAGCAAGACACCCATGAAAAGCACACATGGTGTCAAAACAAGCCAAAGAAAAATCATTTGGGCAAAAAATGAAAAAGGATCCCAAGTCAAATTTATAGAAAAGGTTCCTTTATTAACTTTTGGTCAAGAATATGTTTGTATATTTTCAGAAAACAACTCCAAGACCATGTGGATTCCTGCAAAAGAGAGGAATTGACAGGAGTGCTCCAGCCATGAAGACAGAAGAGAAACAGTCCAGAGATAGAAGACACTGACGATGCCTTGCCATACTAGCAGTCAGCAGCTGTGCATCGCTGCAGGTTGTCCAGGACCAAACCAGAGAGGGTCGGACCTGCATTACCACCATTTGTCCACCATCCAGAACTGAAATATCATTGCTGACATGTGCACATAAGGAACTGTTGTACATAGAAATTGGGACTCAAAATAACTGTTGGCCCAGAAAGAAACGCACTACAGACTGATTCATTTGCCTCTCAGCATAACCATTATTGCTTGTCTCATTTTCAGTTCTTATAAGTATTTCTTGTATTACGTGATCTCACTCATCTAGGGGAAATAATGAATAACATAAACTGATGAACAAGAACAGACCCGGAGACAGGGAAACATTGATCAGACTGTCAAACCTCAGAGGGATGGTAGAGGAGGGTGGGAGAAAGGGCGAGAGATCAACCAAAGGACTTGTGCATGCATATAAGCCTAACCAGTGGTCATGGACAACAGGGAGGTGGGGGCATGTGTGGGGAGGGGTTTGGGATGGGAATGGGAGGATGAGGACAAATATGTGATACATTAAACAATAAAGAAATTTAAAAACAAAAAACAAAAAAAAACACAAATTCAAAGATAAAATAAGATTTTCAGAACTTTTATTGCCAACCTTTAAACTCTAAGTGTGAGATGTCTTCTGGGATTGGGGCTGTGTGTGACTACAGTGGTTGCAACATGAAGTCAGACTTATATTGACAAAGAAAAGTTTCAATGGAGTCATAACATGCAATTTTGCTGTATCTCATTGACATTAATTACAAATTATTAGCCATTGCTAATACATTAAGAATCCTCTAGGTAAATTACTTTTTAAAGAATCTTTTGTTGTGGAGAAAAGAGAAACCTAGTACCCTGCTGGTGGAATTGTAAATTGATGCAACCACTATAGAAAATAATATGAATTTCCTCATACAATTAAAAATAGAAACACCACATTATTTTAGTGATGATTACTTAAATCTACAAATGTGATAATATTTTGTAGTCCTACACACACACACACACACACACACACACACACACACACACAAAGTACAGGTAAACACTGGTGGGATCTGAATAATTTAAGTAGCTGAGTTAATAGTATTGTGCCAGTATCAATTTCCTGGTTTTGAGAATACATTATGTTTACTAGTATTTAAGATAACTGAAGAAGTTGGGTGCATATAAAATCTCTATTTTTTTAAACTTTTTGTGAGTCTTGAGCTATTTTGAAACATAAAAGTGATAGTAAAAGGTAAAAGAAAGGGAAAACCTTTTAGATCAACCAAAAGACAGCTTTTAAATCTATTAGGACATGGTTAAGATAGCTATTTTACCAAAGCCCAAATTTTTCTTAAGTTGAATTCAATAACAAAATCAAACATGGACAATATGCACTCTGAGCTTGAGGATACTAAAAAGAGTAAGGAATGATCTTTATCCAAGAAGCTCCTGTTCTCATGCAGAAGAAAAACTAAATGGTTAATCACAATGTGAAATTTCTTAGTTGTTAATGCGTGGCAGTTAATTCTTTCTGTGTCTGTCTTCATATGTAAAATGGGAGCAAATATAATCCCTATTTCACAGGTTCACTATGAGGATTTCAAAAGAAAATTTATGCAAAAGTCTGGAACATACTAAATGATCAATAAATAATGTTATTATTATTGTTGTGTCAAGAGTTATCTCCCAAAGCATCACCTCTGGACTTGTGTTCAAATCATTTTATAGGCCCTTTCTTTGCTATGAAGAACATGTTTTGTTATTGGTCAAATCTGAGAAAAAACATCCATAGTTTTTGTCAGATCAAAAGTACTTCTACTTGAAGACAAGGTGGGGGAGGGTGGGTGGGTGGTAGGTAATCAACCAAGGACCTTGTATGTACACATGCATGGCCCATGGATACAAACAATGGGGCGGGGGGGGGGGGGGCGGGGGCAGGCTGGAGGAGGTAAATGGGGTGAAGGGGGACATATGTAATACTTCCAACAAAAAATAATTGTGTGTTTTTTAAAGTACTTCTACTGATTCTAAGTACAACTCCTCTAAATTTTCAGACAGAGACCTGTGTTTGAAAAGGAGACCCAAAATGCTAGCTCTGTGATCCTGGAAAAGTGACCTTTATTTTAGCCTAGGTTTCCTCTGTAAAATGAAGAACATAATGGTGTTTACTTCATAAGGCTGTTGTTAAATGTAAATGACATGGGAGACTGAAAGATGGCGACCAGCAGGAAGGTAGGGAGAGAGAGAGTGTGAGTGAGGAACCCATAGAGGAGAGTGTAGACGTGTGTGGGGGGGGGGGGGTGTGTGTATGAGCTAGGGTCAGTTAGATTCTGCAGGTCTTCCAAGGGGCTGCCTAACCGGGCAGTCCTAGATGGCAGAACCCCACGCACAAAGCAGACACTTCTCAGTGGCTGGTGCGGATGCGTAGACCACGCCATCTTGAGAAATAGAGCTGCCTGAGACTCGGATCCTGGCTTCTGACACAAACCAGGACCCTACAGCCACTGGGGACAGAGAACTGCTATCACAGCTTCACACCAACAAACAACAAGAATCCAGACTTCCCGGCAGATTTCCGTGAGTCAAAGAGCCTATCCCCCTCCCCGCAGGCACACGGATAGCGCCATAGTAACTGATAGACCCGCCCCTCGCCCAAGCAGCAGAGCTTTGCGCAAGGACTCACTCCCCCTTAGGGAATTTGGTGCACAGGACAGAAGCAGCTCCCCTTCGGGGAAATCTGACAGTGTGCATAGAGGGCTTCCCTTCAGGGAATTTGGGGGAATTTGGCTTGTGAGTCACAGCTCCCCTTCGGGGAATCTTAGAGTGTGCACAGAGGGGCTCCCCTTTGGGGAATTTGGGCCCGCAGGACGGACTCCACCCCCCTTCGGGTAATCTGGGAGAGTACACAGAGGCAGCTCACTTTCAGGAATTTGAGAGTGAGCGAAGCCTTGGCCGGTTTGGCTTAGTAGAGAGAGCATACACAGGACGCAGCTCCACTTCAGTGAATTAGGCACGCCGGACACAGCTGCCTGGGATCCCTGACTCAAAGCACACTTACACAAAGAGCCAGTGACCCCAATTGTTGGTGCATGTACACACAGGGACCCTGATTCTCAACGAAAAACCGCACAAGGCAACAGAGGCTCTGACACTCGATTCTTGGTGCAGACACAGGGAAACTCTGACTCCTGGCACATGTTAAGGATCTCATTTTCAGCACATACCAACAGTGTGGTGCAGACAGGGCCCCTGATTCTAAGTGTACACATGAGACCACACGGAACACTGGGGACACTGACCCTGGGGAAGTCTGATTCCCACCAACCAAAGGCAGCCACACGTCCTATTGTCAGAGCACTTCAGTGAAACTTGGGTGGAGTGAAGTCCCCACAGCACATGGCCCAGGTTCACGCAAATGGAAGCTTGAGCTTTCTGGTGATAGCCAGAATGGGGAAACAAAATAACTCACAGAGGAAAGAAAATGTGGAGTCTCCAAGAAAGGAAATTGGTGAAACTGAAGCTTGCAACATGACCGAAAAGGAGTTCAGAGCAATGGTCGTGGAATTTATACATCGGATGGATGAGAAAATCAACAACCTATGCAAGAATCAGGAAGAAATGAAAAGTGATATAGCTACAATCAAAAACACCATGGAAAGTTTCAACAGTAGACTACAAGAAGCAGAGGACCTAATTAGTGAGTTAGAAGATAAGGTACAGAAACAAGCTCAAGCTGAACAGCAATTGGAGAAAAAAATTAAAAAGCAGGAGGAAAGCCTAAGGGAGCTTTGGGACAACATGAAACGAAGTAACATACATATAATAGGGCTGCCAGAAGGACTAGAAGAGCACCAGGGATTAGAAAATCTATTTGAAGAAATAATGACAGAAAACTTCCCGGATATGGGAAAGATAAAAGTTACAGAAGTACAGAGAGTCCCAAGCAGGATCAACCCCAAAAGACCCACACCAAGACATGTCATAATTTCAATGGCAAATATAAATGATAAAGAGAGAATCTTAAAGGCGGCAAGAGAGACAGAGAGTTACCTACAAAGGAACACCCATCAGATTGTCAAATGATTACTCAACAGAAACACAACAAGCTAGAAGTGAATGGAAGGAGGTATACAAAGTGTTGCAAAGCAAAGGACTGAATCCAAGAATACTATATCCAGCAAGACTATCAATCAAAATTGAAGGGGAAATCAGGAGCTTCACAGACAAAAAAAGGCTCAGGGAGTTTATCACCACCAAACCAGCAATGCAAGAAATGCTAAAGGGAATACTGTAAAAAGAAGAAATAAACAGGTAGGAAGGAATACAGACACAAAAATAGATATGACTACAAACAAATACCTTTCAGTAATAACTTTAAATGTAAACGGACTAAATACTCCAATCAAAAGACATCGAGGGGCTGAATGGATAAAAAAACAGAACCCATATATATGCTGACTACAAGAGACCCACCTCAGAACAAGAGACTTACACAGATTGAAAGTGAAGGGATGGAAAAATATCTTTCAGGCAAATGTAAATGAAAAAAAAGCTGGGGTAGCAATACTTATATCTGACAAAATAGACCTCAAAGTAAATGCCATAACAAGAGATAAGGAAGGCCACTTCATAATACTAAAGGGAGAAATCCAACAAGAAGAAATAATTCTGGTAAACATATACGCACCCAATATAGGAGCACCCAAATACATTTAAAAAAAAAAAACTCCTGGAGGATATCAAGGGAGATATTAATAGCAATACAATCATAGTAGGAGACTTTAATACCCCATTATCACCATTGGACAAATCCTCTAAACAAAAAACCAGCAAAGAAACATCAATCCTAAATGACTCACTAGACCAGATCGAATTAATTGACATCTTCAGAACATTTCACTCCAAAGCCACAGAATATACATTCTTCTCAAGTGCACATGGGTCATTTTCAAAGATAGACCATATGCTGGGTCACAGGTAAAGTCTCTTCAAATTCAAGAAGATAGAAATTATATCACACATCTTCTCAGATCACAGTGGCGTAAAACTGGAAATCAACTACAATAAATACAATCCAAAGAAATCAAACACATGGAGACTAAACAGCATGCTATTAAACAAGGACTGGGTCACCAGAGAGATCAAGGAAGAAATAAAAAATATCATGGCAACAAATGACAATGAAAACACAACAATCCAGAATCTATGGGACACAGCGAAAGCAGTCTTGAGAGGGAAGTTCATAGCTCTACAAGCCTATTGCAAAAAAACAAGAAACAATGGTAATAAATTACGTAAACCTACAACTCAAAGAGCTAGAAAAAGAGCAGCAAGAAAAGCCCAGTGTAACCAGAAGGAAGGAAATAACAAAGATCATAGCGGAGATAAATGACATAGAGACCAAAGAAACAATACAAAAGATCAACAAAACCAAGAGCTGGTTCTTTGAAAGGATAAACAAGATTGATGGACCTGTAGCCAGGCTCACCAAGAAGCAAAGAGAGAGGACCCAAATAAACAAAATCAGAAATGAAAGAGGTGAAATAACAACAGACCCCGCTGAGATACAAAGGATTGTTACAAAATACTACGAACAACTCTATTCCAACAAACTGGACAACCTGAAGGAAATGGACATATTCCTAGAAAAATATAACCTTCCAAAAATCAATCAGGAAGAATCTAAACAGCTCAATAGGCCAGTAACTATGGACGAAATTGAAGCAGTCATCAAAAAGCTTCCAGCAAACAAAAGCCCGGGGCCTGACGGCTTCACAGGAGAGTTTTACCAAACATTCAAGGAAGAACTAAAACCTATCCTCCTCAGACTATTCCAAAAATTCAAGAGGAAGGAACACTTCCAAGCTCCTTCTATGAACCCAGCATCACCCTAATACCAAAACCAGATAAAGACAACACAATGAAAGAAAATTATAGACCAATATCCCTCATGAACATAGATGACAAAATCCTCAACAAAATTCTAGCAAATCGGCTCCAGAAGTACATCAGAAGATCATACACCATGACCAAGTAGGATTTATCCCAGGAATGCAAGGATGGTACAATATCTGCAAATCAATAAACGTGATACATCACATAAACAAATTGAGAGATAAAAATCACATAGTCATATCAATTGATGCAGAAAAAGCATTTAACAAAATCCAACACCCTTTCTTGATAAAAACTCTCAACAAGGTGGGAATAGAAGGCTCATACCTCAACATAATAAAAGCTATATGTGATAAACCCACAGCAAACATCATACTCAATGGACAAAAAGTAAAAACATTTCCCCTAAGAACAGGAACAAGACAGGGATGCCCACTCTCACCACTTCTGTTTGACATATAACTGGAAGTATTAGCCATTGCAATTAGACAAGAAGAAGAAATAAAAGGCATCCAAATTGGAAAAGAACAAGTAAAGCTGTCTTTATTTGCAGACGACATGATATTGTACATAAAAAATCAGAAAGACTCCGTCAAAAAACTAATAGACTTAATAAATGAATTCGGCAATGTAGCTGGATACAAAATTAACGCCAAGAAATCTATGGCCTTTCTATACACTAATAGTGAACTTACACACAGAGAGACTAAAAAGGCAATCCCATTTACCATCGCACCAAAAAAATTAAGATACCTAAGAATAAACTTAACTAAGGAGGTAAAAGACCTATACACAGAAAACTACAGGACACTGAAAAAAGAGATAGAGGAAGACGTAAACAGATGGAAGAACATACCATGTTCATGGATTGGTAGAATCAACATCATTAAAATGTCCATACTACCCAAAGCAATCTATAGATTCAATCCACTCCCCATTAAAATACCAATGGCATATTTCACAGACCTTGAAAGAACTCTCCAAAAATTCATCTGGAATAAAAAAAAGACCCCAAATAGCCACAGCAATCCTGAGAAAGAAGAATAAAGTAGGAGGGATCTCAATACCAGATTTCAAGCTGTATTACAAAGACACTATTCTCAAAACAGCCTGGTACTGGCACAAGAACAGACATATTGATCAATGGAACATAATAGAGAATCCAGATATTGACCCAAACCACTATGCTCAATTAATATTTGACAAAGCAGGCATGAACATACAATGGAATAAAGACAGTCTCTTCAATAAATGGTGTTGGGAAAATTGCACAGATACATTCAAAAAAATGAAGCTAGATCACCAACTTATGCCATAAACAAAAATAAACTCAAAATGGATACAGTACTTAAACATAAGACGGGAAACCATAAAAATACTAGAGGAATCCACAGGCAGCAAAATCTCAGACATATGCCAAAAGAACTTCTTCACCGATACTGCCCCTAGGGCAATGGGAGCTTAAGAGAAAATAAACAAATGGGACTACATCAAAATAAAAAGCTTTTTTACAGCAAAAGAAACTATCAACAAAACAACAAGAAAGCCCACTACATGGGAGAACATATTTGCAAATGGTATCACTGATAAAGGTTTAATCTCCGACATCTACAGGCAGCTTATACAACTTAATAAAAGGAAGATAAATGATCCAATAAAAAATTGGCAACGGACCTAAATAGAATCTTTTCAAAAGAAGACAGAAGGAAGGCCAAGAGACACATGAAAACATGCTCAAAGTCACTAATTATCCGAGAGATGCAAATCTAAACAACAATGCGGTACCATCTCACATCTGTCAGAATGGCTATCATCAACAAATCAACAAACGACAAGTGTTGGCGAGGATGCGGAGAAAAAGGAACCCTCGTGCACTGCTGGTAGGAATGCAGACTGGTGCAGCCACTGTGGAGAACAGTATGGAGTTTCCTCAAAAAACTGAAAATGGAACTCCCATTTGACCCAGTAATCCCACTCCTAGGAATATATCCTAAGAAACTGGGAACACCAATAAGAAAGGATATATGCACCCCTATGTTCATAGCAGCACAATTTACAATAGCTAAGATCTGGAAACAGCCTAGGTGTCCATCAGCAGATGACTGGATCAGAAAACTATGGTACATCTACACAATGGAATATTATGCTGCCATAAAAAAGAAGGAATTCTTACCATTTGCAGCGACCTGGATGGAATTGGAGAACATTATGTTAAGTGAAATAAACCAGTCATTGAAAGAAAAATACCACATGATCTCACTCATTTATGGATAATAAAGAACATTGTATACTTGAACAAAAAGATAGATACAGAGGCAGTAAAGCATCAAACATTCTGTAAAATTACAGCAGGAAGGTTAGGGAGAGGTGGGGAAGATAAGAGATCAACCAAAGGACTTGTATGCATGCATATAAACATAACCAATGGACGCAAAACTCTGGGGGGTGAGAGCATATATGGGAGTGGGGTTGGCTGGGGGCAATGGTAAGATATGTACACATATAATACCTTAATAAAAAAAATTGAAAAAAATGTAAATGACACACTGTTTCTAAATTGCTTGTCTCTTTCCCACATGAAAGCCTCAGTTCCATCTCTTCCCCACTAGCCCTCAAAGTATAGGAGCTTAGAGTTGGTCCCAATTCAATCTCTCTCTAGCCAGAAACACTCTACTGAATCAAAAGTAAGATATGTTAATCCTACACTATTTTATAAAACTCTCTTTGTACTAAAATAGCATTCACTGGTTAGATTTATGAAATGCCATAGCACCTAAAAGGGTATTTGTTGCCTAGTAGGTGTTTCCTAAATATTGATTGACTAATTGCTAAAGGATTGCCAAAAATGAGTACATTTCTAACATAAACTGAAGGTTAATGTGGAATGTATTAGATTTAGTAATTTTTAAAGGAATTAGGCTTTAGTACTATCACAAGTAAACTGAGGCCAATTCCCAGAATGTTCTCTCCAAACTCCCACTGACAAGAATCAGCCCTGCTTGGCTCCATGAATTGGCGACATGTTATCATTTAAAGATTGCCTTTGATGTCCATGTTAATCATAGTTACCTGCCCAAAAATATGTTTCCTGGTTGGAGTACAGAAGATAAGAGAAAATGTTGTTTTGGGGTGTTTTTTTGTTTGTTTGTTTTTTGTTTTTCCTGGTATACTGTAGCTCCAGAAGTTTATGAGGGAAAAATTATATACTTAGATACATAGACACAGAGATTTGTTGCAAAGATATTTCTACTCAGGGGATAGATTATATTAGGGCACAAACACACAAGTTACATTTATGAAGATTTAGGAACTAAACCCAATTGGATTCTTCCCTCAAGGAAGATATACAACAAAATATATATAGGTGTGTGCAGTTAACTTGGAGTCAGATACAGAAAATTTGTGCTCTAGATATTCCATGTCATTTAACCACTCTGAACCTTGATTGCCTTTTTGTCTTTTACAAAGTTTCTGAAAAAGAACCCTTGTAAAAAAACAAAGTACTTGAGACATTAACATCATTGAGAACACAAGTTCTAAATACTATCCACTTGTTAATATAGTTCACTAAGTTTTGCGTAAAGGGTGAGGTTACAATCACTTGACACTTGAATCTCTGAGATTTCAGTGTGAACAAGCACCAACTATTCAAAGCACTTAACCTAAACTACCTACTTACTGCAATCTCTTGTGAGTTTGGCCAAACTCTGATTTGCTTTTAAGTAACACTCTGTTACAAACAGTAAATTATTGGTCTCTGGTTATAAATCAGAGGAGACTCTTGTTAATATACCCATAAGCATTGGCAGAGTAAAAGTCAAAACCAATGATTTCACTAAGTTACATGGCCCTTTTCTGAGTTTCAACCTTTGAAAGCTCTTTCAAACCAGTGGTAATTAATAACTGAGAAAGGGTTGCATGAAATCACCACAGCATTATACATAACTGATTGTTCTGTCATGCAGAGTTAGCTCTCTCCATTATCTTGTTATAGATTTGACTGATTATTTTTACTTAATTGAATAAATTCATCAATGACTTGGTATTTTTAAACACCAAAGCAAGTGCACATGAAAATGGAGAGAAGGAAACTGCTTGCTGAGCAATTTCTGAAAACCAAGCACAATCTGACAATTTACATTTGTCAACTCATAGGCCCTTATGAATTTGTGTGATTGAGATTATTATCTTTTCATCACATGAGAAAACAGAAAATCTGATGTATTACATAATTAGACCATGTTTATACAGCTAGTAAGTGCTGTAGCATTAAGTGAATGAGGTTTCTTCAATGTTTATATCCCATGATCTACCCTCTATATTGGCATCTTTACTATGTATTCAATAGAATGGGTGTTTCAATGGAGAAATGGTTTTTTAGTCAATCAAGATTTGAAAGTGCTATTGTCTCTTTTCAAATTTCTGATGCTCATAGTATTTCAAGGACCCTGAACAGGACTCTCAGTAAATAAAACATACATCCGAGAGTTTATCAAATTTAACTGATAATGGAACCTTTTGTTGATGGAGAAAGTACCTTATCTACCATACCCAAATTCCTTCCTCATTGAATATGAAACTTTACTTAGATTCAGGGGCAGAGCATGGGACTCTTAACCAGTTATCAAAGTTAGTGTGTTAAAAGGTGATGCACATGTTTCACTTATTCTTTTCTAAATCATCCTTCCTTATGTCTAAAGTGGTATAGTAGATTAGACCACCTTGGCTATCTTGTCCTCTCTTCTTTCTTGGCTATGCTAGAATTTGGTGAGATCCTAAGATCTGAGTTTGGACATAAACATGTGCCCACATTTCCTGCATTGAGATTGGATAAAAGCCAGGCTCTCATTACAATGGTAATTTACTTTCTTTTGCTTTTGAATCTAGTACATGTGTTTCTCTCAGGAAGCCTGTGGAGGGTGAGGGTGGCTATGATGTGGTATTGAATTCTAATATTCCAGAGGTCTTTAATCAAATATTGTCAAAACATTTATTTGTGGCTTATTTGTATTATAACCAATATCTGTGCAGAATTGGGCATGGTGTCTGCTGATTCCCACATTAATTAGATGTGCAACTTTGGGTAAGGTATGTAAAATATTTGAGACTGTTTCTTCTATGTAAAGCATAGAAATAATAGCTCACAAAGTTTTGGGGGGAATTTATAAAATTATATATTATAAACATGTCTAATATAGAAATTAAACCTCTGTTAATACTGGTGTATATATGTGTGTCTTTTTTACTGAAGGTGACACTACAAATATGCAGAAGTCTTTAGGAAGTGATATTGTTTCTATAGTGGGGTAAATGTGTTCCAAGATGAAGGCCCAACATAGGCAAAGACTTGCAGCTCTGAAAGGTCATAGTCTTTTGAGATACAGTAGAGTGGTTTTGTGCTGCTTTGATATGAGTGTTTTTGTCCACCCAAAATTTATATGTTGAAATCCTAATCCCCAAAGATGATGGTATTCAGATGTGGGGCCTTAGGGAAGTACTCCGTTCATGGAGATAAAGCCTTCATGAGTGGGAATAATGTTCTTATCAAATCATCCCAAGAGTGATTCCTATCATTTTCTACTATTTGAGGACATAGTAAGAAATAGGCAGGAGAGGACCTTCACTAGAACACAACCATGCTAGCACCATGATCTTGAAATTCCAGTCTCAAGAATTATGAGAAATAAATGTTTATTGGCTATAAGCCACCCAATTTATGGTATTTTGTTATAGTAGCCTGAACAAAGACACAAGTACATATACTTAAAGGTCACATAACTTAAGTGACACCTCAGGGAAATGCACTAATCTGTTGTGGATTCTTTTTAAACTTATTTTTTTATTTAAGTATAGTTTATATACAACCTTATATTAGATATATTAGTCTCAGGTAAACAATGTAGTGATTTGACATTATTATAACTTAAAATGTGATCACCCCATGTAAACTTATCACAATATTATTGACTATATTCCCCTTCCCCTTTTCACTTATTCCTTCAACCTCTCCCTTCTAGTAACCATCCCTTTGGTCTCTGTTTCTATGAGTTTGTTTTTATTTTATTTGTATTTAGATTCCACATATACATGAAACCATACAGTGTTATGAATTCTTGACTTTCACTTTCAAAATAACAACTTAAATCACAGTAGTATTTTGGCTATATTGGGGCAACATTTATTTGATTTAAAAAATTAGTACAAATTAAGGGAGAATATTAGTAGACAACAAAATATAAAAATGCCTACAAAATGCAAACAATTTTTGTAAAAAAATCCAACATTCTTTTATTATTTATAAAAACATAAAAATTATATATCATGTAAAATTCTCTGATTTCCTTTTATTAATATTTTTATTCATTTCTAATAGTGACAAATAATTTCATATGGAAAATATTGTCTCTAAAGAATTATTAAAACTGTTAAGTACAACCATCTGTTATACCTAAATAAATAGAACAATGATATGGTCATTACTATTATAAGATTGTCAAAATAGCCTCATTGTTGTGTTGTCCTATAACTGGATGTAAGTAGTGTAAATTCTCAAAGTTCTCTGTTTTCTACAATTCCCTGGATCTTATTTAGAAATTACTTTGAGTATTATCAGTTCTCTTAGAAGAAAAAAAAAACCAACACAATAGAAATGATTAGTATAGTGAACACAGACAGACCTGGAGGGTAGAGGGAGTGGAGAGGTTCACCTTTAGAGGTTGAGTGGTGTATTCTCTGTCTTGATGTGTGGAAGGAAAAATACAAAAATAATTTTGGAACATACACATGCACAGAAAGGGCGTACAAAGAAAGAAATGAGGTCAAGAAAAGTTTGGGCTCTGGCCAGAAAAAAGAAAGATAGCAAATAGAACAATGAGAATTCATCTTTAAGCAATTGTTTGGAAAGGTCAGTAGTGCAATTAGAAACCATAGCCTTAAAACATCACAACAGTTCTAATTAACTCCAGGAAAACAAACAAACAAAAAAACAACAGAGATGTGTCCTGATCCTTTTCCAGGAGGAAATAGAGGGAGCAGCTGAAACGAGAGGAATCCAGCCCGAATTGGCGAAGGAGACACGGCTGGTGAGAAAGTTTGCAGCTGGGAAGGGCAGAGATCTCCTGGAAAAAGGTAAAACAAGGATCTGGGTAATAGAATCTGCTGGATCTCTAAGCCCAGAAGGGCAGGGGAAAACTACACAGCGACCAGCCTCGTCCCTGAGGACAGGCAAAGCATCTGACTGTGAGAAAAAGGGTTCACAGGACTGCGGGAGGTAGTAGATTTTAGACCTTGGAGTCTGATTTTGGATCTGAGCTCAAAGGCAGCCCTGAAGAGCTAACTGCCCGACTGCTCAGTGCCTGCAAGAGAGGAGTTGGTAAAGACACAGTTCCTCCTCGCACCGGGGCCTGTGTCTTTCTCCACTGAACCTAGTTCATAGGACCTTTCACTTACCCATGGTTGAGGTGCAGGAGAAGGGGTGGAGTGATGGAATCTAGGGAGATTAGGCAGCGAACAGGTCCAGGAGAAGTGGAAGCTTGTCTGGTGCTGACTCACATCGGATCCCCAGTGGCCATTTTCTCCTGAGAAATAGCCCCTCCCTCCAGTCTCCAGGCAACCAATATAGCCACACCCTGATTCCAATCTGATTATCACCATAGAATCTGAATACTCCCTGAGGCCAGAGGAACTGCCCAAAAGTAAAACCTTTAGCAGCTAGGCACCTCAATTACACAGTTACACTGCCAGTGCTCTCCAGAGTGATTCAGTGTGCCTCGCTGGCAAACTTACCGCAGGTGCTCCTGTGACCCACCACTGGGAGTAAATGCCTATCCACCACAGGTACAGCAGCAAAAGCTGAGTCTGCCCACCCCACAACTACAGAATTCTGGAAAACACAGTCACACCTTTCCAGGGTGCAGGCCTCCTGAGCCACATCACCCTGACAGACGGTTCCTTAGAGTCACTGTGAGTCCCCACTGGGCAAGCGTAATTTCAATTCAGGGGGCAAGACAGAAAAAATTGGGATACTACCCTGCACGACTGCTGACCTCTAGACACCGCAGTTGTGCCTCTCAAACTTGCAGGCCTATATCAAGAGAACCCAAATAGTTCTAGTAGGGAACTACACTAGATTACCAAGCCCAGGAGAACTGAGAGATTACACCAGTAGCACCATCACCAAAAGAACAAGGGTAGCAAAGCAATTGGATCTACAATTAAAACATTACAAGAAAACATGGGGAGACAAAAAGGAAATTTCCAAAGGAAAGAAAAAGATGAATCACCAGAAAGGGAGTTAAATGAACTTGAGGCTAGCAGTTTAACAGAGAAATAATTCAGAGTATTCATTATAAGGATGTTTAAACTGATGGATGACAAATACACACAACTCAATGAGAACTATAAGGAGCTGAATGAAAATGTCACCAACATGAAAAGAAACCAAGAGGAGATGAAGAACGACATAGCTGCAATAAAGAACACAATGGAAGGCTTAAAGAGTAGAGTAGAAGAGGCTGAGGACCACATCAGCGAATTAGAAGACAAGGTAGGAAATAACACACAAACACAGCAGCAACTGGAAAGAAGACTTAAAAAGCAAGAGGAGAGCCTAAGGAAGCTTTGGGACAACACAAAACAAAACAACATTCGAATAATAGAGATAAAAGAAGGAGAGGAAGAGAAGCAAGGAATAGAAAACCTGTTAGAAGAAATAATGACAAAAAACTTCCCTGATATTGGCAAGGAAAAAACTATCCAAGTCCAAGAAGTACACAGAGTCCCAAACAAATTGAACCCCAAAAGACCTACACCAAGACACATCATAATTAAATTGACGAACACCAGCGACAAAGCAAGAATCTTAAAGGCTGTCAGAGAGAGACAGAAAGTTACCTACAAGGGATCTCCTATCAGAATATCAACTTATTTCTCAACAGAAACACACCAGGCAAGAAGGGAATGGAATGAAATATACAAAGTGATGCAAAACAAGGGACTGAATCCAAGAATACTATACCCAGCAAGGCTATCATTCAAAATTGAAGGTGGAATCAGAAGGTTCACAGACAAAAAAGGGCTAAGAGAATTCATCACTACCAAGCCAGCAATGCAAGAAATGCTAAAGGGGCTGCTGTTAAAAGAAGAAAAAGGCAAGAAGAAACACAAACACTAAGGAAAAATATGTCAACAAACAGGTACTTATCATTAATAACATTAAACGTAAATGGATTAACCTTTGCACTCGGATGTCGGGTGTGACTCCACACGGTTAGCATCAGAATAAAGGAATTGAGAAAAAAGCAAGCAAGTGCAAAGGGTTAAATGCACCAATCAAAAGACATAGGGTAGCTGAATGGATAAGAAAACATGACCCATATATTTGCTGTCTACAAGAGACCCACCTTAGAGCAAAAGACTCACACAGACTGAGAGTGAAGGGATGGAAAAACATTTTTCAGGCAAATGGAAATGAGAAAAAAGCTGGGGTTGCGATACTTATATCAGATGAAATAGACCTCAAAGTAAAGGCCATAATAAGAGATAAGGAAGGCCACTACATAATACTAAAGGGAGCAAACCAGCAAGAAGATATAACTTTGGTAAACGTATATGCACCCAATGCAGGAGCACCCAAATACATAAAAAATCTCCTGGAAGATATCAAGGGAGAGATCGATATCAATACAATCATAGTAGGGGACTTTAATACACCACTGACATCAATGGATAAATCCTCTGGACAAAAAATCAGCAAAGAAACAGCAATTCTAAATGACATACTAGATCAGATGGACCTAATTGACATCTTCAGAGTATTTCACCCCAAAGCCATGGAATATATGTTCTTCTCAATTACACATGGGACATTTTCAAAAATAGACCACATATTAGGTAACAAGCAAAGTCTCCCCAAATTTAAAAAAGATTGAAATCATATCAGGCATTTTCTCAGACCACAATGGCATAATATTAGAAATAAACTACAATAAAAACATTCCAAAAAATTCAAACACTTGGAAACTGAATAGCATGCTACTAAATAATGATTGGGTTATCAATGAGATCAAAGAAGAAATTAAAAACATCCTGGAGACTAATGAAAATAAAAACACAACATTGCAAATCCTATGGGACACAATGAAAACAGTCCTGAGAGGGAAGTATATAGCTCTACAGGCCTACCTCAAAAAAACAAGAAAAAATGGTAATAGATCATCTAACGCAACAACTCAAAGAATTAGAAAGGGAGCAACAAGAAAATCCCACAGTGAGCAGAAGAAAGGAAATAATAAAGATCAGAGCAGAAATGAATGACATAGAGACCAAAAAAACAATACACAAGATCAACAAAACCAAGAGCTGGTTTTTTGAAAGGATAAACAAGATTGATGAACCTCTAGCCAGGCTCACCAAGAAGCAAAGAGAGAGGACCCAAATAAACAAAATCAGAAATGAAAGAGGTGAAATAACAACAGACCCCACAGAAATACAAAGAATCTTCAAAAAATACTATGAACAACTCTATTCCAACAAACTAGACAACCTGGAGGAAATGGACACATTCCTAGAAAAATACAACCTTCCAAAACTTACTCAGGAAGAGACTAAGAATCTCAATAGGCTGATAACTATGGAAGAAATTGAAGCAGTCATCAAAAAGCTTCCAGCAAACAAAAGCCCAGAGCCAGAAGGCTTCACAGGGGAGGTTTACAATACATTCAAGGAAGAGCTAAAACCTATCCTCCTCAGACTATTCCAGAAAATTCAAGAGGAAGGAACACTTCCAAGCTCCTTCTATGAAGCCAACATCACCCTAATACGAAAACCAGATAAATATAACACAATGAAAGAGAATTACAGGACAATATCCCTCATGAACATAGATGCCAAAATCCTCAACAAAATTCTAGCAAATTGGCTCCAGCAGTACATCAGAAACATCATACACCACAACCAAGTAGGATTTATCCCTGGGATGCAAGGATGGTACAATATTCGCAAATCAATAAACGTGATACAACACATAAACAAATTGAGAGATAAAAATCACATAGTCATATCAAATGATGCAGAAAAAGCATTTCACAAAATCCAACACCTTTTCCTGATAAAAACTCTCAGCAAGATGGGAATAGAAAGATCATACCTCAACATAATAAAATACATATATGACAAACCCACAGCCAACATCATACTCAATGGGCAAAAACTAAAACCATTTCCCATAAGAACAGGAACAAGACAGGGATGCCCACTCTCACCACTCCTTTTTATCATAGTGTTGGAAATACTAGCCATTGCAATCAGACAAGAAGAAGAAATAAAAGGCATCCAAATTAGAAAAGAACAAGTAAAACTGTCCTTATTGGCAGATTACATAATACTGTACATAGAAAACCCTAAATACTCCATCAAAAAACTATTAGACTTAATAAATGAATTTGGCAAGGTAGCAGGACACAAAATAAATGCTAAGAAATCTATGGCATTTCTATACACCAATAATGAACTTACAAAAAGAGAAACTAAAAAAAGCAATCCCATTTACCATCACACCAAAAAAATTAAGATACCTAGTAATAAACTTAACTAAGGAGGTAAAAGACCTATACGCGGAAAACTACACAACACTGAAAAATGAGATAGAGGAAGACATAAACAGATGGAAGAACTTACCATGTTCATGGATTGGTAGAATCAACATCATCAAAATGTCCGTACTACCCAAAGCAATATATAATTTCAATGCAATTCCTATTAAAATACCAATGGCATACTTCACAGACCTAGAACAAACTTTCCAAAAATTCATCTGGAATAAAAAAAAAGACCCCAAATAGCTACAGCAATCCTGAGAAAGAAGAATAAAGTAGGAGGGATCTCAATACCAGATACCAAGCTATATTACAAAGCCACTGTTCTCAAAACTGCCTGGTATTGGCACAAGAACAGACGTATAGATCAATGGAATAGAATAGAGAACTCAGAAATCGATCCAAATCACTATGCTCAATTAATATTTGACAAAGGAGGCATGAACATACAATGGAGTCAAGACAGTCTCTTCAATAAATGATGTTGTGAAAATTGGACAGATACATGCAAAAAAATGAAACTGGACCACCAACTTACACCATACACAAATATAAACTCAAAATGGATAAAGGACTTAAGCATAAGACAGGAAAACAAAAATACTAGAGGAATCTACAGGCAGAAAAGTCTCTGACATATGCCAAAAGAACTTCTTTGCTGATACTGCTCTTAGGGCAATGGAAGCTAAAGTGAAAATAAACAAATGGGACTACATCAAAATAAAAAGCTTTTGCACAGCAACGGAAACCATCAATTAAAGAACAAGAAAGCCCACTGCATGGGAGAACATATTTGCCAATGATGTCAAAGATAAGGGTTTAATCTTCAACATTTACAGGGAAATCATGCAGCTTAACAAAAAGAAGATAAACAACCCAATCAAAAAATGGGCAACTGATCTAAATAGACACTTTCTGAAAGAAGACAGAAGGAAGGCCAAGAGACATATGAAAACCTGCTCTAAATCACTAATCATTAGAGAGATGCAAATCAAAACAACAATGTGATACCATCTCACACCTGTCAGAATGGCCATTATCAACAAGTCAACAAATGACAAGTTCTGGCGAGGATGTGGAGAAAAAGGAACCCTCATGCACTGCTGGTGGGAATGCAGACTGGTGCAGCCACTGTGGAGAACAGTATGGAGTTTCTTTAAAAAACTAAATATAGAGCTCCCATTTGACTCAGTGATCCCACTTCTAGGAATATATCCCAAGAAACTGGAAACATCAATCAGAAAGGATATATGCACCCCTATGTTCATAGCAGCACAATTCACCATAGCTAAGATTTTGAAACAGCCTAAGTGCCCATCAGCAGATGAGTGGATTAAAAAACTTTGGTACATCTACACAATGTAATACTACGCTGTGGTAAAAAAGAAGGAGCTCTTACCATTTGCAACAATATGGATGGAGATGGAGAACATTATGCTTAGTGAAATAAGCCAGGCAGAGAAAGACAAATATCACATGATCTCACTCATTTGTGGAATATAATGAACAACATAAACTGATGGGGGAAAAAATAGATCCAGAAACAGAGAAATATCAATCAGAACGTCAAACCTCAGGGAAGAAATTGTTAGGTAACCAGAAACCCAAGAATGCCTAAGAACGCATTTCTAGCCACGTTAGAAATCAACAAATGTACGGTAATTTTACCTGGGAAAAGAGGGTAAGTATTTTGGACTTATGTTTCTGACCCTTCATGGGTAAGACCCCTTACGTGGGCTGAACCCCTGACTAATGTAGTTACCAATAATACCAAACACATTGGTCATCCAGGAGGCCCATGTGTGGGGCAAGAAAGTACAAATAGGGGTCTCCACCCAGCTTCCCTTTTGTATGACACAAAATCAAAACAATGCCCCTTTGGATATACAATTAAAGAGAGGTTTCTGGCTTGTGAGGACACCAAGGAAAGCGTGTCATTACTATCACTACTTGCCCCCAGTAGAGGTGCAGAAAATGTAACTAAGACCTTGTCTATATAAAAAGAAATGGACAGCCAGTTTGAAAGGGAATTGCCATGGACTAGAACAAAGAATATCCTTACATGATATTATTCTACACTGTCATTAATATTTTTCCCAGATTTGGATCACCCCCAGTACTTATAATAGTTCCTCACACTCTTGGGGATAAAAAAAATAAAAATAAAAAAATAAAAATAAAATAAAAAATATTTTTTTTAAAAAAATAAAAAAAAAACATCATCTGTTTGGTGCTTGGAGACAAACGTAACACATCTCTTGATATTTTATAATTACAACAGCATAATATACAATTGTCCCAAGCAAACTTACAAACTGATTCTTTGAATGTCTGGCAGCAATTGAAAAAGGACATGTAAGGATTTAATCCCTTTCATTGTGTAGAGGGCCTCCTGGGAAGGCACCTGAGGATTCTATATTGCTCCCTCTTACCCTTTAGGCCAAGAGGGACCCTCTTCTCACAATTCAATTGCTCACAGCTGTTGCATGAGCTCTCTGTTCATGTCGAGGTTGAAGTCTCGTGATGACTGGTGCCATAGATCTGTCTCTCACTCAGTGGGGAAACCTGAGCCTCCCCTGGAGAAGAAACCTGGGTTCCCCAAGATATGTGATCAGTGCTGGGGACCCGCCAGCAGGTGAGGGGATCCCAAGGCAGGTGCTGGGCATGGAGGCCACGGGGGCATAGGCTACCAAGGAGAAAAAACTGAACCTTACTTCACCCTGCTTGGCCCCGGAGGATGGCTGGTTAGCCAGAGACGGGTAAGATTCCTCAAGGAAGGAACAACCTAAGACAGGCACAGTCGCAGTGGGGCCATCAGGAGAGAACTTGGGGGTCAACAGAGGTCGGACACAGAACCTTACCCCCCCCAACACTGCAGGGGCCTGAAGCCTACCCCCTTCTGAGGGAGGTGTCCTGCCCCCATGGCTGCTTTGTGCTTCCCATGCCCAGCTCAGATCAGGACCCAGGAGACTGACAGAGACTTGGCCGACAACAGTTGCCCTCTCACTCCAACAAGAATTGTTTGAGTTGTCTTGTACCCATGGTGTGGGGAAGTGGGTTTATGATATCTAAATCCAGCCTACCACCAGGAATGCTCAGGACCTACTCAAGAAGGCAAATAATCCTCTCCACTAATATTTACAGGGTAAAATAAGATTGTTGTTAGAGTATTAAATTTGACAGAAAATAGTAGTCAAGTTTTCAGGCAAATTTAAATTGGCTAGTTGAAACAAGCGAGTATGCTAGAAAAATTAATTGTACTGGACAAAAAGCTGTTCCTAAAGTGTTAACTAAAATATTATTGGTAGTTCATCTCATGATAAAATTGTGCACCATGTAATGAACCTAAAACAGTAATATTATAGTGCAAAAAATTAAAATTTAAAAGCTATCAAGACTACATTATAAAATTTTCAAAAGCCTCCTAATATTTAAATCAAGAAAAGGGAGGATAGTAGAAGACTATCATGTAAGGAAAAAAAACCTGTAAGTAAATTACATCTAGAAAGTTAATACTTTAGAAAATTAATTGTAAGGGTAAAAGCAAGACACCCATGAAAAACACACAAGGTGTCAAAACAAGCCAGAGGGAAATCATTTGGGCAAAAAATGAAATAGGATCCCAAGTCAAATTTATAGAAAATATTCCTTTATTAACTTTTGGTTGAGAATATGATTGTATATTTTCAGAAAACAACTCCTAAACCATGTGGATACCAGCAACAGACAGGAATCGACCGGACTACTCCAGCCACGAAGACAGAAGAGAAGCAGTCCAGAGATGGAAGACGCTGACGTGGCCTTCCCATACTAGCAGTTAGCAGCTGTGCATCACTGCAGGTTGCCCAGGACAAAACCAGAGAGAGTCGGACCTGCATTACCATCTTTGTCCACCATCCAGAACTGAAATGTCATTGCTGACATGTACACATAAGGAACTGTTTGACATTGAAATTGGGTCTCAAAAGAACTGTTGGCCCAGAAAGAAACTCACTACAGACTGATTCATTTGCCTGTCAGCATAACCATTATTGCTTTTCTCATTTTCGGTTCTTATAAGTGTATTTCTAATAGCACATGATCTCACTCATCTAGGGGAAATAATGAACAACATAGACTGATAAACAAGAACAGACCCAGAAACAAGGAGGCATGTATCAGACTGTTGGGCCTCAGAGGGAGGGTAGGAGAGGGTGGGGGTAAAGGGGAGAGATCAACCAAAGGAATTGTGTGCATGCATTTGAGCCTGACCAGTGGTTAAGGACAACAGGGGGTGGGGGCATGAGTGGGGAGGTGTGTGGGATGAGAATGGGTGGATGAGGACAAATATGTGATACCTTAATCAATAAAGAAATAGAAAAAACAACAACAGTGTATTCCAGATGTTTTATGAGAACATAAAGTAATCATCTTGAATCCTATTTAATTTTTGGCCACCATTTTGTGTACAAGACTCTAATCAATGGAATAGAAATGTAATTAAAAGTTACAAACTATGAAAAGTACATAGTCATCCCAGTGCCATGTGTTTCTTAGACAATAAATGGTTTAGAAAGAGCCATCCAGGATTGAGTAATGTTCCTGGCAGATTAAAATGCACACAATACAATATACAGATGATGTATTATAGAATTATTAGAGGCTCAGTGCATGAAAATTCATGTACTGCAGGGGGGTCCCTCAGCCCAGCCTGTCCCCTCTCACAGTCCGGGAGCCCTCAGGGGCAGAGGCGACCCAGAGGGCCACTGCTGGTAGCGCAAGCCTTAGATGGCCACTGCTGGTAGCGCAAGCCTCGGCTGGCCCTGGTTACCTGAGCCTTGGGCGGCCCTGGGTGGCTGGGCAGCTTCCATCCAAGGCTTGCCTGCGCCTCAGGCCAGCCCTGGGTGGCTAGGGAATTGAGGGGCCTGGGGGACTCTGGAGGCAGGCGCACTGAGCAGCTGGGCCTGCCTGGGGGCAGGCCCAGCCTTGCTGTGCGCCTGCCGCCCCGGCAGGACTGAGGGTATTGGGCACCGCCATCTTGTGGCTGTGGGTGCCCCCATCTTTGAGGGCATGGCAGTCAATTAGCATATCCCCTCCTTATTGGCTGTGGGTGCCCCCATCTTTGAGGGCAAGGCAGTCAATTATCATATTCCCTCCTTATTGGCTATGGGCACCACCATCTTTGAGGGCGGGGAAGTCAATTAGCATATTCCCTCCTTATTGGCTGTGGGCGCTGCCATATTTGGATGGCGTGAGGGTTAATTGGCATATTCCCTCTTTATTAGATAGCATATACCTTTAAAATTACCTATATAATTTTATTAACCAATGTCATACCAATAAATTCAATAAAAAAGCAATGAAAAAAGTGAAGCATGTGAAATGCACAGGAGAAATGTAAGTGTGTAGGATTAATGATGCCAGAACACAGAAGTGGCTCCAGAGTAAGAGGCCATTGATGAGAAGGTTTGGATTATATATGGTCTTGAAGTTACCCCTGGAAAGTGAGTATCACTCAGTTGTAAGAGGTGCATTAACTTCTTCAGATCACTAGGGTCAAAGTGTTCCTTAAGGGATAATTTATTAAATATGTCCTAATTGCTTGGCAATGTACCTTCCAAAAGTCACTTTACTATGCTATGATTAAGCCTAGGATTTGCCAAGGGCTGTCATTCTCTTTGCAAATGAGGCTATGTTGACAATCTTATAAAGTCCATAATGGAATTCTAGGATATGGGAAGCTGACCCATTGGAAAGTTGTATATCTAATTGGGGTTCAGAGTCCTACCGACAAAGCCAGGCAACCTTTCATTTAATTTTCCAGTGCATAAATACAGAGATACAAAATTGATATACCTTGTAGTAAAATACACCTTTTACTAAATAAATATACATTTTAATAGAATATGGATTATTAGTTATATTGTTTTGAAAAGACAGGCACATTTTTAAGATTTATGAATTTGTACACATCATAAATTCTTTCTTAAAAGTAAAAAATAATAAATAAATTAAATGTCAAGAAACCCCACTCCATGCTTTATTTACTCTCTAAATATCGGGGTGTCTATTCCTATCAGATTCCTTATCCTATGGTCACTATACTTGTTCCCACTGGTCAGTAAGTCTGTAAGTTCAGGCAAAGAATCCTAATATCCTATTGATTGCCTTAAAGAAGTGGAGCCTCAAGAGACATCTTTCCATAGAAACAGTTTAATGAATGGTAGGGGAGATTCCTTTAGTGTAGTAACCAGAGTTCAAAAATTGAACTCCATTAAGGTATAAATAGACTTTGCTATGTGTATTAGTTTTCTTACTGCTGTAGCAAAGTACTGCAAACTTGATGCCTTAAACTACAGAGATAAATTATGCCATAGTTTTGAAGGCTACAAACCCAAAAACCAGGTTTTGTCAGGGAAATGCTCCCTCTGAAGCCTCTGGGAGGCTCCTTCCTTACTTCTTCCAGCTTCTGCTAGCCCCAGGTGTTCCATGGCTTGTGGCAACATAATTCCTATCTCTGTCTCCATTATCACAGGGCATTCTCCCTGTGTGTGTCTCAGTGTCTGTGTCTATTTGCTTCTTTTTACAAAAACACCAGTCATATTGGATTAGGGCCCACACTAGTGACTACATCTTAACTTGATTATGTCTGCAAAGGTTATATTTACAACCAAGTCCACGCTCACAGAAACCAGGAGTTAGGACTTCACCATATCATTTTGTGGGACAAAACTTAACCCATTACACTATCTATCCGTTCTTTGGAAGCCCTCGATGATTATAGGATTTCAGGGAGAAAATCTAAACAAGCCCCCAAATTATAGGAAATACAATATGAGGGGTCTGTAAAGAGATTTGGAAGCAGTACTGATAAGATCACCTTCACATACTCTCTGCATACATGGATCAGATTTTAACATCAATGAATTCAGATGCCATGGAGTAAATTTTGTCTGAGTTATACCTTCCATAGCCTAGCAAAAGTTTTGAAAGATTACACAAGCCCTAATTTAAAAAGCTAAGTGCCAATCTATCAGCATTCTTAATAACATAATTCTATATGAAATGCTCCTATGACAAACAATATTAAGAAATGATCATAATTATTATGTAGAAAAATTACTTAAATTCATTAAACTCTAATAATACTATAAATACTGAGTTACTTTCAATAAATCTAGAAATATTTTCTTCTTAATTCAAGTAATTACTTTTTTTCTCATTAGAGTGGTTCTCAAATCCTTTTTTTAAAACATGCAAAAAATTTGCTTTGTGGGTTTATATAAATCCTGACCCCAATAATTTTCTCTTTATTTTTAAACTAGAAACGCGATGCATGAAGATTCGTGCAAGAATAGGCATTCCTTCTCCTGGCTGCTGGCACACCACAGGCTCACTCAGGCAGCCTGTGCAGCAGTGGTGGTGGCAAGCCCTGCATGCTCTGGCGCCACTTCCTCCTAGCCCTCCGTCTCCAGAGAGTTCCTCTGTGCAGTGCTGGAGCTCCCAGGGAGGCGCAGAGGGGAAGAGGTGGGGGGAGCGAGGCAGGCAGGGAGGACTGGAGAGGTTAGGTGTGCTAGTGCATTTCATTTCCTATTGTGAAAGTGGGATGCAACTGGCCCTCTTCCTCATCTTCTTCCTCCTCCACCCTCCGCCTCCTGTCCGCCCACCCTCCCTCCATGCCCATCGCCCCTCCCTTCTTGATTTGGCGAGATAGGGAGGACAGAGATCTGATTTGGGTTACTGTGTAGGTGGCCTCTTTCATCTATTCAAAACGAAGCTGAGCTGCCTGCCACTGCCTCCACCATCGCCCCTTGGCTGGCCCGGGGCTCCAGCGGCACGCTAACTGTGCACTGAATGAGCTCCCACTCACATCTGTCCCCGGGGGCTGCTCCAATGCTAGGGTTTTATTTACCAGAGCAGTGGAGCAGGGGTGGGGTAGAGGGAGCCACCAGACACCTGGAGCTACGACCTCAGGCACCAGAGGGTTGCCTCTGAGGTTGGGGCTGGGCCATAGGGAGGCTGCAAGGACTATTGACAAGTGTGGAGCAAAGCAGGGAGGCCCTGAGAAGGCTCACTGCCCAGAGGCCCAGAGAAGCCAGGCACTGCAATCTTTGTTGGGTTAATTTGCATATTCACTTCTGATTGGCTGTGGATATCACAAAGTGATGGTCAATTTAACATATTTCTATTTTATTAGTATAGATGATTCAGACTTCGATGGAGTCCTTATCTAAAAGGGAGACTCAGAAGAAATGTTAATTTTTGACAGGCATTGTCCATAGTGAGTACATGCATTCATTTATTTGAACAAATTGAATTGAGAATAACAGACAATTCTGAAAGTTATTATATCTAAGAAAAATTCTAAAGCACACACTGAGGACTGGAGTGAGGTTGCATGTGTTAGGAAACAAGAACCCCTTATTTTAGGTGTTGAGATTGTTACTGGTCTTTATGAGAAGTCTTCTTGAAGTGACACCAATGAGGGCCATGCTTGAAATGGTTCATACCATCTTTCAAGAGCTGATTGTGCACATCTCCCAATTCTGCATTCAGTGGTATCACACTGATAGTTTAAAATTGACCATGGTGAAAACTAGCAAATACTACTAATCAGGAATTCCTGTCCCCACCTCTGACACCTTGTGCCAATTGTTATATATTCACCAGCACACCACTGTCTCAAACTATCTTTACAAAAGTGTCACTTATGCTTTCCTCAACCTCCAACAATCCAGGGAACTATAAAAATTCACTCTAGTATATAAACACCCTCATAATTTTCATCTCTGTCATTTGGCACATACCTTTCCCTTCACCTAAAACATTCTTTGAATTCCTCTTTGTCCTTTAAGATCTAAATCAAATGCTACTTCTGCAGTGAGCCGCTCTCTTTCAACAACTTCAATGCCAAGGATAAATATAGCATACACTAGAGGCCTGATGCATGAAGATTCATGCAAGAATGGGCCTTCCTTCCCCTGGCTGCCAGCACCACCTTTGCTCCGGCCAGAGCTGCCTTTTCGCTCCAGCCAGGAGCTGCCTTTCCACCTTCCCACACTGCCCAGAGGCCCAGAGCTGCTGGGGCAGTGCAGAATGCCTGCGTCATCATCATGGTGACAACACAAGCATCCTGCCCCGACCAGGGCTGCTTGGTACCTGCATATGCAAATTAACCACCATCTTTGTTGGGTTAATTTGCATACTTACTCCTGATTGGCTGGTGGGCATCGTGAAGGTATGGTCAGTTTGCATCTTAATCTTTTATTAGTGTAGATGGCAAAGTCTCTGTTGCAAATTTCAAAAAATGAGATACAAGTGTAACTAAGTTATTACATATTCAATAAAACAATTCCCAAGGAACAAAACTATACATAAAATCAGGTTATTTCTATGGGTATTAGATATCATGAGCAAGGTTAATATTAGCAGGTGAGAAAGTTTTATGTTCTATATTTAAAAGAGGAAAAATAGTAAGGGACATGGAAATTTAGTAGGATGAATATCTTAGCAGGTTTCTAGGAGAGAATAAGTAATACAACCGGAAAGAAGTATGTGATTGCAAGGACATATTTACTCAGCATTCACAAGATGCACTGAGAATGGTGTCACCAGTGAATTTAGAAGGTTTATTAGGAAAATGGTTGTTTAAGGGTAAGACCAAAGAATTTCTCTTATTATTCCCTTCTCCTGACACAGCCTTTCAGGTTGTTTTTATCAGGAGGCATACAATGATTTTAGACAACCACCTTCTCTTTCATACCATAAAACTCCTTCCCCAATATTTACTCTGACACCAAATATATCTTTAATGAAAGACAGTTATTCTTTTTTCTTTCTTAATTTAACTTTATTGAAGCATAATTTATGTATGATAAAATAAATCTTCTTTAAAAGTATAGTTAGTTAAATAAATAAAGACAAAAATGTATATTGCTATTGAATGTTTCTTTGTGATCCTTTGCAGGCCATTACCACCATCAGCCTGCCCTCAAACAACAAACAGTCTGATGCTTATCATGATGGGTTAGATTTGCCTGTTTTTAACTTTATGTAAGTAGAACCACACAGCAAGTACTATGTTGTGTCTGGCTTCTTTTGTTCCACAATTTTGATGAGGAAACATTATATAAGATTTAAATCTATTTAAATGAATATACATATATATGTATATATATGTTGACATTGGTACATGTGCATGTTAGCATTTGAATTTAGCCCTTGCATTTAGTTTTTGGATGTAGTATTTTATAAATGTCAATTAAGTCAACTTTGTGGATAATGTCATTTGTGTCTTGTATAACTTTGCTGATTTACAGTGTAATTAATCTATCAATTTCTGAGAGAAGATTATTGATATCTACAACTATAATCATGGATTTAATTTTCTTCTTTTACTCTTGTCATTTTTGCTTTATGGGTCTTGAAGCTTTGTTTTTAGGTAAATACTGTAAGATAATTGTCTTCTTGATAGACTGGCCCTTTTAGCTTTGTGAAATGCTTGTTTTTATCCTTCATAATCATCTACATCTTGAAGTCTTGTATCTATCAGAAATATACCCATATCAACTTTCTTATGCTTAGTACTTCCATGATACAACTCCTTCTATCCTTATATTTTTAACCTGCATGTTTCTTCATATTTAATGTGTTTCTTGTAATCAACATGTAGCTGGATATTCCTTTTATATTCAGTCTGACAATCTCTGATTTTTTAAAGTATTAAGTCTATTTATATTTAACTAGAGGCCTAATGAATGAAATACATGCACTAGAGGGGTGTCCCTCAGCCCAGTCTGCACCCTCTCCAATCTGGGATCCCTCGGGGAATGTCAGACATCCCTCTCACAATCCTGGACCACTGGCTCCTAATCATTCACCTGCCTGCCTGCCTGGTCATGCCTAACTGCCCCCATTGCTGCCCTGATCGCCCCTCACTGCATCTAGGTGCTGGCCTGATTGCCCCTAACTTCCCCCCCTGCTGGCCAGGTTGGCCCTAACTGCCCACCCTGCCTAAACTGGCAGTCGGACATCCCTTTCAAAATCTGGGACAGCTGGCTCCTAATCACTCGCCTGCCTGCCTGCCTGATTACCCCTAACCACTTCTGCCTACCAGCCTGATAACCCCCTAACCACTCCCTTGCCGACCTGATTGATGCCTAACTGCTTCCCTGCCAACCTGATTGCCCACAACTGCCCTCCCCTGCCGGCAATCTTGTGGTGGACATATTGTGGTGGCCATCTTGTGATGATGTGGGGCCAGCCATCTTGTGACAATGTGGGGATGGCCATCTTGTGATGACGTGAGAGCATGAAGGCACAAGGGCCACCTAGGCTTTCATTAGTATAGAATACAGGGCCGGTGAATGAAATTTGTGCACGGGGGTGTGTGTCCCTCAGCCCAGCCTGCACCCTCTCCAATCCAGGACTGCTGGCTCCCAACTGCTCGCCTGCCTGCCTTCCTGATTGCCCCAAACCACTTCTGCCTGCCAGCCTGATTGATGCCTAACTGCTCCCCTGCCAGCCTGTTTGCCCCTAACTGCCCTCCCCTGCAGGCCTGATCCCCCCCAACTGCTCTCCCCTGCAGGCCTGGGTCCCCCCCAACTGCCCTTCCCTGCAGGCCCAGTCGCCCCAACTTCCCTCCTCTGCTGGCCTGGTCACCCCTAACTGCCTTCCCCTTCAGGCTTGATTGCCCCCCAACTGCCCTCCCTTGCAAGCCTGGTCTCTCCCAACTGCCCTCCCCTGCTGGCCATCTTGTGTCCACATGGGAGCAGTCATCTTTGACCACATGGGGGCAGCCATCTTGTGCATTGGAGTGATGGTAAATTTGCATATTATTCTTTTATTAGATAGGATTAGATAGGATAGAGGCCTGGTGCATGGGTGGGGGCCAGCTGGTTTGCCCTGAATAGTGTCCCGGATCAGGGTGGGGGTTCCCTTGGGGCATGGGGCGGCCTGGGTGAGGGGCTTGTGGTGGTTTGCAGGCTGGCCATGCCCCCAGGGATCCAAGAGGAGGCCCTGGTATCTGGGATTTATTTATCTTCTATAATTGAAACTTTGTAGCCTTGAGTGGAGCCAAGCCTCCTGCTCGCTCAGTGCCTGAACCAATTTTTGTTTGGATTTATTTATCTTCTATAATTGAAACTTTGTAGCCTTAAGTGGAGGTCAAGGCAGGCCAGGGCTGTGTAACTTGGCTTCCTCCATCGCCGGGGGCAACTCAAGCCTCCTGCTCTCTCCAGCTCCATGGCTGCCACCATTTTTGTTGGTATTTATTTATCTTCTATAATTGAAACTTTGTAGCCTTAATCGGAGGCCAAGGCAGGCCAGGGCAGACGGAAAGCTTGACTTTCTCCATTGCCTGGGAAACCCAAGCCTCTTCTCTCTCCATGGCCGCAGGCATCTTGGTTGTGTTAATTTGCATACTCACTCCTGATTGGCTGGTGGGCATGGCTTGTGGGTGTAGCAGAGGTACAGTCAATTTGCATATTACTCTTTTATTAGATAGGATAATTGATTTGCTTGGTTTTAGTCTACTCACTTAACAATTCTGCTGATTTCTACTGCTCTCATAGACCAACCCTGAAATAGAAGGGAGAAGATTATACAAGAGTATAAATACCAGGAGGTGGGAAACATTGGGGACCATCTTAGTGGCTCACTATTACATGGGTAAAATTTTAAATTTAATAGGTAAAACAAAAAATGGCAATGAAAACTCCAGAATAAACTTTGGGAGAAATATTTTATAGCATTGGTGTGAAAAAGTAATTCCTAATGCTCACAAAATTCATAATCCATCAAATAAATAATATATATATTAATATATATGTTACTATAAGAAACAGGTGTCAAAATCCACCATAACAAATCTAAAAGATAAACAGCAAACTAAAAATGTATTTTATAAAGACTATCAATACATAAGATTGACTAAATTATATGAATAGACAGCAGAAAAGGAAATACAAAGATCTTAAACATGAAAAACAGTATACTTCACTCATATTATGGGAAGTGCATACTTGAACTGCATTAAACTACATTTAAACTATATTAAAAGTGTATTTTTATCTCATCAGATTAGAAAATGTCTAAACTTTTGAAAACATACTATGTTGTCAACAAACATAAATTGGCACAACCTTTATGAAAAATGCTTTTATAATTTCAATTAACATTATGTATACAGATATACATATATACATATATATTTTTGCCTATCAATTTCCCTTTCAAAAGTGTATACTAGATATATTCCAACATATGTAAATAACATTTGTATGAGGTTATTTAATGCAGTATTGTTTACACTAGTAACACATTTGAAACAAGGAGAATGCTAATCAATAGGGGGTGGGCTAAATACATAGTAGTATACCCAACAATGGAATACTATGATGATATGTAAAAAATGAGATAGTACTCTGTATTTTAATATGAAGTGGTCACCAAGAAGCACTGTTAACTGAAAAAAGGAAAGTAAATAATAGTATATGCAGTATGTTATCATTTGTGTAAAAATTGAAAATATCTTTATATGTGCTTATAAATGCATAAAATATCTGGAAATATATAAGAAACGCATAATCATGCTTGTTTATAAAACAATGTAAATAAATGGGACATAGAGAAGCATTTTACTATATAACTTTTTACGTAGACTTAAAAAATTTGAAACCATGGGGGTTGCTCTAAACTGAACTGTGTACCCCAAATTTGTATGTTAAATCCCTAACCTCCAATGTAATAGTATTTGGACATGGGTCCTTTGAGAGGTAATTATAGTTACATGAGGAAGGGGCCCTTATGATGAAATTAGTGGCTTTATAAAAACACAGAGAGTGAGAGAGGTTGCTCTCTCTGTCACGTGAGAAAATAGCAAGAAGGCTGTCATATGCATGCTAGGAAGATGGTCCTTACCAGGAAGTAAATTAGATGATACCTTGATCTTGGACTTCTCAGCATTGAAAATGGTGAGAAATAAATGTCTATTGTTTAATCCATTCCATCTATGGTATTTTGTTATAGTAGCCTGAGCAAACAAATGTAGGGATGTATTGTGGATACAAAAAATCAAATAAAGGAAAATGATTCCATTAACAAGATAATGTTCTTCATGCCAAGTTCCAAGTAATCCTAGCAGAATATACCCAGAAATGTGTAATCTTACCCAAAACACTGATGACACAAAAATGTAACCATTACATACATACCTATTTGCTTCCTCTGTTCAGCAATAACTGCTGACATCCTTCTTAGGCTCCTGACATTTTCCACAATTTTGTCATATTTGTCAGCAGTGCTACAATTTAACTGTAGCAAGTAGTACTATGATTAAAAAAAACTTTCTTTGTTTTCATTGTGCCATACACAACTCTTCGGTTGTATAATCTAATCATTGACAATATGCAGCAGAGCTTATTAGAGACTAGAGGCCCAGTGCATGAAATTTGTGCACTTGGGGGGGTCCCTCAGCCCAGCCTGTACCCTCTCACAGTCCTGGACCCCTTGGGGGATGTCCTACTGACCCCTTGGGGAGCAGGCCTAAGCTGGCAGTCAGACATCCTTAGTGCTGTGGCAGAGGCAGGAGAGGCTCCTGCCACCACCGCTGAGCTTGCCAGACGTGAGCCCGGCTTCTGGCTGAGTGGTGCTCCCCTGTGGGAGCGCACTGACCACTAGGGGGCAGCTCCTGCCTTGAGTGTCTTCCCCCTGGTGGTCAGTGCACATCATAGCAACTGGTCATTCCACAGTTCGGTCAATTTGCATATTAGCCTTTTATTATATAGGATTAGTCTGTGCCAAGTATTTCTAACAAAACCTAGTGATGCCCTCACCTATCTGCTTTCTGTCAGAGTACAGCTGGTTCATATGGGTACTATATCTCCCTCATTCATTTTATTTAGAAATCTACATATTTGAATTTACTGATGATAATTGTAAAAAAAAAGTGGAATTAGTGACTGATATGGGCTAAGAGAGATAAATACATGTATATTTGGAGTTGAGGCTTTAGTAATATAGCCTAGAGAAAAATTGAGGATCCCCATTATTTTGTTACAGATTAGGGAGATGAGCAAATTAGGTCAGAAAGCTCTGCTATGCTCTAGTGGAATGCTTTAAGGAAGAAACTAAAGCAATATTAACCTGTTAGTCTGACAAAATATTAGAAAAAAACACTTCTGGGTATTATGCTAAGCAAAATAAAATAAATGTTCCCCCTTGTTTCCTATCTCAGACATCCAGGAGAGTTGATATCTAGAGTTATGGTTAGACTAAGAATGGGAGTCAACAGAGATTAAATCAGGTATGTGATTGGAGATAGAACACTGTTAATGAGAATTTATGTTAGTGACAGCCCTTCCATAATGATACTGAAGGCCTCTGAAATTGACAGATGAATTTATATGCTTCTGGAAATATCAGTAAATGCTTCAAAGAGTCATCATTGAGTTAGGTTTAAAATATAAATAGAGTTTTTTATCTAGTTTGGAGATAGGATGAGATGGTATGGGAGGGAGAGATATAGAAAAAAGGCATTGCATCATATAGGTAAACTTGGGAAGATTTTACACAGATAATTTCAGGTACTTCAGTATGATTGACATCAGATTTTGGGGTAGAAGTATATCAGATTTTGGGGTTTAGCATAAGAGGGAAGGACTAAGATATAGACATAGTTTAAATCATAAAATGCCTCAAATACTGTGTGGAATTTTGTGTGTGGCATGTAAGAAACTGGGAGTTATTTTTTAAAAGGTATATTTATTGTTGAAAGTATTACAGATGTCCCCTTTGTTTCCCCCCCCCCATTGACCCTCTCCACCCTGCACCAACCCCTCCCAGGCCTTCACCACACTATTGTCTGTGTCCATGGGCTATGCATATCCTAATATATAAAAAGCCAGGGGCCGTCATGACCAAAACAACTAGACAGACTACTGAACACAGGCTGCATGGGGTGACAAGGCTGGCAAGGGAGTTAGTGAGGGACAACCAAACGACTGAACAGCAGGCTGCGTGGAGCAACCAGGCTGGTGGAGGGGCAGTTGGTGGCGACCAGGCCAGCAAGGGGGGAGCAACCAGGCCGGCCAGGGGGGCAGTTGGGGGTGACCAGGCTGGTGGGGGGACAGTTGGGGGTGACCAGGCTGGTGAGGCGGGGCAGTTGGGGGAAACCAGGCTGGCAGGGGGGGGCAGTTAGGGGCTATCAGGCCAGGCAGGCAGAGGCAGTTATGGGTGATCAGGCAGGCAGGCACGTGAGCAGTTAGGAGCCAGCGGTCCCGGATTGTGAGAGGTATGTCCAACTGCCGGTTTAGGCCTGATCTTCAGCAGTTGGACATCCCCTGAGAGGTCCAGGATTAGAGAGGGTGCAAGCTGGGCTGAGGGGACCTGCCCCCCACCCCCACCCCCATGCATGAATTTCATGCACTGGGCCTCTAATCCTATCTAATAATAGAGTAACATGTAAATTACCATCACTCCGCTACACCCACAATTGGGCGGCAGGAGGCTGGGGGGCGGGACTCGGGGTGGCCTATCCGGCCATTGAGAGACACGGATCCGCTGCCACTGAGGGGGGCTACCCTGCTGTTGAGAGGCGCAGGGGGTGGGACTCCCGCCCCCTGTGCCTCTCAAAGGCCAGATCCGCTGCCGCTGAGGGGGCCTGCCACGGACACCCAGCTGCGCCTCTCAACGGCAGGGTAGTCAGGTGTCCGCGGCAGCCCCCCTCAGCAGCCATTGAGAGGCGCAGGGGGAGAGAGTCCCGCTCCCTGCGCCTCTCAACAGCAGGGTAGCCCCCCTCAGTGACCGCAGACCATCAAAAGTGGGGGAGCTGAGTGCCTGTCTGCTCCTGCACCAGGCCTTTCAGAAGCTTCCTCCAAGCCGGAGGGTTCTGAAAGGCCTGGTGCACCAGCTGACAGGCACCCAGCTCCATCGCGAAAAGCGAAAGCGTGTAGGGGACCCTACACGTGCATGATTCAATCATGCACTGGGCCTCTAGTATGAATATAAGTTTTTCTGTTAATCTTTCCCACTCACCCACTCACCCACCCCCACATTACCTCTAAAGTCTATCAGTCTGTTCCATGCTTCTATGTCTCTGGATTCATTTTGTTCATCAGTTTATTTTGTTCATTATATTCCACATATGAGTGAGATCAGCCTAGCTCCTTCAACACACTTGTGGCTTTCTGACTTGCATAAGTGGTTAGAAATAGAGAAGGGCTGAAACCGGTTTGGCTCAGTGGATAGACCGTCGGTCTGCAGACTGAAAGGTCCCAGGTTCGATTCCGGTCAAGGGCATGTACATTGGTTGCAGGCACGTCCGCAGTGGGGGATGTGCAGGAGGCAGCTGGTCGATGTTTCTCTCTCATTGATGATTCTAGCTTTCTATACCTCTCCTTTCCTCTCTGTAAAAAATCAATAAAATATATATATAAAAAAAAAAGAAATAGAGAAGGAATGCAGAATGACTTCCATTCACAAAATGGGGGAACTAGAGTAAGATGTGGAATTGAGGTGTGGTTGTGTGTGTGTGTGTGTGTGTGTGTGTGTGTGTGTGTGTGTGGCTGATGAGTTCAGTTTTATACATCTTGAATTTGAGAAGACTATGGACCATCCATTGGAGGACTCACAGTAAACAGTTGGAGATACAGGTGTGGAACTTATGAGAGAGATTTGGCTACATAATTTAGATTTTGTCATTACCATATACATTGATAGTAATTGAAATATTAGGAGAAGATGAATTTACCCATGTCAAATGTAAAAAGTGATAAAAATGAAGCTAGGAAAAATCTCTTAGAAATGTCAGTATCTATTCAACTGAGGTAGGGACAGCAATTCAACAAAGAGACTAACAAAGAATGGCCAGACGGAAGAAAAGAGAAGAGAGATTTTTCAGTAGTCAAAAGGAAAAGGAGTTTCAAAAAGAAGAAAATGATAATAGTACCAAATACCTGAGAAGATTCAGTCAAAATGAGGACTAGTAAGAAGCCATAAAACTGGAAAAGTAGATCAACATCTAGTTGATCTTTATCAGAGCAATTTGGGGTAGAGGCAGGCAGAATGGATAATGGCCCATTGCATAACAGTGACTCTCAATCTTGGATAATATATGGACCATTTATTATGTAACTTAAATTATTTTATTATGTTAATTATTTCCCAACCTAAAATCATGTTTATGCTATTTCCAAAAATTTAAATTTAAGCATATAAACACAGGATTGGGCAAAAGTATGTTTATAGTTGTGAGTATGCAGAACAGAGTCTAATCTTGTATTATTATTTATTAACTAGTAGCCCATTTGCAGGAAGAATCCTGCAAACAGCCGCTGCGGCCCCGTGCGCTGCCGCTGCCACTGCCATTGCAGCCACCATGCCTGCACCCCGCGTTGCTGCCACCCGCCCTGCTCCGCCCCGCCCCACCCCACCGTGCTCCGCCCCGCCCGGGCTTTCCCTCTGGCAGCCACCTTGCTTTCTGCTTTTCCTCCCCCTTCCTTCTAAGTTGTCTTCAGTCTTCACTCCTCCCTCCCTCAGCATATGCAAATTAACCGCCATCTTTGTTGGGTAATTTGCATACTCGCCCTGATTGGCTGGTGGGCGTGGCTTTGGCTGGTGGGCGTGGCTTGTGTGTAGCGAAGGTGTGGTCAATTTGCATATTACTATTTTATTAGGTAGGATTATTATATTATTTTCCATACAAACAACTGTAAACTTACTTTTGCCCTGCCCTATATATAATTAAAATATTTAATGTAATGCTGTCATTTTACTGAAATCAAAGTAAACCCAAGAACTAAAATATAGGTATATAAAGTACCTTGTCAAATTTTTGAGCTTTGTAATAACTCAATTCACCCTTGACTTGTCTCTTTTCACACTTTTTGTTTACACAGCACACAATGCTATGATTTGACCTTGAAGAGTCTGAGCTCATTATCTTATCATAAAACTGTTCCTTTAATTTGTACTAGGCAACAAAAGGGGTACTAATTGGCAGCAACCTGATTAAAAGTATAAGCATAAAACTGTCACTAGCCTCCTTTAAAACAAAAACATAAACCTGTGCCCTGAAATGTCAAGTTATCCTATCTAATAAAGAAGGAATATGCTAATTGACCATCACATCATCACAAAGATGGTAGTGTCCACATCCAATAAGGAGGAAATATGCTACTTGACTGCCCTGCCCTCAAAGATGGTGGCGCCCACAGCCAATAAGGAGGGAATATCCTAATTGACTGTCCCACCCTCAAAGATGGCGGCACCCACAGCCAATAAGGAGGAAATATGCAAATTGACTGCCATGCCCTCAAAGATGGTGGCACCTACAGCCACAAAATGGTGGCGCCCAGTCCCCTCAGCCTTGCCACGTGCCTCCCTCCAGAGTCCCCTAGTCCCCTCAGCTCCCCTGCTACCCAGGGCCGACCCAAGGCACAGGCCAGCCTCAGATGGCAGTTGCCCAGCTGCCCAGGGCTGGCCCTAGGTGCAGACAAGCCTCAGATGGTGGTTGCCTAGCCTCCCAGGGCCGCCCGAGGCTCAGGTAACCAGGGCCGGCCGAGGCTTGTGCTGCTGGCAGTGGCAGCAGTAGAGGTGTGATGGGGGCATTGCCTTCCTCTGATCGCTGGGTCACCTCCCTCCCCTGAGGGTTCCTGGACTGTGAGAAGGGGCAAGCTGGGCTGAGGGACCCCCCCTCCATTGCATGAATTTTCATGCCCCGGGCCTCCAGTAATATTATAAAATATGTTCTAATAAGGTAGACCTCCAGATGATCCAAAATAAGCTTGTATTACTTAAGTTTCTGAAGAGTCATGCATATGTGTTCGTCACAATCTGATAGAGTAATCTCTAAACCAGTGGTTCTCAACCTTTCTAATGCCGTGCCCCTTTAAGACAGTTCCTCATGTTGTGGTGACCCCCAACCATAAAATTATTTTCATTGCTACTTCATAACTGTAATTTCGCTACTGTTATGAATCGTAATATAAATATCTGTGTTTTCCTATGGTCTTAGGCAACCCTGCTAGTGGTTCTCAACCTGTGGGTTGCGACCCACAGGTTAAAAACCGCTGCTGTAGAGCCTAAGACCATCGGAAAACAGAGATATTTACATTACGATTGATTAACAGTAGCAAAATTACAGTTATGAAGGGACAACAAAAATAATTTTATGGTTGGGGATCACCACAACATGAGGAACTGTATTAAAGGGTCGCAGCATTAGAAAGGTTGAGAACCACTGATCTAAACCCTGAGAATATTTTCCCAGGCCCTAGTTTGAGAAATAAGGCATTATATTATTGCATTGAGATATACTGTCTTTCTTCCAAAACTGTAATTTATGATGAGCATAGACTATTTTATTAAGCTTTGTATGCTTCCCTCAGTGCTTACTGCAGTTTTTGAAATGGAGAATTGTTTAAAATTTTTCATGAATTTATGGATAAATAAATGAATGTCATATTCTTTGTTTCCTAATGTGAAGCATAGAGATTAAGTCAAGGACATTGTTGGGAAGCAGTTGCTTTTAGTAACATGTTTTCCAATCATTTTAGTCCTGAATCAACTCATTAAGACATGCCATCAAAGAAAAAATTAGGGATGTGAAATGAAAATCTTAGACTACAATCAGAACCCCATGAAACTCAGTCTCAGGATGGTGCTTCTCCCAATGGGCATTGTGATTCAGGTAGCCTCCTGATGTGAGATGCCATCATTGTTTGATGACACACACATTTGCAGCACCATTCCAGCAGGGCTTCAGAACTGGAACTGTGCAGTTCTTAACAACAACCTGGAATCTAGTTGCCCACTGGGTAATCTTTTCACAGCTGAAAGTTGCTTTCACATATTTTAAGCTGTAGCCTGTTTACACTTGTGCTGATTTCTAGGAGCATGCCGCTAATTAAAAACTTGGACAGAGGTGAGAGAGGAAGAAACAAATCACGCACATGATGATGACACATCCCAACTAAGGTTCCCAGATGTTCAATGACTGAAGTAGGCTCACTATTCTGGAAATTAGAAGCCTTATGTGTCTTTCAATATGGCTCTGGGTTCCAGACAGCCTGGTCTCTTTGGCACACTTCACTGCATGCTCATTCCTATTTCAGGGCTTTTGCTGATGTTTTCTGCCCCCTCCCCATTCCATTCCTTTTAGTCCCCCTCCCACATATGTACACCTGAAAAAACTTCTGCAATTTAAGTTTCTTGCTTTTTTCTATACTCATGGTCCACTTCTTCCCAGAGATTTTCTCACACTCTTATCTATGACTCTCTAACATTCCTTCCTCAGTTTTATGTAAAAATTTCCTGAGTGGTAGCCTGAAATCAAATCAGAAAATGAGAAAGTGATATGTGTGTTCAATTTCTATCTGTAATAATTATATTTTGTGACATTGAGAAAATTTCTTAAATTCATATTCTATCTCCTCATCTAAAAATTTAGAGTATCAATCTCTACTTATATAATCATTGTGAGGATTAAATGAAATGATAGGTGTGAACTACCCAGCTCAGTTTCTGGCACATTAATAGATGTTCAATCAAGGCTACCTGTATCTTTTGTTGTTTTCTTATTCTGTTCATTCAACCTTTAGAAATGGATAGTAAACTTAATTTTAAACTGCTTTCACTTTTAACCCTACCAGACCTGAGGCCCTGAACCTAACTGTCCCCTATACCTGGGCTCCTGAGCATTAAATAGAAAAAACCAACATGATATAGAAAAATGTTAGTTACATGCAAATAAGTGGTTAGAATAAGATGAAACTTGGAGACATTATAGAAAATAGGTCTACCTTTCATCTAGCGCCAATATTCCACCTTTGTGTGCCAATCCACCCAGTAGGATGAGCCTTGTTTCACACAGAGGTACTTCTTGCAAAGTGAGCACCAGATGTTGCTCTTCACCTTCTTGCATGGATTGTCTTTGTAAGACACTCCAGGATTTTGCTTGTTGTACCTGGAGTGCTTTTCCATGCACACAACACAGATATGATTAGACGATGTCCCAGGGGGAATCTCTGGAAAATGATTGCCTGGGGTCATCCATTGAGGGCAGGGTTCCTTTTGTGGGTGGCGGTGGGCTGATGTCCTGTACCCACCAATAAGTTGGAGGCACAGTTTCTGAATATATCTGGTGAAATAAACTGGCTTTTTTGAAGCAGCTTGCTGCTTTGAAGCATACACGATATAAGAATTATAACTGGCCCACATAAAAAATTTTATGAAAAGCCGCCTGGGCCAGCAGTAATGACGACAAGACCGGTGAAGGTGGATCATCTGGTTATTTTTGTCACAGCCACCCATATATTTATTATAGTCCTTCACCAGCTGTGGCATCTGTATTTCTTGCACATTGCCATCTTTATTTCTTCTGTTTATTACTACATTTTTGGCTGGATCGTGGTAGTTCAAAATAAATGTGATGGGTTTTCTATCCTGCCAAACTAAACATGTTACACTTTTTTGACATAGATAGCAACTGTCACCCCTAGCAAGTTTTTTTACACTTTTCAGCGACTTAGGAAACTACTTCCTGTTTTGCTGCAGGGTTCCCACAATTCCTGTGTGTAATTCTGACAGTGCATATTTAGCAAGGGTTATAGAGTTGTAGAACCGGTCCATGACAAGCACATGAGATTTATTTTCCATTGCACATGAGGTCAGGAGACGAAAGACTGTATTTCCTACTGCGCCCAAGTCTTTTATAAGGTTCAAGATTCTCCTCATCACTCGAGCTCTCACTGTCTGTGTCACTTGAACTGGAAATGTCTTCTTGATGAAATTCTGACTCCTCAGAGTCTGAATCAACCAAAGTATCGATCACCTGTTGGACTGTGATAAGCCTAGACCTACTTCGCTTTCCTGTTGAAGTGCTTGGTTCATCAGCCGCTCATTTCATTGTGAATTTTCAGCATTTTTCACGTTAAACCACACAAAGTCAATTCAAACACATGGGGGCAGACATCTGCAATGGCTAACCATGAAGTTTGAGCATGATTGGTTGGTTATTTTTAGTTTGTGATGCATTTTTTTCACATTCTAGGCAAAGTACCAAAAATTAGGTATAGCGTTATAGCGGCAGATTCGGAAATTACCGAAAAATCGGTACAGCAGTATGGTAGGGTTAAGCTTCTAGATCAACATATCTTTAACTAGGTAGTAATCTGAGAACAAGAAGTCTCTTATTTTTGCATCACCAGTACCCAGCATAGTAACTGACACCTATATCAATGAATATTTACTGAATAAATAGGAACTGACATACATGAACTCTGGAAAATGATTCTGTGATTTATATAAGTGTTTAGACAACCATCTAACATCATATGTTGGCTGAAGCATCCCTCAGCATATTTCCTATGTCATACCTGTGTTAGTAAATCATGTTAATTTTACTTAATTAGTTTCATATAATATCACCTTATTGGAAAATCTCCCAGTCCTATCAAGTATATTTGAAATATAAGAGATATACTCTTGCTGTAGAGTGATATTAATACATTTAATTAAGATAAAACAATCTTAGCTCAGTGATTTATATAAAGCTGCCAACACCAACCTTACCACCATGCTATTATTATCCTAATTTTATGAGTTTAACCTGATTCAGTCTGGCTAAATAACTGGAAAGTTATTCCATGTAGGCTGCCTCCATATCTTTACAAGCTCTCCTGATTTTTAACTCACCATTTCTCAAGGGTTAGTCTATCGTCTACCCTTTTGGGTCTCAAAGACTACATAGAAACCTGCTGCCATTCCAACTGTGAGCTTGGCTCACCTAGGTTGAAACCACCAGGTTTCAACTGGAGGTTGAACACTTCCTTATTTCTCCATGTAGAGGTGAATTAATATCTTTTTTTTAGATCACTGTCATTGATTTACTTACACATCTTTTTTTTTATATATATGTCTTGCTCTATTCATTTTCTATAAGGAAGAGTAATCAGTTCCAACCTTCTTCTTCTTCTTCTTCTTCTTCTTCTTCTTCTTCTTCTTCTTCTTCTTCTTCTTCTTCTTCTTTTTTTGATCCATGAGTAGATCCTCATTTAGGGAAATATCTCTGACAACACCATTGCTGTAACTTGTTCAGCTTCCTGACCACCAGCACATCACACCCCCTAGTCACCCATGATAGAAACTTCAGAATCATTCTAGATTATTTCCCTCACCCATCCAATCAGTTAAATCCTGTTGATCCAGTCTTTGCAATATATTTTTTGTTAGTCCCAGTTATCCATTTTCTTTCTATTTAAATAACCACTACCTTCATTCAAATACACATTTCTCTTCTGGACTAACTAGAATCCTTGTCTTCAGTCTCTTGTCTACTTAGACCAATCTTCATACTGTTTTCAGAATTGTCTTTATAAAGCAAAAGTGACATCTCAAATTCTGTTTCTCAAAATTTGTAAATGACTCTCAATTTCTTCACAATAAACTCTAAACTTAACATGATATTTCCAATTAGGCCCAAAACCACTTTTTCCTTTGCAAATCCAAATTCACCTTTCCTTTGATATTAAACTCAAGCCTTAACAAAGTATTTACTCTGTATTGACCCTAAACACTTTTTGCTTCAGTATTTCTGTTTAGATAATTCCCTCTGCCTGGATGGCCACGTGCCCCATTCAGTTGCTGCCTACTAGAATCCTTTTCATTCAGGTTCAGATTCAGTGCCCTGGTCTCTCTATTCAGAATTAATCATTTGCTTCTCTGTATCCAGAGTGAAAAATTATACCTGGATTTAACTTTTATTTCATTATGTTCACTAAATTTGTGCACTAAGGGAGGTGGTGTCCCTCAGCGTGGCCTAAGCCATCAGTCGGACATCCTTGGTGCTGCTGCAGAGGGAGGGGAGGCTCCCACAATGGCCACTGTGCTCGTCAGCTTGAGCCCGGCTCAGGGCTTCTGGCTGAGCAGCGTTCCCCCTGTGGGAGTGCACTAACCACCAGGGAGCAGCTCCTGCATTGAGTGTCTGCCCCCCTGGTGGTAAGTGCATGTCATAGCGACCAGTCATTCTGCTGTTCTGTTGATTTGCACATTAGCCTTTTATTATAGAGGATAATGCAAAACATTTATGTCTTCTGACATATAAGCACAGATTATCTCTATACCCACACAGCACATAGAACAATAACTGGCACATTAAATGAACACAAGAATTACTTATTACTTTAATGAGATAACATAACATTTTCAGCTCTATTTGAAAACATAAAGGTTTTTTGTTTTTGTTTTTGTGGGGTTTTTTACATGCATTGATACCAAACTCTGTTCAATTGTGTGACTTACTAGTATGTCTAATCTGAGAAGGGAACTTCTGGCAATTTTTTTTTTTTTTTGCAAAATCAAATTATAAAAAAAAGCTCTTTCTTGATTTCATTGGATTTGAAGCACTTGGGATAATATATAAGAATCTGTATGTCTCTTAAATTAATAATATCCTGACACCCTATGGCAATGCTAGAGTGGGATCTCTTTTAGACTGATAGGACTGGGTATGATTTGGGTAAGCTTCTCCTGTGCCAGAAAATAACAAATAGCAAATCCATTTCCAAGCAGCATGCCCTGATTTCATAGTTTAAGAAACTGAAATAAATAAGAATTTGGAATAAGAGAACTGAATTGTAATAAAGGAAAATGCAACACCATCTGAGGTATTGAACCATATGATTGAGATAAAATGTTTAACATCACATTCTTGAAGGCACTTAAATAGATTTTAAAGTTAAGTCATGCATTTTAATCACAGGTGGAAATGTATACTAATTTCTATAAAAATACCAACAAAACCAAAGCATACATAAAATGATAAAATATTGGGATTTCCTCCTTGTCTATTTATACTGATATATATATATAGGTTATGTCAGAATTTCCATATGTTTTATATCCTCTTTAGAATGCAGACCAGACTTTTGCCTTTAATAAGGAAACACAGTTGTTAACTGATACATTTAAAGAAACTTGACTCATATTTTTTTTAAAAATATATCAGAGTCCTGAAATCATTTGAATAGATTAACTCAGTGTGTATTTATGGAGCTGTGGATCTTTGTTTTAACAATACATAACATTTGCATAGAGTTCAAGTTGCCAAAGCTCTTTCACATTTATAATTCCATTAGAACTTCAAAATAACCCTGTGGAAAAAGTATTATTATCCCCATTTGCCAATAAGGTTATTGAAGTTCTTATAAGCTACTAAATGAGACTGGAAGCATCATATTGCAATTCATAGTCCTATATTATTTGTACTCAGCTCTGTTCTGTTTACTTTCATATGTACCTTGTTCTGTGGGAGGAAAACAAAGGTTGAGAACAAAGGATACTTGCCCTTAAGTAGCTTGTATTTGTTTAACTTAATAATATATATTCAAATTATATAAATGAATAAATGTGGGTAGAAAGAGATGGGCTGGTAAGGGTATGGAGTAAATTATACATCTAATTGTATCTGACATATGTTAAATTTTCTTGGCCCGAATATGTACAACCTGGACAATAATTTGGTTATAAAAAATGAAACAGGATGAATCAAGATGGGCATGGCCAAAAATAAAGATATTTTTTAAATTATAAAAGGATATATGTAGGTTTACCCTAACCTTGTTTCTTACCTATCTCTGACCTGCATCTCATCTTTGGCCCATCCCTAAGCCTCACTTTATTCTCAACTTGTTGCTGAACTTCACCTCAACTTTAGGCATCAGCCCGTCCCTTATCTGATCTGCCTCTGACCGTTTAGATAGAAGCTGACAATTGGAGAGTTTGAATTTGTGTAATCTATGTATTATTTGGTTATTTTTTTTAGAGTTAAACAAAATAGGCTTGTCAAAATGTATCTACATAAAAATACCTATGGCAAACTGATTGAAATAAAATATTCTTGACAGCAAGTCGGCTATGTCAAAATGGTTAGCTAAAAGAGTATATTATTTATTGCTATGTAAATAATTATCCCAAAACTTACAACTTAAATACAACAAATATTTATGACTTACTAGTTTCTATGGGTAAGGAACTTGTGCATTGCTTAGCTGAGTTCTGGCACAATGTGTCTCATGAGGTTGCAATCAAGGAGTCTTCTGAGATGCAGAATCATCCACAGACTTGACTGGGGCTAGAGGCTTCATTTCCAAGGTGGGTAACTCATGTGGCTGTTGGCAGAAGGCATCTGCTCCTTGCTGATTACTGGCATGAGGCCCTTTCCACAGGGCCACTTGAGTATCCTCACGATATGATAATTGCCTGCCCCCAAAGCAGGTGATCTAAGAAGGAAAGTTAAAGCAAGGCAGGTAGCACAATGTCTTTTATAATCTAGCCTCACATATCACATACTTCTGCCACATTCTACTGATCACTCATAGCAATGCTGCAGCAATGTGGGAGGGAACAACACAAAGCTGTAAATACTAGGAGAAAGAGAATCATTGGTGCTGTCTTGGAAGCTGACTGTCACAAGGGGCCATGTAGTCTCAGAAGCATAGAAACAATAGGTCTGACCTTAGAGACCTTAACACTCTAATATCAGGAAAGCTTGGGTGAGGAGAAATGGAAAGCCTCTTTGAGAACATCTAAACCATGTCATTCAGTTTGATGTTCAATCCTTCAATTAGCTTTGAAACTGTTAGCATAGATCAGGGGGCAACAAACTATGGCCTATGGGTTATATTTGGTCTGCAGTTTATTTTCATATAGTCATTAAGAGTGTTTGGGTATTTTTACAGTTTGAAAGAGCAATATAGAACAAGTATATAGACAAATAGATGATAGATGATGACAGATGATAGATGATAGATAGATAGATAGATAGATAGATAGATAGATAGATGCACAAGGCAGAAATATGCATGGCCTATAAAGGGTAAAAATATTTACTAGTGGCCCTTCAAACATAATTTGCCAATACTGTCATAGATCATTGAAATATATATAAAGCAGCTAATAAAAGTAGAAATTTAAACTGCTACATTGTCTGGTAAGAGATATACATGAATCATGAAGTAGCTTTCTCCCTAGCTAGAAGGTTAGAGCATCATGGGAACATAGACCCTTAATTCTTCCACTGAAACTAATTAGAAATAAAATTAAATATCTGGAGATCTCTTTATTCTAACATATCCCAAACCACTGAACATTAATCTCAGATGCACAAAATAAAGATTCCATGGTGAAATATGTTTCAAAGCACCACACACTGCATCCTGTTTTGGGAGATTCCAACTTTATTTGAATAATAAATGCTCTTAGAACTTCTCTAGTAATCATTTTTGACTACTTAATCCAGCATTTCCAAATCCAGTTTTTCATGGACTACTTTTATTTACACATTAAGATTTACTGACATACCACATGTGTAACGGATGATTACTTTCCCCCCTTAAGGGTAGTCTAATAGGCTTAGTTCAAACCTTGATTATCCTGGTACAGTTGTGGGTATCCCTGCCCATCATCTTTCTAGATAGATAGGAGTCCCTTAACTAGAGGAATTATCTTGATATATCTCTACAGGGAAACAATAGGGACTGAGCCAAGACTCTTGTAACAGGCTCATCCTCCTTCTTAATAGGTTGTTGAGGACACAAAGTCAATATTAAGTCAAGTTTCCATTCATGTAACTGAGAGTGGATTGCAAGGGTCTTAAAAATGGGGCAATAGGTTGATCAAACCTTTCATTTACCTTGGCTCCTGGACAGTTGAATAATGTCGCTTTGGCAGTCTCATGTTCCCCATTTTCAGACCATTTTCCTTTTCTTGTGGATGGTACAGGAATCTATTCTATATAATAAAAGCCTAATATGTTAAGTGTCCGACCGCTCGTTCCACCATTCAACCAGTTGCTATGACACTCACTGACCACCAGAGGGCAGACGCTCCAACCGGTAGGTTAGCTTGCTGGTGGAGTCCAGCGATCAGGACTGAACGAGACAGGCTGGATACACCCTGGAGCCCTGCCATGGTCCCTTCCCAGCTGACCCTGATTAACCCCAATCGGGACTGGGTGAGACAGGCCAGACACGCCCTGGACAAATCCATGCACTGGGCCGGTTTTGGCCTGACCCCCGCAGACCAGGCTGAGGGACCCCACCAGTGCATGAATCCATGCACCAGGCCTCTAGTATTTTAATAAAGTCTCAGCTGATTTAGATGTAGTAAGATTACTGACCAGCATGTGAAAACACGTAGTTTTAAACAAGCTACTTCATAAGAATGCCAGGTTTTTCTGACTTATAGCATTAAATTCAGTCCTTGGCCTTTTGTTTTTTATTCTAATACACATAGTAATGACACATGTATGGCACATTCTCCTAATAAAGGAAATAATTTCGATTGCAAGTTCATACTTGTGCTGATATTTTAGGGTTAATCCTGAATCCATTCTAATGCATGTAAAAGTGAAAACCACTCTCCAAACTTGAATGCTGCAGCTATGACTAGCGCTTTTAGCAGCATGCTGGAATTGGACTGTACAACTCAGGAAAGCCAGTTGTGAACATCTCTTCCCAATTGCATATTGAGCAACTTCACATGAGTAGCCCGAAATTAACTGTGGAAGGGGTATCAACACCACAGAAATAAGCAAATGCTACAAATCATAAAACTTTTACACATTTATCAGCACACCACAATTGAGATGCCTATCAAAATTATGACACACTGTGCCTGAGGATAGTTGCTTCACTCTTTTTTTGTTTTGTTTTGCAATCTGAGTACTGTACCAAATCAAGAGTCACATCAACCTTGGTACAAACCCTGCTGCTTTCATTTTCTATCTTTGTGGTGTTTTGGAATTTATTCTGAGATTTAGTTTGACAATATAAAATATGCATAATAACATAAATTTCTAGGATCCATGTGTGGGTAAGGTGGATGGCTTATGTAAATTATATTACATAGTACCTGGCACATGGTAGGCTTAAATACATAGTAGCTAATATTGTTATTCTCATCTTTACTCTAGGAATGGTGATCTCAGCTCGAGCCTAAGCTGAGATTCAATACGTAGGTCTCTACTAAAATGTCCTTACTGTTTCCCTCACCTTCTACCATCAATCCACATGTTTTACTCTGCCATTCCCTCCTCATTTTGAATACAGGGCCTCTCTAGGACTGCTAACTCAAAATACCATGTCCAGCCCTAGCCGGTTTGGCTCAGTGGACCATAGGGTCCCAGGTTCAATTCCAGTCAAAGGCATGTACCTTGGTTGAAGGTTCCTCCCCAGCCTGGGCCCTGGGTGGGGCTTGTGCAGGAGGCAACCAATTGATGTGTCTCTCTCACATCAGTGTTTCTCTCTGTATTTCCCTTTCTCTTCCACTCTCCCTAAAAAACAATGAAAAAATATCCTTGGGTGAGAATTAACAATTAACAATACTACTACTACTACTACTACTACTAATAATAATAATAATAATAATAATAAATACTATGTCCACATGTTTTCATATCATCTGGAATACATTCTGTTCCCTTGTTATCTAGAATGAGGGGGAAAGCTAAGAATGCAAGTAATTTAGGGTAATAAACTTCATTGGGTTGGTTAGTACCTCAAAATGTTATTCTGTTCTGCCACACACATACACAAGTTCTCACAACAGAAAAACAATGGCATATTTTCAAATATCTTGAAGGCTTTCTTGGGAATGGTTGGATTACATATTTACATATTTAATCACTTCTATAAAGAGAGACCATCATAGATCTTTAAGTCATGATCTGACCTTGGACACTTTGACAATCTAAGACAGTTTTGTTTCTCTTTTTTTTCCCTTCTTTTTAACCAAAAGCTATATCCTTGACCAACCTCTACTAGCTGACCTGCAGGTATTTTGTTTCTCTTTTTTTTCCCTTCTTTTTAACCAAAAGCTATATCCTTGACCAACCTCTACTAGCTGACCTGCAGGTATTTGCTGTTGATTATACCAGGAATTAATTCTGCTTCATTCAATAGGCATCTACTAAGCGCCTGTGTGCATTTTTAACATCAATTTCCTTTTATGAAAATGCAAATAAATTATTTTAGGCTTCAGGGGGATTATTTGAAATGTAATTGTTATTTTACAGTCTGGCTGTGCTATTTATTTTATGTAACTATACAAACACAGGTGAGTATTTGCTGATGTTTTGCTTATTTGGATGAGAAAATAGGAATCATTTCAAAAAGCAGACTTTTACAGGCTCTTGGGGTTAGGAACTAGGTATTAGTCACCTTTTTATTCTCGCATAACTGAGAAGAGTTTCTTGCATAACAATGTGCTCAGTAAATGTTTGTTGCATTTAATCATTCTTTATACCTCTGCTATCCTCAATGAAGATGCTCCCTTTACATTGAAACCCATCATCTAAGGTCCTAAATGCATTATCATCATTTAAAACACAGTCAAACCTCAGATGAGGTCATTGAGTATTTCACAATGTTATTTGATTGCAAAATACAGTTCGATATTTTAGTCCTTACCTGGATCCTCACAGCTGTATAGTTCTGTTATAGAAAGATAAGTTGACTGTCTCCTTCACTGATCCTGACTCCTGCCCTGAGTTGAAGCATAGTATGAATACTTTAGTAAAAATTGGCTCAGTGTCCGTGGTCATTCTTACTTGCACCTTAAGTTTTCTACATTGACTCTTTACCTTACAACTTTATTTAGTTACACTTTCTGGATCCCTATTAATAAACTAGAGGCCCAGTGCACAAAATTCGTGCACGGGGGAGGGGGGGTTTCCCTCAGCCCAGCCTGCACCCTCTCCAATTTGGGACCCCTTGAGGGATGTCCAACCGCCCATTTAGGCCCAATCCCGGTGGGTGGTCGGACATCTCTCTCACAATCCAGGACTGCTGGCTCCCAACCGCTTACCTGCCTCTGCCTGATTGCCCCTAACCGCTTCTGCCTGCCAGCCTGATCACCCCATAACCACTCCACTGCCAGTCTGGTTGCCCCCAACTGCCCTCCCCTGCTGGCCCGGTCACCCCTAAATGCCCTCTCCTGCTGGCCTGGTCACCCCTAACTGCCCTCCCCTGCAGGCTTGCCCCCCCAACTGCCCTCCCCTGCAGGCCTGGTCCCTCCCCAACTGCCTCCCCTGCAGGCCTGGGTCTCCCCCAACTGCCCTCCCTTGCTGGCCTGGTCTCTCCCAACTGCCCTCCTCTGCGAGTCTGGTCACCACAAACTGCCCACAACTGCTCTCCACTGCTATCCATCTTGGAGTGGCCATCTTGTGTCCACATGGGGGCAGCCATCTTTGGCGACATGTGGCGGCCATCTTGTGTCTTGGAGTGACAGTCAATTTGCATATTACTCTTTTAAGATAGGATTCCTCAGGGCTAGGCTTTCTTCCTTCTTAACTTCTTTCTTAACTTTCCTTCTTCCTTCCTTCCTTCCTTCCTTCCTTCCTTCCTTCCTTCCTTTCTTCCTTCCTTCTTTCCTTCCTTTATTCCACAGACTATTTCAGAAAACTATAGGGTTTTCTGCATTCCTATGTGCTGAGGATTTGTGTGGAATACTAGGGATTCAGTGATAAATAACATCACCATTTTTGAGGAACAATCAGTCTAAAAGGAAAAAAATAACAAAAATTAGCTGTAGTTTAGCTGTTTTTTAACTTATTAAGGTGTTTTCTCAGAAAGGTTAATATGTTGAACATGTATTGATATTATTACACTTTGGCACATGTATTGACAATATAAAATATGCATTAGTATTTGCTTGCTAAGGTTGCAAAAAAAAAAATACCATAGACCGTATTCTTTAGAAAAACAGAAATTTATTTCCTCATAGTTCTGAGAAATAGAAGTTTGAGATCAAGATGTCAGTAGGGTTTTTTTCTTCTAAGGCCTCTCTCCTTAACTTGCAGATTGCTTTATTTTCTGCTATGTTCACATGGTCTTTCCTCTCTGTCTTTCTATGTCCTCATCTCTTTTCTTTTTTAAATTGGGGTGACATTGGTCAACATGAACATATAGGTTTCATGTGTGGATTTCTAAGTTACAAAGTCTGTATATAGCACCATGTGCCCATCACCCAAAGTCAAATCTTTTCCTGTCAGGTCATATTAGGAACTCCTTCTCCCCTCACCCCCACCTCCCTCCTTCTAGAAATTCCTCAAAAAATTAAGAATAGAATGACTATACGACCCAGCAACCCCACTCCTGGGTAACTCAAAATCATTTATACACAAAGATATATGTACCCCTATCTTCAGTGCAGCATTATTCACAGTGACCAAAACATGAAAACAACCAAAGTGTTCTGCAATAGAGGACTGGATAAAGAAGATGTGGTACATAATACACAATGGAATACTCACCTCCTCTTTTTATAAGGATACTGTTCATAATAGAGAGAGCCCACTCTACTCAGTTTCACCTAAGTCCTTATTCAGAGACCCTATCTCCAGAGTCACATTATGAGGTACTGCAAGTTAGGACTTGCAATGTATGAAATTTAGGTTGCACATTTCAGCCCATATCAGCACACAAGGAAATTCATGATCAGAGAAGTTACATAACATGTCAAGATAGCCTAGTAAGTAGAGTAGATCTAAGATATAACCTAATGTTTATATGATTCTAGAATTCATGTTCATATTATTCCCATACCATTGTGCTGTCTTTTCAAGCTCCTGTTAAAAAACTACTGAAATTGGAACTTGCTCATTATCTCCTGACACATTATTATTTTTTTGATAGAGTGGTTTTAGCCCCAGTGTTCTCTAGGCCTACAGCTTGATTTTCTAAGCCATCAGAATTTTGACTTTGCCTATCTGGTTATAGCTTTACTTTTTTTTACCAAATTTGACCTGCTTGTAATACTCTACCTCTATTTCAATCAGATACTGGGTCAGAGATACTTAGTGTTTATAAATATACATATACTTCTCTATATTTCCCAGCTCCATTGCAATGGGGGGGGGGCGCTACATAGTTGCTTCTAGACCCTGATCTATCAGTGGAAATTATATGTGCTCATTCTGTGCATACTAAGGTCCCATTCTGCTCTTTTTCCCTCTGCTCTAGAGACCTCAAAGTTATATGCTGATGTGATAACATTATGATGTCTAATCTGTCTGGATCAGAGTACTTGCACTGAGATTTAAGGGAACATGAAATACAACTCCTATGTTAAACCAGTGAAATATTTGGATTGATTTGTTACCACAGCATAGATTTTTATATCCTCACTAATGCATGCCAGTCAGATTGGAATTATGTTTCCTTGAATTACCTACAGAACCACAGTTTCTGAGGTTGTTCTTCTTACCTACAGAGAGCACTAACATGCTTTTCCTGAAGGAATTGATCTTCTGACCATACATTTTTGCTCTTTACAATTACAATATCCTATCCATCAGATCCCACTGATATAATTGACCGCCAGTGGCAGCCCTGTCTTTGTTGGTTGACATCCAAGTTACGATTCTGTGGTGGGCACATCTCTAATACCTGGATGCTCTGTTTCTTGAATCCTGCACCATGATAGACTTCCAATTTGCCTTTAATATCAGGCAAAAAAACACCTGGAAAGTGACAACTTCAAAAAGTATATTCCCAGTTGTTAATTTAGTGAGAGTGAAGTTATGTTAGCTCATTGAAATTTAATTGCTAATGGGTTATAAGATCTTAGAAACTACAGCCCCAGCATCTGTCTCTTTTTAGTGTCTCAATTATCACCACAATAATTTAATGGCATCCTGTTGAAGAAGCATCACTGACATACTAATGAATGGCACCCTGCTCATTTCCATGAACTTCACATCCCTATGTGATAATATTAAGCTTGACATTTTAGATTTCTATCAGTACATTATCGGCCACAGACTGACTTAAAGTTGAGCAAAATTATATATTTAAAAAACTTGCTGAACACTAAATTGTAAATATCTTAAATGGTAATCACTTATAATTTTATAAATATACACCAATATTGAGCCAAATTATGAGAATCCTATGTATTTTATTATCTAATTTAATTAAGACATTTTGCATTTAAGTTAATCTGTTTTGTTGTTTCATCACTCTTTGATAACTGGCCCCATCTGTAATATTTTCTAATTATTTATTTTCTTTATGTTTCATTATTATTTTTCAGTTTATACTAAATTATTTGCTTTTTATTCATTTTGTTTAATTTACTCCATTACACTATTTGTTTAATTTACTCCATTACTATTTTAATTTACTCCATTACACTATTTGTTTTATTTACTCCATTACACACATTTTGTTTAATTTACTCCATTACTATTACACTATACTCTGACTTTTTAGTAAAAACTGAGACGTAACAGCCTAGATTTCCAGCCACTTAGGAAGAGGGGATATATAAACAAAAATTATATAAATAAATTTAATTTTGTTTATTTAAAAACATAAAAGCTGTTGCATTTTAAGTTGAGATTTGTAACGGATTAAGATGCTCAGAAGTAGTCACTTCAGTGTTTTTATATGACATATTTAATGAATACTTTATAAAAGAGATGATTTGCTTAGAAAACACTAGCCTTCTTTTTCTATAGCACAGTTGTATACCCAAGTTGCCATTGGAATTACTTTAACATGAATTTTAAAAGTCTTTGCAAAATAGAGAATTGTGTAGTCAAAGGGAAGAAAACAAAAACAAAACAAGGCACAGTTTGGGGAAGTTAGGTTGGAAATAAAGAAGCATTTTAAAAAATATATGTTTTTATTGATTTTTAGAGAGAAAGGAAAGGAGAGAGATAGAAACATTGGTGAGAGAAAACATCATTAATCAGCAGCCTCCTGCATACCCTGCACTAGGAATCAATTCTGCAACACAGGCATATGCCCTGACCAGGAATCAAATAGAATTGAACTGGTAATCTCTTGGTTCCTGAATCCACGCTCAAACACTGAGCCACAGCGGCCAGGCAAGAAGCATTTCTTGATGGTGAAGCTCACTTATTTCTGGTGTAAGTTGAAGAAGGTTTGGGAAATTCCTGTCCTATAGACCTTGAAAGAAAATATAAATACTAATTTGTCTAGTAATATTTCCATGATATCATATCTTAATTTAGTCAATTAGCTGATTAGATGTCTCCTTGAATTTGGTCAGTTGGGTGAAATTGCTGAAATGATAAACAGGAGAAAAAATGCTATCACTTGGGATATTTATGTTACAATCAGCAAGCTGGATATGAACTATGCATGGATCATGTTTTACTGTCACATGGTATCTTAAAGACTGTATCCTCAAAACATGAACCCTATTATTTGGAACATCCAATCTGGAGAAAATCCATTTCTTCTGACTATCTAGGGAAATATAAAGTAAAAGCTATGATATGATCTTTATTATTTCCTTCCTTCTACTCACTTTAGGTTTTGTTTGTTGTTCTTTTTCAAGTTCCTTTAAGTGCAAAGTTAGCTTGTTTATTTGACATTGTTCTTGTTTCTTGAGATAAGACTGTAATGCTATGAATTTCCCTCTTAGGGCTGCTTTCACTGAGTCCTATAGATTTTGGGTTGTTGTATTCTCATTTTCATTTGTTTAAAGGTATCTTTTGATTTCTTACTTGATCTCATTGTTAACCCATTCATTGTGAACGCACAATACAGTGTACAAATGATGTGTTGTGAAATTGTGTACCTGAAAACTGTATAATATTGTTAACCAGTGTCACTTGGGATATTTAAGTCACAATCAATGAGCTAGGTATGAACTACGCTAACAAACTTATTCCAATATATAAAATAAAAAGAGAATAAAAATGTAAGATCCAGGTAATTATCAAAAAGAGTTTTGGAGAATTCATGAAGAACCCCAACCTGCTTCTATTTCATGGATGACAGAAATTGAAAGTAGAAGAAAAGGAGGAGAGTTCATGTGCTCACAGCTAGCCATCCTTGCACCCACAGATCACTGTATCAATGTTGAATATTATGGTGAAGCCTAAGCAGATGTTCCTATAAGATGTAAAATAGAGTAGGACTTCTTATATCACAAGTAGCTGGCTGGAAGACATGTGCCCTGGGTAACTGCTACCCAAATCATAGAGCAGACTTCTCAGATACAGCTACCTCATCTTTAGTCTTTCCTGAGAGGAAACACAATCATATTCATCATTCCTCGACCTGGTAAAGACAGGACAATGTGTCTCTCACTTTCAACTGAGGAATTCAATTAAAAAAAATACTATAGGCAGTGAAAGTGGTTTTCAGTAAAATAGACTTTATCAAAAGATCACTGGTAGCCTAGAGAGAAAGGATACAAATGTTAAGTATAAGAAATGATATATGTAACTAACCTTACCTGACATTTATACATATGTTTGGGAATAACAGATCATGGAGGTTAAAAACAAGTGCTTAAGTACTTATTCTAAAATAAATAAATAAATAAATAAATAAATAAATAAATAAATACTGTATACTTACAATATATAGGATAACATAAAACATGCCATGAGTAAACTTTTTATTCTGAAGGGATTTATAATTTGTGGAGAGAAAAAAAGGAACTGACATTTGTTGAAATTTAACATTATACTAGGTTCCTTTCATGTATCATCTCATTTAATCCTTACAATTAAATAATGTTGTCTCAATTTCCTTATCTCTTAGCTGAGGAAACTAAGTCCAGAGAGATTTAAATGACTTTCCCAAAGTTATGCTTTTAATACGTAGTCCAGCCAACATAATATGCAGATAACTATAACACAAATAATAATGTGACTGATATAAGGTATTTGGGAAAATAAATAAAACAGATTATAATGTGTTCCTTCCCTTTAAACACAGGTATTCAGATCAGTGACTCAGTCCTTTGCTTATCAAGGTGAGATATTTTCCTGGCCTTTATATCTGGAGCATAAGCTGGTCCCAATTTTCATCTCAAAAAAACCTCTCCTCTTCTAGTCTTCCCAAACTTGTTAAATGACAACTTCATCCTTCCACCTGATCAGACTAAGATGCTTAGTCATTCCTGACTCTTCTCTTTCTTTAGCACTTAATAGTCAGTCAATTAACAACTTATATCTGTTCTATTATCTAAATATATTTAAAATGTGAGGTTTCTTACCTACTGCTATTACTCTGTTTCAAGTCGCTGCAATCTCATGTTCCTTTCCTCCTGATGGGTCTAACTGTTGCTCTAATCCTCTTTCAATCTCTCCTCAACACAGCTTCCAGAGTAACACTGTTAAAACATGTTATATTATGTCTATTCTCTGCTTAAACCATTCCATTGATGCTCTACCTCATTCAGAGTCAAAGTTCTAAAATGACCACCCTACCATTTGGTTCCCTGCTATCTCTGTGACATCATTTCCTACTCCTTCCATTCCACTCACTCAGTTCAGGCCATGCATCCCACCTTATCATACCTTAAATACACCAAACATGTATTTACTTCATGGTCTCAGGTTCCATCTCTCAGGAACACTCTTCCATCAAATATTTTATTGGTTTTTATAGTTCATATCTGCATAAAATACAAATTGATACAGTCCTTTTAGTGTAAGTACATATGAGTTGTCTTAAAATATTCTTATTATTTGAACCATCAAATTTTCTTCTAACAATTCCTCCTAAAGAAATAACCCATTATACATGCAAAGATTTATAGGCACAGATAAATATGTGGTGTAATATATTTGTGAATACTATCAAGACACAGGTAAAAATATAAAAACCAACATGATGGGCTTCTTTAAATAAATTGTGACACCTTAATCCTGTGGACTACTCTTCATCCATTGCAAATCATGTTGTAGTAAATATTTGTTGAAAATATTCCAGCATGTTAGTATTTTATAAAATGACTAAAATATGCTCTAGCCAAACAAGGAGAAAACCAGCCAGGTAGCTCTCTAGTTGTCAATATATGTGGGAGACTAGAACATCATTGCGAATATAGTTAGACTGAGAAAAAAATATTTACCAGAGCAATTTTCAGGGAACATACTATTTTGAGGGGGTAGATACCTCAATGTAGCAATTCAGTTAGGTCTAGTATGACGAGATACCCCACCAAGATCATGCTCCAGTCCTAAAACATAGCCAAGAAATTTCCTATTAAATAAAGTAGACCCAATTAACTGCATGACTTTTGTTTGGATTTGGGAGGTATACAAGTTTAGGGTCTGAGTACCACAGAGTTGATAAGACTGATCCATGCCACTAAGAATCTCTTGTGATCTTCTTCCACCTGATACTTAGACCCTTCTAAAGAAATAGTCATGCCCTAGCTGGTTTGGCTCAATGGATAGAACATCAGCCTGTGGACTGAAAGGTCCCAGGTTCGATTCTGATAAAGGGCATATGCCTGGGTTGTGGACTCAATCCCCAGTAGGGGGCATGCAGGAGACAGCCAATCAATGATTCTCTGTCATCATTGATGTTTCTACCTCTGTCTCTGTCTCCCTTCCTCTCTGAAATAAATAAAAATAAAATAAATAGTCATGTGAAGTGGTACTGAATGATTAACTTGCCCTGTGCTGCACATGAGTCTTAGTAGTCTTTCTTTATACATGTTATTTGATATTTTTTTGTAGGATTCTGGATTTTTGCTTATTAAGTCTGTTTGTGTTTTTTTTGTTTGTGTGTGTGTGTGTGTGTGTGTGTGTGTGTGTGTGTGTGTGTATGTTTGGCACAGGCTAATTTTATAATGAGGAAAAAATATATTATTTAAGGAAAGAAAATATTGTAAGTTCTACTAGTAAGAAAGGGTATATCCTTTTTAATTTGCAAAGATAGATTGTTCAACAGTATTTAAAGGTATATTGAAGGAAAACGGGAACAAGAGAAGAAGCCTTTAGATATGAGGGTAGAATGTTGAAGGAAGCCTTAAAAAGGTGGGAAGCTGAGTCACAGAAGCAAGATGATAATACATTTAGAAGTGGGAGTAAGAATAAGTTCAACAAAAAACTGATCACATAAATTTCTAAGCACCACTGAGGATAAAGTTTCTTTTTCTGAAATATATGCATATTTTAGGCCTAAGAAGAAATAATGAATAACTTATAGTTTATCCAACAAAAACTGATACACTTACTGTGTGCCAGGCATAATAAGAAACCATTTACAACTAATTTGGTCTCATACCTTATAACAGTGACCATATGATGTTAGATTTATCATCCAGATTTTACTTGTGACAAAATGAGATACAGAGGTTCAATGACACACCAAAGCTAACAGTTAGTAAATGGTAAGGATAGGGTTTGAACCTAGGCACTTACAACATTGTGACTAGGCCTCTGAACCATTATAGAATACTGCCTTTCCATTATCCTATCTAATAAAGAGTTAATATGCTAATTGACCCTCACACTGTCACAAAGATGGCAGCACCCACGGCCAATAAGGAGGGAATATGCTAATTGACTGCCCCGCCCTCAAAGATGGTGGTGCCCACAGCCACAACATGGTGGTGCCCAGTCCCCTCAGCCCTGCAGGGGCAGCAGGCACACAGCAAGGCCAGGCCCTCCCCCAGGCAGGCCCAGCCACTCCACATGCCTGCCTCTGGAGCCTCCCAGTCCCCTCAGGCCCCCAGCCGCCCAGGGCCAGCCCGAGGTACAGGCAAGCCTCAGATGGCTGCTGCCTATCTGCCCAGGCTGGCCCGAGGCACAGGCAAGCCTCAGATGGCAGCTGCCCAGCCACCCAGGGCTGCCCAAGGCTGAGGTAACCAGGGCCAGCTGAGACTTGCACTGCTGGCAGTCGCAGCAGCAGTGGTGTGATGGGGTGTCACCTACCCCTGATCACCAGGTCACCTCCCGCCTCTGAGGGCTCCCAGACTGTGAGATGGGGCAGGCCAGGCTGAGGGACGCCCCCTCCAGTGCATGAATTTTCATGCACCAGGCCTCTAGTCCTATCTAATAAAAGAGTAATATGCAAATTGACCTTCACTCCAAGATACAAGATAGCCGCCCCCATGTTGTCAAAGATGGCTGCCCCCATGTGGACACAAGATGGCCACCACAAGATGGCCAGCAGGGGAGGGCAGTTGGGGGCAGTTGGGGGTGACCAGGCCAGCAAGGGAAGGCAGTTGGGTGGGACCCAGGCCTGAAGGGAAGGGCAGGTGGGGGGACCAGGCTTATAGGGGAGGGCAGGTGGGGGCGATTAGGCAAGCAGGGAGGGCAGTTAGGGGTGACCAGGCCGGCAAAGGAGGGCAGTTGGGGGAGACCAGGTCAGCAGGGGAGGGCAGTTGTGGGTGATCAGGCCAGCAAGGAGGGTAGTTAGTGGTGACCGGGCCAGCAGGGGAGGGCTGTTGTGGGGGCCCAATCCTGCAGGGAAGGGCAGTTAGGGGGGTGGACCAGGCCAGCAGGGGAGGGCAATTGGGGGGGTCCAGTCCTGCAGGAGAGGGCAGTTGAGGGGGACCAGGACAGCAGGGGAGGGCAGTTGAGGGGGACCAGGCCTGCAGGAGAGGGTAGTTGGGGGGGGACCAGGCCTGCAGGGGAGGGCAATTGTGGGCGATCAGGCCAGCAAGGAGGGCAGTTAGGGTTGACTGGGCCAGCAGGGGAGGGCAGTTGGGGGGGACCAGGACTGCAGGGGAGGGCAGTTGTGGGCAATCAAGCCAGCAGGGAGGGCAGTTAGGGGTGACTGGGCCAGCAGGGGAGGGCAGTTGGGGGGACCAGGACTGCAGGGGAGGGCAGTTGTGGGCAATCAGGCCAGCAGGGAGGGCAGTTAGGGGTGACTGGGCCAGCAGGGGAGGGCAGTTGGGGGGGACCAGGCTTGCAGGGGAGGGCAGTTTGGGGTGACTGGGCCAGCAGGGGAGGGCAGTTGACGGGGACCAGGCCTGCAGGGGAGGACAGTTGGGGGGACCCAGGCCTGCAGGGGAGGACAGTTGGGGGGGACTAGGCCTGCAAGGGAGGGCAGTTGGGGGGGCCAGGCCTGCAGGGGAGGGCAGTTAGGGGCAACCAAACTGGCAGAGGAGGGCAGTTAAGGGTGACCAGGCCAGCAGGGGAGGACAGTTAGTGGCAATCAGGTTGGCCGGGAGCAGTTATGCATCGATCAGGCTGGCAGTGGAGTGGTTAGGGGGTGATCAGGCTGGCAGGCAGAAGCTGTTAGGGGCAATCAGGCAGAGGCAGGAGAGTGGTTGGGAGCCAGCAGTCCTGGATTGTGAGAGGGATGTCCGACAGCCTGTTTAGGCCCAATCCCACTGAGCCTAAACGGGCAGTCGGACATCCCTCAAGGGGTCCCAGATTGGAGAGGGTGCAGGCTGGGCTGAGGGACAACCCCCACCCCCATGCACGAATTTCATGCACGGGGCCTCTAGTATTATAATAAAAGGCTAATATGCAAATCGACCGAATGGTTGAACGACCGGTCACTAGCACGCTCACTGACCACCAGGGGGCAGGCACTCAACTCAGGAGCTGCCCCTGGTGGACAATGTGCTCCCACAGGGGAGCGCCACTCAGCCAGAAGCCCTGAGCCAGACTCATGGCTGGCGAGCACAACGGTGGTGGCGGGAGCCTCTCCCGCCTCTTCAGTAGCACTAAGGATGTCTGACTGACAGCTTAGGCCCCCAAGGGCTCCCAGACTGCGGACTGCAAGAGGGTGCAGGCCAGGCTGAGGGACGCCCCCCCCTGCCGAGTTCATGAATTTCATGCACCGGGCTTCTAGGGGTTAAAATAAGATACAAGGGTAACAGAGAAGAGAGTCTGGCATTGGCAATGGCATGTATAGAGAAAAAAAGAATTGTCACTTAAAGGTCAAAAGAAGCAGGATCTTGTGGGGATAAAAAGAGAAAATGGGGTGCATATATCTTAATGCCAGAGTGACATGTGTGAAAAGTTCATTTGCAGAATGGGATGAACATTAGGCTAGTGTCACATCTAAGGAAGAGGAATTGAGGGAATTTCTAAGAAAAACCACTAAGTAAATCCATAGAGTGAAGGTTTGCCTGCCAGGTAAGACAAATGCAAATGATCTTCTAGTGCAGTGACCCAAAGATGGAATTTTGGAGGACTGAAAACACTAATAAAGGATATAAAAGTACTGATAAAGGATTTTGATGAACTAGAAGAGAGAAGTTAAATACAATTTATATTTTAATATATTTATACTAGTGGCCTGGTGCACTGGCGGGAGGGAGGAGGTTCTTCAGGCCAGCCTGCATCCTCTCCATTCTGGGACCCCTCAGGAGATGTCTGACTGCTGGTTCAGGCCTGATCCCACAGGTTTCAGGCCTAAACCGGCAGTTGGACATCCCTCTCATAATCTGGGACCACTGACTCCTAACCGCTCACCTATCTGCCTGCCTGGTCACCCCTTACGGCCCTCTCTGGCCAGCCTGGTCACCCCTAACTGCCCTCCCCTGATGGCCTGGTCACTCCTAACTGCTCTCCCCTACAGGCCTGGTCCCTCCCAACCGCCTCTGCATCAGCCCCCACCACTGTGGCTTTTTCTAGAAGGATGTCCAGTAGGATGTTCAGAAGATGTCTGGTCTAATTAGCATATTACCCTTTTATTAGTATAGATAACTATTTGTCATATTATTCTCTACTTTTCTATATGTATTTAAAATACTCCAGAATATTTTAAGTGAATAAAAAATGGTCAAGTTGCAGAAAAATAAAATTTTTAAAATACAACCTGGTAGGCTTGAAAGCAACAACATTTGTGTAAAAGGGCATAAGTTTCAGTTGGCAACAAAACTTGTTGTTAGGATTGCTTGGTTAATATTCTTTTGTTGAAGAATATTCTTTTGTTGGAAAGGCATGGTTTGGGCAAAGGAGAAAAGGAAACCAGCCCTATAAAAGGGAATGTCTGATTGGGCCGTTGCCACAGCAGAGAGGGGCAGGTGTGGCAAAGGTTCAGGCTGTCCCATAGGCAAGGATGTCTGTGTGTAAGGGATACCAAAAGACACCCACTTGTCACACCTGAAACACAATTTGCTAACACTCACAATTGCAGAGCTCAGGAAGAATCACTGTTTTTAAAACTATTATTACCTTGACATATAAAATATACATACATATAAATATACATGCACTCTTCTGAGCTTCCCCTGCCCTCCACTTAATATTTGGCTACAGCCTTCTTTTCATGTCAACGAATTGGATGTACAGACATAATTTTTAATGGCTACAGTGTTATCCCTGACTGTTTGACATTACTATGGTTTACCTCACTAACCCTTTATTGTGGGGCAGGTTGTTTCTGGTTTCCCCTGGCATCAACAACTACAGTAAACATAATTGCTTATTTGAGGGTTTACTTAGGACACAGTCACAGACATGGAACTCCTGGCCCAAAGCTAATTCACTTGAATTTTGATCCACATTTCCAAATTGACTTTCTAGAAAGTGCTTCTGTTTGTTTAGTCCATTGGTTTTAAATCAGATTACACTCCCACAAACAGGGTAAGAGAAAACTGTTCAATGTGCCTTTGGCAATCGCAAACTCTTGCTGAACTTGAGCAACCCCTTCCCGACATAGCTGTCTGTGCGCTTTTCAGGGTACTTTTGAAGGAAGGAAGGAAGGAAGGAAGGAAGGAAGGAAGGAAGGAAGGGAAGGGATCCAGTGCCCCTATGGTTCTCCCATGGGGACAGAGCTGGAAAAGCAGTTTCCTAGGGAGGTGGAAGCGCAGCAGAGACCCTCCCCCCCCCCCCAGGGGAGGGGCGTTCCCTGATGCACCCTGCACTCTGGGGCTGGGCACACAGGGCAGGGCCAGCTCTGGGCGGGCTGCAGGGTGGGGTGGGGCAGCTTGGCTGTGTCCCCTCTGGCCACTTCCCCATCAACACTGAGCGGTAAGAGCCCCGGCGCCCTTCCCTGTCCCCTTCCCCAGGTGGGTGGGTGGGGACAGCAGGTGGTGGGGAGACCATGCAGTTGCTCACAGTCCTGACTCCAGAATCCCACATGCTGTGTTACTGAGAAATGTTAGGCAGGGACAGGCCAGCAGGTGTGGGACCAGGAGGATCCGGGCTGGAGGGTAAAGTCCAGGGAGGCATGGGTGGCGTGGCTGAGGGCCCTGTGTGGGTAAGGAATTGTGAGTGTGTGTGTCGCTTGGGTCCATGCTCATGCACACACCCATATGCCCGAACTCTGGCTCTGCACCCTCAGCCACCAGGAACCTCTGCGGAGCCTGCCTTTAACTCGGATGCATCCAGTCCCAGCACCAAGCAAGTATGAGAAAGTTTCCCCAGACTGACTCCTGGCAAGCCTGTGGGATGTGGGACCCAGACTGATGCCCCGCCTCCCTCCTCTCACCTCCCGCCTCCTGCCTCCTGCCTCCCACCTTGGGCCTGCCCAGGTGGTGACAGGAAGCTCTGGAGGGAGCTCTTAGCCCCAGCTGGGGGCAGCAGTGAAAGGGACCTCTGAGCCCTGGGTTTGAAGGCTCCCTTCCGCCACTGGGCTCTGACTAGGGGCAGTGGTGACAGGGACCTCTGGGCCCAGAGATTGAAGGCCGACCACACCCCTGATTGTTGAGACAGAAGGGAGCTCTGGAGGGTGCTCTGAGCCCCATCTGGGGGCGGTGGTCACAGAGAGCTCTGGGCCTTGGGTTTGAAGCCCGGCCATTCCCCTGATCGTGGAAGACCCAGAGTTCCACGGTGCCCCAGCTGGTGCCCAGGGCACAATCATTTGGTCGTCCCTCACTGCCCGCCCCCCTGCTGGCCTGGTAGCCCTATGCAGCCTCCTGTTCAGTCGTCTGTTAAGTCATTTAAGTCGTGATGGACCTGGGCTCTTTATATATTAGGATACCCACAAGAGTGAGATCTTGCATCTTTCTAAGAAGCTCTTAGAACACCCAGACTGATAGTGAAGGCAGTACCTAGTTCTAGGCTATTTGTCCTCAATGTATAGACTTGAGATGTACAGCATCAGGATCACTTAGGAATGTATTAGAAATGTTAATTATTAGTGCTCACTCCACCACAAGACCTAATGAATCAGAAATTCTTTGAGTTTTTAGAGATGGGTGAGAGGCTGCTGAGCGACCCATGCCTGGCCTGGCTGAATCCAGGTTCTGGTAAAGGACTGTAAAAAGACTAAATGGATATAGCTGATTAGATATGGGGAAATTTTTAGTGCTGCTGACTCAAAAGAATAACATTAAAATATGTTTTTATTTCTTTTATACCAAAGAAATGTGTACTCATCATTTACATTTTATCTCATCCATGATCCTCACAAATGTCATAAATATATAGTATAAGTAAAACTCAAGGATGAGATGAGAGCCAAGGACATACATTGCTCATGTTACTTGATAATAAAGTGTTCTTAAAACTTTCCATAGCTGTTTTGCTTCAGCCACATCAAAATAACCCCAGCATCAAAATGTTCATATCAAATTCGCCATTTCAAATCATCATATTTCACAAGCAGGATCTCAGAATCCAATGACTAAGTAATATTTATTTCAGAAGGATGAAATAAATTGCAAGAATTAAAGTAAGCATTTTTAACATAATTAAACCCAACCCCTTTAGCAATATAACTAAGTTTGTGTTTTCTGGCACTAGATTAAAAATAAAAGAATATCCCTAATTAATTGCTTATCACCATTCTAAACATGCCAGAATACATTATAAAAGAAATATCCAGAGGTTTGAGATTAGAGTCTTCTCTCAGGGTCAGCGGTATAAATCTAACCCAGGTTGATTGGAGAGGAGTGAAAGTAATTACTACTGGAGGCTCTCTCTGATGGATTAATTATCTGTGAATGAAGAGACAGCTTGCAGTAAACCATATTTTATGAGAAGTTTCTATTAGATATATGACCAGTTGCATACAAAATTACTTCTTCAGGTATGACCCATGTCCCTCTATAACAAGGTTACAGCATCACATGGCAGTTTCTTAAACTTTTCCATTGAAGATTCCTAAAGGCATAGAGGGATATATGAATAGAAATTAGGGAAGTCTTAGAGTTTCTATGAACACATCAGTCTTCTATGAAGAAAAATCACATGTAAATCTTTTTTATTTAAAAAATTAAGTATAAGTTGCATTTTACTTTATAATACATCTATATTTATTTTGATCTGAAAATAGTGACTTAATACACTAATATCAAGAAAAATGGATACTTCATGTTTTATTTTTCCTGTGGCTCAAGATATACTGTTGTATTTTCCTATGGTCTCATAAATCTAGGATTGAATAGTAGGAAAAAAGGGAATTTTACATGGTTCTGAGCTTTAGCATTTGTTAATGATTTGACACAATTTGCTTGATCTCTTTGTGTCAAAGTCTACATCTGAGACATCAATTATAGCTCTTGCCTAATCATTTCTAGTAACAGGGAGCTCACCGCATATTAAGACAAACAACCCATGTCAACTTTTCACAACTCTAAATGTTAGAAAAGTTTTGTTGATTTGTGGCCATTAACTTTTATGGGATTGATTGTGTCTCCCCCTCCCCAATTCATATATTAAAGCCATAACCATTAGTATGTCAGAATGTGACTGTATTTGGATATAGATGATTAAGTTAAAATTAGTTCATTGGATTTTGATGGATAACTAGCAGCCACTGCCATGTGTGTTCTCTTTTAATCTTACCTAATAAAATGGTAATATGTAAATTACCATCACTCCGCTACGCCCACGATTGGGCCAGAGGGAGGTGCAGGGGGCGGGACTCGGGGTGGCCGGGGTAGCCAATTGGGCCAGCAGGATGCTGAGCTCGCGTCGCCAGTGGCGGCGCGAGCTCAGCGTCTGCGCCATGGCTGTGCTGCGGAACAGAAGGGGCCTCTGGGGCAGCGAGCTCACGTCCCGCCGTGGACCATCAAAAGCGGGGGAGCTGGGTGCCTGTCTGCTCCGGCACCAGGCCTTTCGGAAGCCTCCACCGCGCCGGAGGCTTCTGAAAAGCCTGGTGCACCAGCGGACAGGCACCCAGCTCCACCGCGATCAAAAGTGAAAGCATGTAGGGGACCCTACACGTGCAGGATTAAATCATGCACTGGGCCTCTAGTCCATACATAATTTATGATCCAATACTAATATTATTCTCTCATAACACACAAACAGCTAAGGTGTAAATAAGTTAGGGAACGAGTTTAAAGTTGTGTGGATACTAAATGGTTGACCAAGCAATCCAATCCAGCTAACTAACTCCAGAGTCCATATAAACCATTATTACCATTACTACTGACACCACCACTATTACTACTATCTACTACTACTACTGCTACTACTACTACTACTACTACTACTATTCACACACACACACACACACATGAAAATAAGGTCCTTGAGACCAGAAACTATGTCTTCTCTGAATTTAAGTGCCTGATATAATATTAGACCCTAAATAGTCATTGAATGAATGGATAAATGAATGCATAAATAATATTAACTCACCCAGTTAAATATCCACTTGTCTTACTATCATTTTGTTTATTTTCCTTTCTTGGTTAAATATATATAAAGCGATACTATCAAATCACTTATTCACATCAAGAAAAAAATATGTATGCACACACACACTTTTCTACTATATTAACCATTATATTAATTTAATATCATTAACATGACTTAGTGTTATTGAACATATCCTGGCTGCTACTAATTTTTACATTATTAGTGCTATAAAGTCACCAGATTGGCAGTCTGAGATTTTTCTATGCATTGATATTAAAATCAGCCCTAACCGGTGTGGCTCAGTGGATAGAGCGTCGGCCTGCGGACTCAAGGGTCCCGGGTTCGATTCCCGGTCAAGGGCATGTACCTTGGTTGCGAGCACATCCCCAGTATGAGATGTGCAGGAGGCAGCTGATCAATGTTTCTCTCTCATCAATGTTTCTGACTCTCTATCCCTCTCCCATCCTCTCTGCAAAAAAAAAAAAAAAAAAAAAAAAAAAATCATAAATGTGGAGTTTCTGGATTTCAGCATTTTTTAGAAAGAAGAGTTAAATATAGCCTATCTTTAGTATTCTGTCAGTGTATGTGGGTTTATCTATTGTGTGGACCAAGGATAGAAGCCACCAGCAAGGCAGAGGTAATAAAAAAGATCTTAGAAAAAAAAATCTACATCTTTAAAGAAAACACAGCATCACAGTGGTTACCAAGAAAAACCTCAGTGTTTTATCTTTTAAAATATATTTTATTGATTTCAAAGAGGAAGGGAAAGGGAGAGAGAGATAGAAACATCAATGATGAGAGAGAATCACTGATGGGCTGCCTCCTGCACATATCCAGCCTGCAACCCGGGCATGTGCCCTGACGGGGAATTGAATGGTGACCTCCTGGTTCATAGGTTGATGCTCAACCACTGAGCCATGCTGGCTGGGCTTCAGTGTTTTGTTTTGTATTTTCTTAGTAATTACTTTGTCATCTATTATTCCTTTTATTTTTATTACAAATGGAAGCAGTAGGCATCATAATCTCATCAGTGCTCAGGGCCCCTAGAAGTTTTATCAAGTCTTCTGGCACTCTTCTTATTCTACACACATTTGTAAGTATCTGTTAAATACAGTATTTCTATTCACATGTGAAGGTTCCTTTAGGGAGTTTAATTTATCTGAATTAGGATACTTGAATATATTTCAAGTTTTCACAGAAAGCACTTGCATTCCAAGATAAACTATTTCTCTCTGGAAGTGTTTTAAATTTGTGTTTGGATGACATGTCCTAATTCTAACTCATAACATTACATTGCATTTTTTTTATTGTCATTCATATATTTTATCAAACTATGTAATTCAGTCATGAAAATAATATTGGAGATATTTTTAAACAAAATACAAAAATCTGTGATCTATTTACTGAATGTTCTCTTAAATTCCTTCCAATAAGTAATGACTTTTTCAAACCAAGAAGAATAATGTTGAATTTATAGGTATAAAGATATTAACTAGAAAAAATAAATAGGTTTTAAAGTCTTAAAACCTATTTCTAATACAGTCTATTATAAAGTTTACAGTTAACTTTATTTTAAACATATAAATTATCAATATGAAAGAAATAGAAAGCCAACTAGCCAGTGTTAATTAAATTCAAATTCATCCCAAATAAAATAAAATTAAAGAAATATAAAATACAAAGGGGACATCTGTAATATCTTCAACAATAGAGATAAATGAAAAGAAATATAAAATAATTTGAAACAATAATATCAATGCGTTCTTAGTAAAAAAAAAAAAGACATTTGGGTTCTGTGAAAATTTGAGCTACACTTTATTTAAATTGTTAAAATCCATGTTTAATCTTGGTTTACTGATCTATAAATGATTGATGCTGCTTTATAAAACTATAACCTTCACAACACTGATGCAGCATCAGATATTACTTAGAAATTTTCAGAGACACATCTCACTATTACAACTGGTATTCAAATATATCACCTGGATATTCAAGATAAGATTATGTGCAAAAGTGCACTACAATTCAAGTAGCAGCATCTCTTCTGCTGACCTTAATTTATAATATTAAACTAGGGGCCCGGTGCACGAAATTCGTGCACTGGGGGGGGGGTCTCCTCAGCCCAGCCTGCCCCCTCTCACATTCTGGGAGCCCTCAGGGGATGTCCTAAGCCGCAGTCTTGCCTCCCTTTGTGAGAGACAAACGGGTTGATCAGGGAAAGGCACCAGCCCCATCACCCCGCTGCTGGAGCCACTGCCAGTCACCACAGCCACCAAGGTGTTTTCATCAACACGGACTCCAGACCCTTCACCAAGAAAAAATGACAACTTTCTTAGGCATTTTCAAGATGTGTCTTTCATACAATATGACATTTCTTTCTTTTTTTTTTTTAATCCTCACCTGCGTATATGTTTCCATTGACTTTTAGAGAATGTGAAAGAGAAAGGGAAAGACAGAGAGAAACATCAAAGTGAGAGGAATACTTAGATTGGTTGCCTCCTGCATGAGCTCTGACCTGGGCCCCAGCCAGGGAGGAGCCTGCAACTTAGGTACATGCCCTTGATCAGAATCTAACCTGGACTCTTGGGTTGGCAAACCTAGGCATTATCCACTGAGCCAAACCATGTAGGGAAGGTTATGACATTTCTTAGCCCTCCAGCAGCGGACCTTCATTTTTTTCTCCAGGAGTGTGGTGGAAAGCCCTAGATCACCTTTTTGGATTCTTGTTAGCCAAGTTACTAAGAATAGTACCAGTGGCATACAGGGAGCTTAGCCAATGAGCGGTCAGAAAAGGTGTTTCCTCTGTAGTTCACACCTATCTCCTGTGATCTCCGGCTCCGCCCCTGCCAAGGCCTAAAGCCTCCAGCCCTTGGCAGGGGACCCCCATCCGGCTCTATCACCAGGCTCCGCCCCTGGCCAAGGCCTCAAGCCTCTGTTTGAGGCTCGGGCCCTGAGCAGGGACCCCCAGCTGGTTCTGATCGCCCGCAGGGACCCCAGCTGGTGCAATCGCCCGGCTCCACCCACAGCCAAGGCTGCAAGCCTCTGGCCAAGGCTTGGGCTCTGGGCAGGGACCCACAGCTGGCTCCAATCACCTGCAGGGACCCCCAGCTGGCTCAATCGCCCAGCTCCACCCCCAGCCAAGGCTGCAAGCCTCTGGCTGAGGCTTAGGCCCTGGGCAGGGACCCCCAGCTGGCTCCCATCACCTTCAGGGGACCCCAGCTGGCTCCTCTAGCCCGGCTCCACCCGCAGCCAAGGCCTAAAGCCTCTCTTTGAGGCTCGGGCCCTGGGCAGGGACCCCCAGCTGGCTCTGATCGCCCACAGGGGACCCCAGCTGGCTCTATCGCCCGGCTCCATCCAACCCTAAGGCCACAAGCCTCTGGCCGAGGCTTGGGCTCTGGGCAGGGACCCCCAGCTGGCTCTGATCTTCCCCTCTGATCTTTGGCTCCAATCGCCCAGTTCCAACCATGTTCGCTCTCCGAGGCTGCAGCCATCTTATTTGGGTGTATTTGCATATTCTCTTTCTGATTGGCTGGTGGGCATGGCTTGTGAGTGTAGCGGAGTGATGATTTGCATATTACTGTTTTATTAGATAGGATTGTAAAATCCGCAAATGTTGTGCTTATAAAATTCTAAGTGTTTAACATTTTTAAAACTACTAGAATGTGGTCAAGCAAGTATTAGTAAAAATGGGATCATGGTAGCAGACTTTTAAAATGTCAGTCATTTAAATAAATGTCATTTAATGAGACAAGATCAAGAAATATATTTATTTACATCACTCATTTACTTTTCTAAAGTGATCACAAAAGTTATAACAGCATTTGAAAATGGATGAAATATCCTTGAACAAATAACATCTTCATGGAAATTTTGAAAGTCACATTAAGCTCAGAAAATTCATTGTTGATAATAATTATTTAATAAATACATATTAGTGTATATAAAATCAGTTTGATAATGTATTCAAGCGCTACAATTTGCTAAGTAAAGTGTAATAATATTTAGACTACTAATGTTTAGCAGACTATAGACATTATAAGCAAGTAGTTTTCCTTTGGTTATTTGGTAGATAATCTATGATGTGGTGTAAATGATTTCATGACAGAAGCGGATTCCTGTTCCATAAGCATTCCGCTTCATAGCAGGAAAGCCATCTGAACCAGAGTATCTCTAAATTATAGTGATCTTAATCAAGGCAGAAGCCCTTATTTAAAAGGAAACAGGATGGGTTCATTTCCTAATTTCCTTTCATTCTGTTATCATTAATCGTTCAACTTTTATCTTGTCACAACAATCTCAGCATTTTTCTTTCTTAAAATCACTGAAATGCTTATAATTTGCATTTGCACAAGAACACAAAGTATTCTACAAAGTATATCAGTGCGGTTTGAGATGATATGACCACATCCTCAGTGATTAATGATGAATTAAAATGTGAATGCCATTTTGATTAATATGCAATTAACCTATAGCAGCATTCCCTCTGCTTTTCAGGTGATAGTTTAATTATTATTCATATTCACATCTGGAAAGGGAATTCCAGTCCAAATGTAACCACTATGATGAACTTTTGATTTTAGATATATGTATTTATTTTTGCATTTTCATAGCAGGATTCTTTGTAAGAACTCAAAAGTTGAAACTTTCTAAATATGCATAAACAAAGAAAATGCATAAATATAGTATAAAGACAAATGAAATCATATACAGTAATGCACATGAACAAACCACAAAAACCTGTAAAAACATATTGAGGAAAGGAATTCAGACACAAAAGAGTACATAATGTACATATTTTATAATATCATGTCATGATCACTGATATCCAGAGACCATTACTGGGTTAATTTGAAAATGCCATGTACCATAGGATGTCAAATAGCTTCACAAAGATGAGGTGAACCTCTCCATATTAACTCTTATTTATTAGCTTCCAGGCTGCCTGCACTTAAGCCACACTGTTTTTCTTTCTTTTTCTCAAAAAAAAGTGAAGTCTTTATCTGTTCCAACTTCTCAGATGCTATTCTTTCTTCCTATAACACTTTGGCCCACAGTCACAGAACAAGTACTCCCAGTCTACTTTAACATAGTGCCACTGAGTTGTTTAAACCCTTCTGGATCATTAAGACATCAAGGGAAGACAAAAGTTTCCACTTTCAAAGGACTAGCTCTATCTCTGTAGCAATATCAGAGAGGGCCCATTTTAAACTGTGACTTTATAGACAGACATTCAGAAAGGACCTGATGTAGCTTCCAGAGGGACTAAAAGAATGATAGTTTTACATTTCATTAACAACTACAAAACATTAACTTCATCGTACTCAAAGAAAACGGAAACTATGAACTTACTAAAAGCACCAATTTACACATTTTTGTTATTTACTTATACAGTGTAGCAATCATTTTGAAGTTTATAATTCAGTGGTATTTAATACAGTCACAATGTTATACAACCACTACTTTTATCTAGTTCCAAATCATTTTCATCACTCCAAGAGGAAACCCTGTATTCACTAAGCAGTTACTCCCCACACATATTTTAACATAATAAAATTAAATGTGATTGGTGCTTATACTATGTATGTATTTAGTAGACAAAACTCAATTGAGATTTTTATTTCACTCATATGTGAGATATAAAACTGAAACTCATGAGCCCAAACAGCAGTGTGGTGGTTGCCAGATGGAAAGGTGTTGGGGGTGAAAGGGATCCTAATATATGGTGATGGGAGAATATTTGACTTTGGGTGGTGGACACACAGTGCGATATATGGATCTTGTAACAGAAAACCGCACCTAAAACCTATATGATCATATTAACCTCAGTAAATGTAATTTAAAGAATAATAAAATTAAATGTGTGATTGGTGCTTATACTACGTAGGTATTTAGCAGACAAAACTAGATTAAGATTTTGAAATGGTTGCAACAAAATCCCTTTTACAGTTGCCATTAACTGTTACCTTATTATCAACCCTTTTGTAGTATTTAGAGCTCAGTTTCATTTTGGATAAGATAAAACAATGACTACCTAAGTGAGAAATAATGGCACGGTTAAGCATTTAGTTTCTCCCAGTGAAAACATTATGGAAAATTCAAACATTTTTTTGAGGTTTCCAGTTTGTAATGCTTTAAAAAACACTCAGAACATACAACTAACCCTACACACACACACACACACACACACACACACACACACACACACACGCAAGTGTGGGCATGTCCTGTCCTCCAAACCCCTAGATGGGTAGCTTTCATTTCCCTGTGGAGCTAGAGAAAGGAGCCTCTATTAGCTTTAGTTAACTGGCAAAGCTTTTGATCTGGAAGCTCTGAAAATCCCATCACAGTGGGGCCTTGCACTAAACACTTTAGTAATTAGTATGCTGCTTCCCAGTTTTCCAAAGTTTGTAATGTCCTCTGGTGCTGTATGTATAACAAGAGAATATCTTAGAAGGGATGTTTTACTTTTGGAAACAAATAAAAGAGTGCAAAGTGAAAAACAACAACAACAAACAACAGTTATGTTTATTTACATTCGCCCCTCTCTACTAATCTCATTAGTTTGTGTAATAACACCACATGGCCAGATTCTGCTCTCCTAATAAAGTCTAATGGAAGTTATGCAGATTGTTAATTCATTATTACTCCCTCACTTATTTCCTAATTTCCCTTTCCACTTTTATTCTTCCAATCAGTCCCAATCTAAACAGCTTCAGTTTGTAAGCAAATGCATATTTATTGTGGGGTGTTTTGGTATGCCAAATCAGTGACTTCTGTTTTTGAGCCTTTCAGAAAAATGTAGGTAGTTTTAACCCTCCTCCCCCCAAGAGTAGGGTGCAGGGAGCTGGGAATAAATTTCTGTTGTGCCTGAGATTTACCTTTACTCGGAACTTGGCTGTTTAATGCATATTATCTACGCTAATAAAAGAGAAACATGCAAATTAACCATCACTCTGCTACACCCACAAACCACGCCCACCAGCCAATCAGGAGCAAGTATGCAAATTAACCCAACCAAGATGGTGGCCGGCCATGGAGCTGGAGCAAGCAGGAGGGTTGGGTTGCCCCGGCAATGGAGGAAGCCAAGCTTCCTGCCCGCCCTGGCCGGCCTTGGCCTCCACTCAAGGCTACAAAGTTTCAATTATAGAAGATAAATAAATCCTAGATACTTGCTTCCAGCAGGCCCTGGCCTCTGCTCATGGAGGCACTGAAAAAAAAAAGAAAAAAAAAAAGGAGGTGTTGGGACCTTGGGTCACCGGGGGATGATCAGGCCAGGATGGGATGGCAGGGGCCGTTGGGGGTAAGTAGACCAGTAGGGGGGACAGTTGGGGGTGAGCAGGTCATAAGTGGGGGTCAGTTGGAGGTGATCAGGACAGTGGCGGGGGGCAGTTTGGAGTGAGCAGACCAGCAGGGGGACAGTTGGGGGTGAGCAGGCCAGTGGGGCGGGAAGGTGAGGGTGAGCAGGCCAGCGGGGGGGGGCAGTTGGGGGTGAGCAGGCTGGTGGGGGGCAGTTGGGGGTGAGCAGGTCGGCAGGCAAAGTGGTTAGGGGCAATCAGGCAGGCAGGCAGGTGAGCGGCTGGAGCCAGCAGTCCCGGATTGTGAGAGGGATGTCTGACTGCTGGTTTAGGCCCGATCCCTGTAAACCAGCAGTAGGACATCCTTCAAGGGGTCCCAGATTGGAGAGGGTGCAGGCCGGGCTGAGGAACACCCCTCCCCCCCCGTGCACGAATTTTGTGCACCAGGACACTAGTTTATAAATAAAATACATAGTAAGTGAGATTTAATGCATGTCTGAGTTTGTCAAAAGGGAGCCGTTTCAGAGAATCATAGAATCTTTGGCATGCATCAAATCCAACCTTCAGATTTTGTTTTAGAGGAAACCAAAATGCCTAGCATGGATGGGAGTTGGTCAGGCTCGTATAGCAAGTTAGTGTCAGAGCTGAACAAATATTTTCTCCTTTGGAAAATTAGATTTGGCTAAAGAATCTGAGTGGATTATATATGGTTAGCCTAACTGATTAAAGGGTGGTATAAAAGGGTGAAGCACTTATTAAGAATCAGGCATTCTTTTAAGTGTTTTTACATAAATTAAACTAATTCATCTTCACCTCAACCTAGTAAAAGAAAGTATTTTTATCATCTCCTTTTTAGAGATGAGAAAATGGAAGAACATAGAGGTTAAGCAGCCTGATAAAAGTGACACAAATGAAAACAATAGATTCAAGATTTCAACCCAGTTATACTAACACTATACTAGTAGTCTAGGCACTACAGAGAGAAAAGAACAGGCTAATATGGAGAGAGAAGCAGAGAATATACACTATGTGACTTCAGAGTTAAAGAAGATAAAGGGGAATGTTGGAGTTAGAGAAGAGAAAGAGAGAGAGAGAGAGAGTTATTTTCTCTTTTCTGTGAACTCTAGCTTTATTTCCTGCAATAATTTCTATGAGATTTCCCTGTAGCATTATAATAAATTTGTTCTTTCTTTGATCTTCTTGGGCTAGATCTTTGTTTCTAGTTCCTTGCATTTAAATAATCCTCATGATGCATAGAAACTGAAGTTTGCTCTTTCACATTAAGGATGATTTCCAGATATGTTTGAGAAAAGTCTGAGAGTAAAAACTATGCCATCCACACTCTTTGACTCCACTCCATCCTTACTTTCCTTTTCCTCTTAGTTCTCTTGCACTCCTGCTTTGAGTTCATCCTCATGAATTCAAAGCCTCATGCTTGTCAGAGCAGTCCTCTTTCAGACCTCAATGTGACTCCCTTTCAAACCCCTTTATTATCCTCTCACCCTCATTCTCCAAGTCTTTATGCCTCCCTTATCTTTTGCCCATTTCAATATTGCCAAATACTTCAAAGGAAACTATCAAAACGACCCTATATGGAGAAAATATTTCCTATATCAATACACTAGTTTCAATGCCATGCATTTTTTATAAAGGGGCCCATGATAATCCTACCTAATAATAGACAAATATGCAAATTGACCGTAACTTCTCTATGCCCGCGATTGGCCAGGAGGCGCGGGGGGGCGGGACTCGGGGTGGCCAGGGTGGCCAGGGTGGCCAATTGGGCCGGCGGGATGCTGAGCTCCCGTCGCCAGCATCGGCTCGAGCTCAGCATCTGTGCCATGGCTGTGGTGCGGCACAGAAGAGGCCTCTGGGGCAGCGAGCTCACGTCCCGCCGTGAACCATCAAAAGCAGGGGAGCTGGGTGCCTGTCCGCTCAGGCACAAGGCCTTTCAGAAGCCTCCGGCGGGGTGGAGGCTTCTGAAAGGCCTGGTGCACCAGTGGACAGGCACCCAGCTCCCCCGCGATCGAAAGCAAAAGTGTGGGAGCTGGGTGCCTGTCCACTCAGGCACCAGGCCTTTCAGAAGCCTTCGCCGCGCTGGAGGCTTCTGAAAGGCCTGGTGCACCAGCGGACAGGCACCCAGCTCCCCGGGATCGAAAGCGAAAGCATGTAGGGGACCCTACACATGCATGATTCAATCATGCACTGGGCCTCTAGTCCATATATATAAAAATCCAGGGGCCCTCACAACCAGAACAACCAGATGTACGACTGAACAGGCTGCATGGGGCAACCAGGCTGGCAGCGGGGACAGTTGGGGGCGACCAGGCTGGCATGGGGGGCAGTTAGGGGTGACCAGGCCAGCAGCAGGGGGCAGTTAGAGGAGACCAGGCCAGTGGGTGAGGGGGGTTAGTTGGTGGCGAACACTCCGGTGGAGAGGGCAGTTGTGGCAATCAGGCTGGCAGGCAGAGGCAGTTAAGGGTGATCAGGCTGGCCGGGGGTTGGGGGGGGGCAGTTAGGGTGTCAATCGCGGATGGGGCCGGCCAGGGAGAGGGGCCAGGCCAGCAGGGGGGGGGGGCAGTGAGGGGCGATTAGGCCAGCAGGCAGAGGCAGTTAGGGGTGATCAGGCTGGCAGGGAGGGGCAGTGGGGGCAATCAGGCAGGCAGGCAGGTGTGTGGTTAGGAGCCAGCGGGGATCAGGCCTAAACCGGCAGTCAGACATCCCTTGAGGGATCCCAGATTGAAGAGGTTGCAGGCTAGGCTGAGGGGACCCTCCACTCCCATGCACAAATTTTGTGCACCAGACCTCTATTCTATATATATATAAAAGCTTAAGTGACCAAACAACTGGTTGACAGGTCGCTATGATGTGCACATACCATCAGGGGGCAGACACTCAACACAGGAGCTTCCCCCTGGTGGTCATTGCACTCCCATAGTGGGAGCACCATTCAGCTGACTGACGGGCTCACGGATGGCAAGCGCAGCTGTGGCGGCGCGAGCTTCTCGCTCCTCTGGCGCTACTGGGGCGGCAGCCACTGAAGAGGTGGCAGGTGCAGCAAAGCTGGGATGAGCAGGAGTGGCACGGCAACTGGCCTGGGCTCAGGGTCCTCCCCGGCCGCCTGCTGCTTGGCACACTACTACATCCCCCGAGGGGTCCCGGATTGCCAGAGGACACAGGCCAGGCTGAGGGACCCCAGCAGTGCATGAATCTGTGCACCAGGCCTCTAGTATTTGTATATGTGTGTAGCAATTTAGAATTCATAAAACATTTTCACATAAGCCCTTTCATTATAATCTCACAATACATTGATGAGGTAGGTAAGGAAGGGTCTTTAAGGTTTAGGAAGTTTGGCATTTTATCCATGTAACTGAAAGCATTTTGTGGAAAGTGGCTATTTTTTTTTTACAAAATTTTATGATCTCCAAAAAAGTATAGTAAGCATTTCATATTGTTTCTTCAAAAAAATGGATGCTAATTTATTAAATGAATGAGTAAAGAAAGAATAAATGAATGGAAATGAATATCATTATTAATGTTCATCCACATTTTCTTGATAATACAAGGACAAACCAATTTTGTAACCAAGGTGTCTGAGTCTTAGCACAGACCTTTGATCTATTATACCAGCCTGCCAACACTAAGCATGAATTCTACTTATACACCTCTAACAAGTAGAAATTTTTAATACTATCTTAACTCCATTAAAATGAAAAAACTGTCTCCAACCTCATATTTCAAAAGCATTTTCTTCAACACTACATTTATCTTAAGGAAAACATGCAGATAGCCATTATAAAGATATACAAGAGCATAGAGGAGGCATGAATAAAAATAATTGCACTTTTTAAAAGCAAACAAGTCAGAATTTATATATCTAAATGATGTATTTCTAAGTAGACCCCCAGGGAGAATGCACACATATTCCAGTGATGGTGGAATTGCTCAAAATGCCTTCGGAACTTTTGCATGGGCAGTGACTTCTAAGACATATTGGGAAAAAAACCACACAAGCAATTCCATTTTATTAGTTTATATTCCAACTTTACATAAAAAACAAATATTTTCAGACTTACCCTATAGCCGTGGTTGGCAAACTGGCTTGCGAGCCACATACGGCTCTTTGGCCCCTTGAGTGTGGGTCTTCCACAAAATACCACAGCCTGGGCATGTCTATTTTGAAGAAGTGGTATTAGAATAACTTTAAGTTTAAGAAATTTGGCTCTCAAAAGAAATTTCAATCATTGTACTGTTGATATTTGGCTCTGTTGGCTAATGAGTTTGCCAACCACTGCCCTATAGGATATCAGGTAAAATTGTAATTAGATACACTTATTAATCTCTGTTACACACTACAAATTTTCTGTTAATAATAAAAATAGGCTGTAAAATAAATATCTTTCATAGGTCATGACCATTGTCAGGGCTATTAAATATTACCTAAATTAAAAGTTCTCATTTTAGAGACAAGTTGAATTTTTCATTTTTTATTTTTTAATAAATTTTTATTGATTTCAGAGAGGAAGAAAGAGAGAGAGTGAGACATCAATAATGAGAAAGAATTGTTGATCGACTGCCTCCTGTACACCCCTTACTAGGGATTGAACCTGCAATCTGGTTATGTGCCCTGACCAGGAATTGAGCTATGACCTCCTGGTTCATGTGTTGATGCTCAACCACTGAATCATGCTGGCTGGGCAAGTTGAATTTTTTATGCTCTTTAACTTGTGGGTCCTGTAAATGTCTCATCCTATATAATAAAGAGGTAATATGCAAATTGACCATCACTCCAACACACAAGATGGCCGCCCCCATGTGGTCAAAGATGGTCACCCCCATGACACAAGATGGCTGCCACAAGATGGCAAGCAGGGGAGGACAGTTGTGGGTGATCAGGCCAGCAGGGGAGGACAGTTAGGGGTGACCAGGCTGGCAAGGGAGGGCAGTTAGGAGTGACCAGGCCAGCAGGGGAGGGCAGTTGGGGGTAACCAGGCCTGCAGGGGAGTGATTACGGAGTGATCAGGCTGGCAGACAGAAGCGGTTAGGGGCAATCAGGCAGTCAGGTAGGCGAGCAGTTGGGAGCCAGCAGTCCTGGATTGTGAGAGGGATGTCCAGGATCGGGCCTAAACGGGCAGTCGGACATCCCTCGAGGGGTCCCAGATTGGAGAGGGTGCAGACTGGGTTGAGGGACATACACCCCCCACCCCGTGCACGAATTTCATGCACTGGGTCTCTAGTTCTTGTGATAAGAACACAAGAACACTAGTTGGAGAACCCCGTGCCTTTATGAAGGCTTTGTAGAAATTAAGTGAGTCTGATGTGTTCTTTCAATCTGTTGAGAAGAGTTGCTTTTGGCTGCTGTGGTTTTTAAGATGAAAATAGCTGAGAGAAATATCAAGAATTTTGATCTTGATTAAACATTCTAAAATGGATTTTATTGTAATTTATTGGAAATACACCTGGTGCTATATTCCTTTATATATTTGGTTCAGTATTTTTTAATCCTTTAATTTATTCCAGATTTTTCCTGGCATCTTTCTAAAACTTAGAGAATCCTTACCTTTAGGAAGTTCCAACAATTAAAATTTGCCTGTGAAATATGGTAACAACCAATTGAAATATGTACACTTAGGGGCAGCTGTCATATAGTGAAAATAATATATTTAGAACTAGGCAAGTAGACTGTTACACATTTGCTTGCTGTGAGACCTTGGGCCAACAATTTTCTTTTTTGAATCTGCTTTTAATTTATGGAATGAGAATATTTAAGTGGAAGATTTTGTTTTGTAAATTGTTCAGTACAATGCCTACACTATTATGTGGTCCACAAACAGTAGCTGCTGCTGTGTCATTATTACAATTTAAAGATTCTGTTTTATCCAGGATGTGCTGAAATTAAAAAAATAGGCCCCTCCCCCAAATATCAGCAACTTAAAACAGATGCATTTCTCACAATACAGTCCAATGGTTTACTTCCAATAAGTGAGTCAGAGACCTTGGTTAAGACCGTTTAGAGCTACTGATATCACTGAAAATTTTGTTCCCATTTTCACATGAACTTGTGAAAGAGATAGCTTAGAAAAGACACTTTCACTCTTATATTCATCACAATAGAAGCATCACTGTCACTTCTGCTTTCATTTCCACTAGCCAGAACTCAGTAGCAGTAACTATATGAAGACTGGTGAACTGTGTTCTTCCTGTATGCCTAGAAAGAGGAAATGAAGTCTTAAAACATTATTTTTTTAACTAAAAATAGTTTCTTTATATTGGTAATAAATATCTATACAACAGCAACAACAATCAGTTTCTTTGCTATGTGATCCAATCTTATCTCATTTCCCTTCTCTATTGGATCATTGGATGGAATGACAGTTTTGTCATCTTTGAGAAGTCACTTGGCTGAAATCTCACAAATGTATTTACCTGTGAATGTCCCTTAAACCTCTTAAACTGATTTTTGTCTGAAAATGAAATGACCTTGCTCTGTAGGACATCTTTAAGAATACCTTTCCAATCAGCAACCCAGCCTGGATGAATGAAGCTTTGTGAACAAAAAATATTCACTTTGGTGCTACAGTTGCCCAGTGTTACAGCACGTGAGTGTATGATTCTGCCCACTGGACAATCAGACCTACATTGCTGGGGTATCTCCAGAGCATCTTCCAGAGCAGATGACAAGTTCATCTGAGCGTGTTTGTTTTTTAACTGGGGCTCCCTCTATCAGGATAAATTTCAAAGAGATGTCGTTAGCATTTCTGAACTGGAGATAATTAGTAACAGGTCAGTTTGTCATAATTAGAAGGAATCAGTGTCACAGCAACAGCTGATACCAGGGAAGAATAATTATCAGAGAAATTTATTAGGACCATCTCCATTCAAAGAAACAATTTATTAAGAACTCCCACCAAAAAAAGTGAATCCTGTCACATTAGCAATTACTATAAAAAGCAGTTTGCTCAAATGGAAGCTGAGGCTCACTTTGAATCTGACTGCATATAAATGATCAGGAATGACAGACTACATCTATTCAAATATAACTGCAATGTTCAATAGGAATATTCTAAGTAATATTCTTTTGTTTTATGAAAGACTGTTTTAAAATCACTAGTTACTCACCACTGTGCATAAATAAGTATATTAATCATACAAACCTACAGTTTATACAGCACATTCATTCTCTCAGATTTATCCTCTGCTAAGTCAGATAATCAGCAAATGCATCTGCAATTTGGTGTGATACTATCAGTGTATATTGAGGGACATATAAGAGACAGTGCTATAAATGTTAAGCTGTGTTAACTCTTGGTATCATCTCCTACATGTCCTTTAATTCTGATCAATTTTTTCAGTCTCTACTGCCACTGACCCAGCTACCATCATCTTATACATGGGCAACAGCAATAGCTGCATGATTCAGATTCACCCAGATCCCCTCTAATCTATTTTAACTAGAGCATAAAGGTAATCCAGGGTTTGCCATTCCTCTGCTTAAAAATTGCCAATAGCTTCCCTTATATTTAGAATGATTATAAATTCCCTATCATTATCTCAAAATTCTGTGGGATTTGGCACCTTCTGATCTTCCCAATATGATCTACTACTTGAACAAAACTACCAAACTCAATTATATCTATACTGTATATATAAAAGTCAAATGACCAGACCGATGGAATGGAAGGAACGGAATGACAGGTTGCTATGATGAGCACTGCAGCGGCCACCCTGCCCAATTGGGGCCCGTACTGCCCACGGCCCCTACCCCTGGCTGATCCGGCCCCCAATCGGCCCTCCACACCCCAATCAGGGGTGGGGCTGGCCTGCCAACTGCCCACATCCTCTCCCCATTGCTGGCCTGGCCTGATGGCCCTCATGGGGGCAGGACAGCCAGACCCCACCCATACACAAATACATGCACCAGGCCTCTAGTTTTGATTATAAAGGAATAAGATCAATTGCTTAACTGGCCTATTAGAATGTATTCATACAAATGTATGTTCTGCCTGTGAAGGTTCCATCAGAGCAAAATCCCTGGCTATATACAAAAAAACAAGTTTCATTATTTTATTTTCTCACATCATTTTGAGTTCTAAAGTACTGATAATTAGCTTACCTGATTAAGTCATCAAAACAGACTCCAAGTGTATTTTGGCTACAGCAAACAATCTAAAAACTAACTAAGAATGATATATGACTGACATGGATAATGTTCAATAGAACATAAGTTAATTTCCAAAAGGGATTCCAGAAATGATCTGTGCACTGCAAATGTTAGTGGTAGAAATCTAAAATTCCAAAGGAGGTAGTTTTTTGGAAAGGAAATACCTCACTTGGGCATAAAATTACTTATATTTTTTGACAGGAACCCTTACCATCTGGTCTTCTATGTCACTGTCAACTTTGGACTTCCTCAGGAGTTTGGGGACAAAGTCTTAAAGAGAGTTGCAGTCATAGTTATGTCTTTCCAATATTCTGTAGTAATCCCTCAGCATTGGCGAGGGTCATGGGTTTTGAACTCCTACTCTGAAAAATACAAATAGAGGTAGGAAATCTGAGTTTCTATGTTCTCATAAAAACTGGTGCTCATATCCCATATCTCTAGTGAAGAAATAGTGTGCCATGGAAACCTTGGAGTGCAATGACTTTCTACTAAACACTTTTCAGATCACAGAGAAAACACATTCTCTTCTCACTCAGATCTAGCAGGATGTTTCTTTAGCTTTAATATTGGCAACCCTTAGAGGGCCCAAGTTGCTTATCAAAGACTCCCCAAGAGTATTATTAACTGGATCATTCACAGCAGTTCTAATATCAAGACAGCAAGATGCTCTGCACAGTTACCAATCTGTCTTTGACATCTCCCAGACAATCTTCACAGCATCCTCCGTGTGACATCCTCTGTGTAACTTCTTTTGAACAGAAAATTAACAAGCTCTTCTGCTATATTCATCTACTTAGCTTTCAGCTCTGCTAGTTTCTCAGAGTCAGCAGTCATGTGTCTTGCCTATTCATTATATCACCTTCCCCAAAGAATAGCATGGGCATAGAAAAGAAAGACATTGGACAAGCAGCAGTTTAAGGGTTACTTCCTTGGGTAAGAATACATGCTACCATGTCAGAACAAGCAACGAGCATCTCTGAAGTAATATCTGCTGCTTTTATCACACTGGGTTTATAACTACCCTCAAAAGCTATGGCAGCAGTATGTAGTCAGAAACCATTAGGATTAATTAAGTGACTAAGCAAGAAAATAAAAACAGTAAGTGTTTCCTTAAAGGGAACTTATGATATCCAAGAAGCAGCTGGGTAATAAGGCTTATGAAAGGTCAAAAATTGACTTGGATATTAAAGTGTCACAGAGAACTCCAGCTCAGTTCCCTTTGAGGAGTATCTATCATAATCTTCTTAGTTTCCTATAATAAAATACCCTGGACTGCTTGGCTTAAAAAATATAAATTTACTTTTCTCACAGTTCTGGAAGATGGAGGTCTGAGATCAGAATGTCAGCATAGTTAGTTTCTGGTGAGAGCTCTCATCCTGATTTGTAGATGACCACCATTTTGCTCTATGTTCTCCTGTCCATTTCTTGCTGGGTGCACAAGGAGAGAGAATGAGATCTTTTCCTGTCTCGTCTCTTCCTAAAAGTGCTATTGGATCAGGGCCCCACCATTATGACTTCATTTAACCTTAATTATCCCCATATAGGACCCATACCAAATGCAGTCACATTGGAGGTTAGATCTACAACATATTACTATTACGGGCACACAATTCAGTTCATAACAGTGTCTTTAAATATACCCTGGGTGAATTGGACTAGGTAACTCCTTTTGAACACAAAATTAACTAGGTTTGATTATTGCAGTAAAAACAACTTCATTGGCATCACCTATTAAGAGATGAGGAAGAAGAAGCCAGGCACAAAAAAGGTAAAAAGCGGATAACGCTTATCCTACTCTTATTTCTCATTCCATCTGAAAAGGGAGATAAAGGTCTCTAAAGTCCCACCACAGCTTTAACCTGGGCCATTCTAACTTTGCTTCATTAGATATTGGAATTCCAGGAAAAAAATGCAAAAACAAAGGTTCTATTACTTAAAAAATAAATTGAAATTGCGCTGAGTAGCTCAGTTGTTTAGAGTGTCCTTATATGCCAAGGTTGACCTTTCCCTAGTAAAGGCATATAAAACAATCCTATCTAATAAAAGAGAAATATGCAAATTAACCATGACTCCGCTACACCGACCAGCCACGCCCACCAGCCACGCCCACTAGCCAATCAAGAAGTGAATATGCAAATTAACCCCAACCAAGATGGCTTCTGCCACTGAGCAAGCAGGAGGGAGGCTTGGGTTTCCCTGGCGGTGGAGGAAGCCAAGCTTTCCACACACCCTGGATGGCTCAGGCCTCTGCTTAAGGCTACAAAGTTTCAATTATAGAAGATAAATAAATCCCAACAGAAATGGCTGCCACAACGGAGCAAGCAGGAGGCTTGGCTCCAATCCAGGCTACAAAGTTTCAATTGTAGAAGATAAATAAACCCCAGATACCAGGGCCTCTGCTTGGGTCGCTGGGGGTGTGGCTGGCCTGCAAACCACCACAGGCCCCTCGCCCAGGCCACCCCTCGCCGTAAGGAAACCCCCACCCTGAACTGGGACACCCTTCAGGGCAAGCCAGCTTGCCCCCACCCATGCACCAGGCCTCTATCCTATCTAATAAAACAGTAATATGCAGATTGACCATCACTCCAACACACAAGATGGCTGCCCCCATGTGGTCAAAGATGGCTGCCCCCATGTGGACACAAGATGGCCACCACAAGATAGCAAGCAGGGGAGGGCAGTTGGGAGGGACCAGGCCTGCAAGGTAGGGCAGTTGGGGGTGATCAAGCCTGCAGGAGAGGGCAGTTAGGGATGACCAGGACAGCAGAGGAGGGAAGTTGGGGGTGACCAGGCCTGCAGTGGAGGGCAGTTAGGGGTGACCAGGCCTGCAGGGGAGGACAGTTAAGGGTGACTAGGCCTGCAGGGGACGGCAGTTAGGGACAAACAGGCTGGCAGGGGAGCAGTTAGGCATCAATCAGGATGGCAGTGGAGTGGTTAGGGAGTGATCAGGCTGGCAGGCAGAAGCAGTTAGGGGCAATCAGGAAGGCAGGCAGGCGAGCAGTTGGGAGCCAGCAGTCCTGGATTGTGAGAGGGATGTCCAACTTCCCGTTTAGGCCCCATCCCGGGCCTAAACGGACAGTCAGACATCCCTTAAGGGGTCCAGGATTGGAGAGGGTGCAGGTTGGGCTGAGGGACACCATCCTCCCCATGCATGAATTTTGTGCACCGGGCCTTTAGTCAACCAATGAATGTGTAAATAAGTGGAACAACAAATCCATGTTTCTCTCTCTCTTTTTTTCTCTCTCTTTCTCTCTCCATCTGTCTCTGTCCCTCCCTCTTTCTCTAAAAGATAATTTGAAATCCATGGGTTCCAGTTAAGAGTTGGCAAAATGTAGCTTATTTTCTTTATCTTCAAGGGCAATCAGGCCTGACTAACTAGATCATAAAGTTTTTGTATGTGTCAGGGTAAACAAAAGGATATGGCATAGAATTGTAGGAGAAAAGGCAAGAATAGAATTTGAACAAAAATTAGTTATCAGGGTCTTTGCCCCACATATTCAGTGCTACATATGGGATGGAGAGGATGCGATTCAGAAATATCTTGATGATTTGAAAGGAATACCAAAATCAGATGAGTTTAGACACATGTTCTATTCTGAAAAAAGTTGTGGTATAATATGGTTAGGAAATACAGTTCCCAGGTGATGTAGAAGACACATAGAACTTCTCAATTTTTCTGTAGAATATCAAAGATATAAATAAGGATGTTTCCTAGAGAGTTTTTAAGAAAAGGCCATAAAGGTGGAGGTGAAGTGGTCCTAAAGCTGAGAGAGTGCTGCAGGACATATCAACAGGTCCAGAGTGCCAATACTAACTCAAGGGTCTGAGTAATCTATATAAACAAAGATGTGTACAAGTTACTAAGGTAGAAATGGTCACTGAGAACCAAAATGCAAGGCTACGATGTCACAAGACCTAGATTTTGGAATTGGGGGACAGCAAGGTGCTATCTGGTCGGGGAAACAAAGAACATGGTTAAGGGTAAATAAAGCTTACCTCTTCTTTGCAGTTACCAAATCATGTAAGGTTCCCTTCCCCATATATCTAAAATTCATCTTGGAAAAAAGCATGGAATGAAGGAATAAACTTGAATACCAGTCTAAATCATTTAAATAGAAACTGTTATTTAAAGAGATACTTCCATGCCTTTTAGTAGGGAGATAATAGGGTGGTGGTGGTAGTAGTGTGTGTAGGGGGATGCTCATTAGGAAAGTCAGAAAAGTTATCTGTGGAGAAGTGACATTTTTTTTTCTACCTGGGCATGACAATTTTGTGATTCCCTCTACATATAATTGTCTTTTTGTGGAGATTGGGGAAATGGACTGTAGTCATTCTGAATGTCTTTTGAACAGAAAAAACACATGAAGATCCTACTTTCTAAGTTTATTTATCCAAAGAAAAGGCAAGAAAGAAAACTGAACTGAGGTCATGGGAAATGGAATCATGATAAGGAGGCAAAGGTTTACAGGACCCAATGCTTCAGGAAATATAGAAAGATTTCTTTTTTTATATATTTTTTTTTATTTCAGAGTGGAAGGTTGAGAAAGAAAGAGTCAGAAACATCAATGATGAGAGAGAATCATTGATCGGCTGCATCCTGCATGCCCTATACTGGGGATTGATCCCACAATGCAGGCATATGCCCTGACCAAAAATCAAACCGTGACCTCCTGGTTCATAGGTTGCTTCTCAACTACTGAGCCACACCGGCTGGGCTAGAAAGGTTTCTTATCTCTAAAATTTGCTTTGGGGTTTGGTAAGTGCTATGCAAGAGGCCTTACAATAAAGGCTCTAAGGACATAATCAAACATATCATGTTCACACCACTTAGTCATTTGACATAGGAAGTCAGGGTTCTGACATAAAAGTGCTGCTCCCTGAATCACCTTATCTGGTTCTCTAGCTTCCTGATTTTATTTTATATTACCCCTCTCCCTTGTTCTTCTATTTCACATCTCCCCACAACTCCAGTTTCCCTGACCCACTAAGCCCGGTGAGTGGTGACTATTTATATTATGTGATACATATCATGTTGAGATCTACTAAAACAAAGGCACTGGTATCACAATATTAAACAAAGAGAAAAGAAAATTCTTGCTGAGAAAGAGTAATGGACTGGATAGAGTGCCAAAGTAGCTGAGATCAGAGTGACAGGGTGGGCGGCAAAGAAAAAAAAAAAGATAGCAAGGCAAAGAGAAATTCCAGATCTACTAAGACTAAAAGTGTCCAAGAGAAGACTTAGTAACTAGTACCAGAAGGTAGCAAACATTTAAATGCCCATTCACCTCCATTGATGCTACTCTGCATGTACTCACATGTCAGTATCACCTCTGCTATTTGTTTTTGTTTTTTTTTTCCTGGATTTCAAAGCCTTTTCCTTGTTCCTTGCCAGGAGTACTAAACCAACTCCCCTTCTTTAATCTGCTGCCCATATCCCTTGCTGCAACCCACAGATCCCAATAGCCTCACTTAAACACTTTTTTTTTCTTGTCCTCAAATCCTAGCCTCTATCCAAAGGTCAGCTAATTCGTTTTAGCTTTGCTGGGTAAGTATACTCCTGAAAATAAAATGCACACATTGCTTCCAGACTGTTTTTATCGTTAGGGAAGGCAAATTATTCATATGGTCATCAAGAATGTGATCTACTCTAATTTTCCTCAGTGATATGAGAGAGTTCAGAGTCAGATTACATACCAACACAACCTTAGGAAAAGATCAATAAATATTGACTGTCTATGTGCAAAGGATAAAAGCATAGGCTAGTTCCCATGCAGAAACAAAGAGAACAAATGCAAAGCCTATACTTTCACAGAGCTGTCCTTTTAATTAGACTCAGATATGTAAACAGATACTTTCAGTACAATGTAGAAATTACAATGATGGAGAAAACTACAAAGTGTTGGGAGAGGGAGCATTAAAATGTAGAGGGTTTCATTTAACCTAATATGGTTCAGAAGATCAGAGAAAACTTCCTGAAGAAAGTGATGCTTTAGCTAAGTTTTAAATAATGAGTAGGTAGCCCTAGCTGGTTTGGCTCGGTGGATAGAATATCAGCCTACAGACTGAAGGGTTTTGGGTTCAATTCTGGTCAAGGGCATATGCCCCGGTTGTGGGCTCAATCCCCAGTGGGGGGTATGCAGAAAGCAGCCAATCAATGATTCTCTCTCATCACTGATGTTTCTATCTCTCTCTCCCTCTCCCTTCCTCTCTGAAATCAATAAATATATATTTTTAAAAAAGAAAGAACTAGAGGATTAGGTAAATTCGTCTTAAAATCAATCAATCAATAAATAAACAACAAACAAATAATAATGAGTAGGTGGGTTTCCACTACAGGGCTTTTGTACATTCTGTTCTGCTTGGAAAACTTTTCTCCTGAGTCTTTGAGTAGCTCATCTCTTCTCAACCTTTATGTTTTAGTTTACATGTTGCATTTCTAGAGGGACCTTCTCTGATTACCTTTCCTAAATTAGGTCATTCTATCTTACTCGCTTTCATAGCATCGCATGCTTAGTTGTTTGGCATTATCTCCCAAACTCTAATATAGGCTTCTGAGGACACAAATCTTGTTTACCCTCTTTCACCATTATAAAACCAGTGCTTGCAGTATAATATAGGTACTCAACAGTGCTTTTTATGTAGATGCATAAAGCATGACTGAAGCATAGTGTGCAAGGCAAGACATGGTCATGGATGTAGCAACTGGGACAGGCAGAAGCCAAGTTCTAAAGGATGCTATGTTAGGTTAAAAATAATTTATCCTGAGTATAAGAATTTCTGAGTGCTTTTAAACTGGTAAGTGATATAATAAGAATCACACTTAAGAAAGGGCATATGACTATCAGGAGGGGCATATGAAATAGGCTGAGGCTATTAGGAAAGGGAGGAGTTTGTCTTTTAAATAGCAATAAATTTGAGGATACCTATAAAAGTTAAAATAGACAGTGATTGGAGTTTGGACAGGGACAGGAAATTATTGTAGAAATGGAAGGAGTCTTCTGAGTAGAAAAACTTGAGCTGATACTTGAAATGTATGAAAGATCTGGTGCTACAAAGACTTGGAAGAGAAATGTGGCTTAGGATGAAGGAACAGCAGACAATAAGATGGTCGTTCTGTAACCAGACAAATAATGGATCCGTGCTGCCTGTCACTACTCAAGCCAATTAAGCAGAGACAGGGTTGAATCATATATGAGTGTTTATTCCAATATTGCCACCAGTATGGGAGAGCAGCAGGTTATCCACAAAAATCTGCTCTGAAGCCCACCATAAACCAGCTGCTTATATAGGTAGAAGTACAAAAGGCAAAAGGGCAGTTTACAGATATGCAAAAGAACTAGGGGTCTTCAAAGGGCTTAGTGATATGCATGGGGAAATAGCCAAAGGAAGTGCCAAAATTAACAGGTAAGCAGGCTGGAGATTTGCAAAGGCCTTCAGGTATGCAAAAAGGTTGGGGATCTTCAAAGTGCTGGCAATTCTGGTTTCTGTAACAAATCTTTGTTATTCTATCCAAGCTCCAAATGGGGAGGAAAGGCGGTATCTCCAGGTTAGCTCCAGCCAAGGTAGAATGTGCCTTCTTTAATCAGCATAAAACAATCATGGTTAACAGAGCATGATTAATATTTCTTACAATACTAACTGGTTCTCCAACATTTTATTTCTTCCCATTTCAGTTCTAGTCAGGGCATTCAAACAAGAAAAATTAATAAAAAGCATCCAGATTTGAAAGTCTGAGCTGTTTATACACACAAACATGTTTGACACCAAATGCGTAGTGTGTTTTTCTCATACCAACTAGCTATCCAACTTTCCTGACACTGCAGGTTAAGGGTTCAGTTCCACAAGATTGTTTCCAACCCCCAACTTTCAGCCTCAGGAAAGTGTTCTACTTACTATTCTTGGTTTATTAAATGAGACACAACTCAAATAGCCAAGTTATGGGAAAGGGGCACAGAGCTTCTATGCTTTCTCTGGGTGTGTCACCTTACTGACACATTGATGTGTTCACCAACTCAGAAGCTCCCAAACCCTATCACCTAGGGGTTATTAGAGATTTCATTATCTAAATACTAGAGGCCTGGTGCACGAAATTTGTGCATGGGGGGTCCCCTCAGCCCAGCCTTCACCCTCTCCAATCAGGGACTCCTTAGGGGATGTCCAACAACCGGCAGTCGGACATTCCTCTCACAATTCTGGACCGCTGGCTCCTAATTGCTCACCTGCCTGCCTGCCTGGTCACCCCCAACTGCCCCTTCCCTGACAACCTGGTCGCTCCTAACTGCCCCCCCCACTGACCTGGTCACCCATTACTGCCCCCCTGCTGGCCTGGTTGCCCCCAACTGCCCCCCCCCGCCAGCCTAATCACCCCCAACTTCCCCCCCCTGCTGGTCTGTTCACCCCCAACTGCACCCCCCTGCCAACCTGGTTGCCCCTAACTGCCCCCCCGCTGGCCTGGTGGCCTCTTACTGCCCCCCCTGTCAGCCTGGTCACCCCCAACTGCTCCCCTCTGCCGGCCTGGTCACCCCTAACTGTTCTCCCTGCTGGCCTGGTTGCCCCCAACTGCCCTCCCTGCCATCCTGGTCGCCCCTCACAGCCCCCCCACATGGGCCTCTCTCCCCACGCTGCCTGCTGTTCAGTCATTTGGTCATCCCTCACTAACTCCCCTGCAGGCCTGGTCATGGGCAGCCATCTTGTGAGGGTGTGAGGGTTAATTTGCATATCACCTCTTTATTATATAGGATATAAAAGCCTAAGTGACCAGCTGGTAGCTATGATGTGCACTGACCACCAGGGGGAAAACACTAAACACAGGAGCGGAAACCACAGGCATGGAAACATGGAACAGACTGATGAATCTTCAAGGGAAAGGGGGAGAGGGAAGGTTGGGAAGAGATTAACCAAAGATCTTATATGCATACTCGAGGCCAGGTGCATGGATTTGAGCACCGGTGGGGTTCCTTAGCCTGGCCTGTGGGGATCGGGCCGAAACTGGTTTTCGGACATCCTCCAAGGGGTCCCAGATTGTAAGAGGGCACAGGCCAGGCTGAGGGACCCCACCGGCGCATGAATCCATGCACTGGGCCTGTAGTCTTATATAATAAAAGGGTAATATGCAAATTGACCCTAACGGCGGAAGAACCAGGAACGACCACTCCTATGACGTGCACTGATCACCAGGTGGAAGATGCTCAACACAGGTGCTGCTCCCTGATGGTCAGCACACTTCCACAGGGGGAGTGCTGCTCAGCCAGAAGCTGGCTCATGGCTGGCCAACGTAGCAGTGGTGGTGGGAGCCTCTCCCACCTCTGCTGCAGTGCTAAGGATGTCCGAATAACGGCTTAGTCAGACATCCCCTGAGGGCTCCCATTAGTTAGACATCCTCCGAGGACTCCCGGCTGCCAGAGGGTGCAGGCTGGGCTGAAGGACCCCTCAGAGTGCATGAATTTTCGTGCACTGAGCCTCTAGTATAGTTATAATTGATTAAATCATTGGCCATTGGTTATTGATGCAATCTCCAGTCCTCTCCTCCTTGGAGATCAGGGAGTAGGGCTGAAAATTCCATCCCTCTTATCATGCCTCCATCTTTATGACAACCAGCCCTCATCCTAAAGCTATCTGGAGTCCCCCAGCCATCAGTTGTCTCATTAGCATATGAAAGACATTCTTATCACTCCTAAAATTCCAAAGATTTTAGCAATTCTGAGTCAGAAACTGGAGACAAAGGCCAGATATTTATTTTCATTATATTGTTAGAGGCAGAAATAGAATATTGGGGACCAGCTATAATTGTAAGAAATATTAATCATACTCTGTTAACTGTGGTTGTTTTGTTCTGATTAAAGAAGGCACATTATAACCTGGCTGGAAGTTGCACTTGGGACCTGGGAGCTCACCTGGAAATGCAGCCCATCCTCTCCCTCCTGGAGCTGCCTATTATCATGGAAAGATTAACAACCTTGTTGCAAAAGCCAGAGCCTCCAGCCCTTTGCATATTGCCAGCCCTTTGAAGACCCCCAAGTCTTTGCATACCTGCAGGCCTTTGCAAATATCCAGCCCACATTACCTGTAAACTGCCCTTTGGCAAACCCTTTTGCTTACTTCCCCATGTAATCTTTGTCCTTCTACCTAATATGAGCAGCTGGTTTATGCAGGGGTGCAGAGGAGATTTTTGTGGATGACCTGCTACTCTCCCATACTGCTGGCAGTGTTTGAATAAATGCTCACATATGAGTCAACCTTGTCTCTGCTTAATTGGCTCAAGTAGTGACAGGCAGCCCAGACCCATTGATTATCTAGTTACAATATCACAGAATGGATGAAGTAAAAACATCTCCATTTTAGTATGACACAATATTACATTTAGAAAATACTTGGAATCCACAGAAAGCTACTAGAACTTGTTAACTAAAAAAAACCATTGAAACCTGTAAAGAATTTTAGTGAGTTTATTTGAGCCAAACTGTCGACATATGCCAGGAAGCAGAACTTCAATGAATTGAGATAATGCTCCGGAGAATGAAGGGTTACATCTATATTTATACATTGAAATCAAAGGAAAGGGACGTAGGTGAGTTACATGAAATTCATTGGTGATAGATTAGGGAGGTGGGACAAAGCAAAGCAGGGAAACCTCTGGGATAGGGTGAAAAGTGAAATGATGGACATGTGCTTCTCTTATAGAGATGAATACAGCATACTTTAACGTAATTAACAGTTGACAATTAACTTATAACAATAACAATGAGGGAATGTCCTGGTGCCATTTGTTATGCCCTGAGGGGTCCGGGGTAAAAAGGAAGTTACAAGTTACCCAGACATCTCACATATATGTTATCTTAGAGGCAAAAAGGCAAATGGGCTCAGTAAAGAAGATCTAAGTTGATCTTTGTCAGGGAAGATATCGGACTAGGACATGACTACCCACTATAACCTGTTTGTAGTTAAATATTTAATTTTCAAACCATCCTTTGTGGTTATTCCAGGTCTCTGAGTCTTCAAGACTGCCACGCAGGCCTCCCCTGAGCTTGTCAGGTTAGCATGTGGCTCCTTTCATCCACAAACTAATGAACATGTTTACCAAAGTTATGGGTGTGAACGAAAGGAGCCACATGCTAACCTGACAAGCTCAGGGGAGGCCTGTGTGGCAGTCTTACAAACTCAGAGACCTAAAATAACCACAAAAGATGGTCTGAAATTTAAATATTTAACTACAAACAGGTTATAGTGGGCAGTCATGTCCTAGGCCGATATTTTCCCTGACAACCATCAACTTAGATCTTTACTGAGCCCATTTGCCTTTTTTGCCTCTAAGATAACATATCTTGAGATGTCTGGGTAACTTCCCTATTTCTGGAGCCCCTGAGGCACAACCAAATGTGGTGGGCTCCAGGACAGATGCCTAAAATTCTTTCATTATCATGTTAATTGTTCCTGCACCCACCTAAGTGTGTGTCCATCATTTTACTTTTTATCCAATCCCAGGGGTTTCCCACCACTTTGCTTTATCCCACCTCCTTAATCCATCACCAATGAATTTCATGTAACCCACTTATGTCCCTCCTTTGATTGCGATGTATAAATAGAAATGTAACCCACCATTCTTCGGAGCATTATCTCAATTCATTGAGGTTCTGCTTCCCGGCATATGTCTACAGTTTGGTTCAAATAAACTCACTAAAATTCTTTACAGGTTTCAATGGTTTTTCCCCCCGTTAACATGGGATATAACTCAATGTACATAAAATTGGCATTTCTATAAACGGCAATGAACAATCCAAAAATAAAATTAGCCATTCTGACAGGTGTGAGATGGTTCCTCATTGTTGTTTTGATTTGCATCTCTCTCATGATTAGTGACTTTGAGCATGTTTTCATATGTCTATTGGCTTTCTAAATGTCTTCTTTCAAAAAGTGTCTATTTAGGTCCTTTGCCCATTTTTTGATTGGATTGTTTATCTTCTTTTTGTTAAGTTGTATGAGTTCCCTGTAAATGTTGGAGATTAAACCCTTATCGGAGATAACATTGGCAAATATGTTCTCCCATGCAGTGGGTTTTCTTCTTGTTTTGTTGATGGTTTCTTTTGTTGTGTTGAAGTTTTTTATTTTGATGTAGTCCCATTTGTTTATTTTCTTCTTAGTTTTGTTAACGTAAAAAAATCATTGAAACCTGTAAAGAAGTTTTGTGAGTTTATTTGAGCCAAACTGTCAGCATATGCTGGGAAGCAGAATCTCAATGAATTGAGATAGTGCTCCAGAGAATGGCGGATTACATCTCTATTTATGCATTGCAATAAAAGGAAAGGGACATAGGTGGGTTACATGAAATCCATTGACGATAGACTAGAGAGGTGGGAGAAAGCAAAGCGGGGAAACCCCTGGGATTGGATAAAAAGTAAAATGATAGACACATACTTAGGTGGGTGCAGGAACAATTAACATGATAATGAAGGAATTTGGGTATCTGTCCTGGTGCCCAGTACATTAGGTTGTGCCCCAAGGGATCCAAAAAAAGGGAGTTACAAGTTACCCAGACATTTCAAAGGGAATGTTATTATAGATTAAGGTGACCAGATTTTAACATTGGTAAAGCTGGACACCATTGACCAGGGGGGAGGGGGGGTGTACTTGATTAAAAATTTGGTCTATATGGAGCAAAAAAAAATTTTCATAGAACGCAAAAATAGTATTATAATATATTTTTTTAAATTTCAACATAAGTACAATTTACAAATATAATAAATAAAAAATTATATATAGCATTATTTTATTCTTTGGCATATTTCTCACTTGAGTGAATTTTTTTTAGTAGATTGCTGTCGTTGTTTTAAAGGTCATGAATTTGCCGTAACATAAGTTGTAAGTGTCACTTTCAAGGCTGGCGCTAGACTTTTTGCCGCCACTATAAAATATAAATAATACTAGTACTGTCTGCTAAATTCAAGAAAATGTATGCATTTATGAAATAAATACATAAATTACTTACCTAAATTATCTGAATAGCTGATTTGTAATGACATCACTTGTTTAACTAGCTTACTAGCACGCAGTACGATGTGTATCGTCTGAGAGACAGTTACAAAATGTTTTCGTCGTTGCCAATCCCAAAAAATGCCATTGTTCATTAAGTCCAAACAATGGTGGTCGAATTCTAACAACTGATCAACAATGCGAACTTTGATAAGCAGTTCTCGATAATCAGTTCTCAACAATTATTTGTTATTATTAAAGTTTAACATTATAAAGTTAACAAAAATAATATAAAACTCATATCCTGGCTAAATAGCCACATGGCCACCAAAAACCGTATATTCCCTTCCCGTTCTCCCGCCGTTCCCTAGCTTGTTGTGCTTTCTTTCCAAAAATCGGGACTTTTTTAAAACACCATGGGACACGGGACAAATTGTTTAAAATCGGGACTGTCCCGCCAAAAGCGGGACGTCTGGTCACCTTATTATAGATGCAAAAAGACAGATAGTCTCAGTTAAGATAAAGGTTGACCTTGTCAGTGAAGATACCAGCCTAGGATGTAACTACCCACCATAACTGCTTTTAGTTAGTTTAATTTCAGAACATCCTTTGTGGTTACTTTAGGTCTCTGAGCTTGCAAGACTGCCATGCAGGCCTCCCCTGAGCTTGTCAGGTTAGCATGTGCTCCCTTTGTCCACAGTTTCCATTGCCCTAGGAGTTGTATCAGTAAAGGTATTGCTATGACAAATGTCTGAGATTTCTCTGCCTGTGGATTCCTCTAGTAATTTTATGGTTTCCTGTCTTATGTTTAAGTCCTTTATCCATTTTGAGTTTATTTTTGTGTATGGTGTAAGTTGGTGGTCTAGTTTCATTTTTTTTGCATGTATCTGTCCAATTTTCCCAACACCATTTATTGAAGAGTCTGTCTCGACAACATTGTATGCTCTTTTCTCCCTTGTCAGATATTAATTGAGCATAATGGCTTGGGTTGATTTCTGGGTTCTCTGTTCTGTTCCAATGCTCTATATGTCTATCCCTGTGCCAGTACCAGGCAGTACAACAAACGACAGTGCTGTTGAGGATGCAGAGAAAAAGGAACTCTCTTGCACTGCTGGTTGGGAATGCAGACTGATGCAGCCACTGTGGAAAACAGTATGGCATTTCCTCAAAAAATTAAAAATGGAACTTCCATTTGACCCAGTAATCCCACTTCTAAGACTATATCCCAAGAAACCAGAAACACCAATCAGAAAGGATATATGCACCCCTATGTTCATAGCAGCACAATTTACAATAGCTAAGATTTGGAAACAGCCTAAGTGCCATCAGCAGATGAGTGGATTAGAAAACTGTGGTACATCTACACAATGGAATACTACACTGCTGTGAAAAAAGAAGGAATTCTTACCATTTGCAACAGCATGGATGGAACTGGAGAGCATTATGCTAAGGAAATAAGTCAGTCAGAGAAAGATAAATATCATATCATCTCACTCATTAGTGGAATATAATGAGCAACACAAACCAATGAACAAAAGCAGAATCATAGAAGCATCATATATACTGTCTAACCTATGAGGGAAAGTGGGTAGGTTGAGGGGAAAAGAGATCAATCAAAGGACTTGTATGCATGCATATGAGCATAACCAATGGACACAGATGCGGGGGTTTGAAGGTGTGTGCTGGGGATGGGGGGCGGCCAGGGAAAGGTCAATGGAGGAATAAGGAGACTTATGTAATACATTAAACTTAAATTTAAAAAAAAATTAAAAATAAAAATAAATTAATACAATGGAAAAATAAGTAAAATTAATAAATTAATCCAATTTTTTACAAAAGTACCCCAAAGAATAAAATACTTTGTAATAACATTTTAGAAAGAGATCTGAAACTTGTATTCTAAAAATCACAAAATATTGCTAATAAATTAAAGAATACCTAAATAAATGAAAATTTATCCCATGTTCATGGATCAAAATACAGTATTTTTAATACAAAAATACTCCCCAAATTTATCTATAGATTTAATTGAATCTAATAAAAAATATTTTGCAGATATTGACAAGCTTATCTTAAAACTCATATGCAAATTCATGGGACCCAGAGTAGCCAAAATGACCCTAAAAAATAAAGCATGAAGTTGGATTATTCACTCTTTCCTGTTTCAAAACTTACTACAGTTACAGTTTCTAAGACAGTATGATACTGGCATAAGATTAAACATATCAAAGGAATATAATTTAGAGTCCATGAGTAAACTGATACATCTATGGTCAATTGAATTTAGACAGTAGTGCCAAGGGTATTCAATAGGGGAAAAATCATAATTTCAACAAATAGTTGAAACGATTAAATAGTTTGACAAATGGGTATTACATGCAAATGAAGTTAGAACCTAGAGTATACTTGGCTACACTCTTTGTACAAAGTCTTAGAACACAATAATCTTTACTGAAAGTACATCTACTCACAAACCCAATCATATCTTATGTGAAAACTAGAAAATAAACTAAAAAAGAAAATGTTAATAAGCACAATACAATCAGATTGAATTATTGCATATGAGCTCTCCAATAAGTTCTTTAAAAAAGTTGTAAGTTTCCCATAACTGGTGTTCAAAAAGATGATGGATGGCTTTTGGTAAAGTTAAGGTATCCCTTCATTAGGTCATACAGAAAGAAAAGTCAGGGAAATGCAGTAGACATAAATTGCAAAGCTAGAAATGTATCTTTTGATCCAAGGGCAAATCATTAAAAAAAACACTTTTTTTTTTTTCAGTTTATGGGTCATCTCCTAAAATCACCTTGTTCTTATTTAACATGCTGATTCCTGAGTTTCATCTTATATCTAATATATCAGAATATCTAGGAAGAGGCCAAAGATTCTGAGTTCTTGTAACCTGTCCCTCAGGTGATGGTTATAAAGATGAAAATTTGAAAAACCCTGCTTTATAAGAAAGTGAATGGTGCATTTTAGTTATGAGTCAATTTTTCAAGTGTCAAAGTCTATTTTAAAGTGCAATTGTTGGAACCACGGGGGTTTTGTGCTGAAGGTGTTAAAGCAATGCCTTTTTCCAGGACCTCTAGTAAATCATCTTTTATAGTTTTTAATGCACTACACTTGTCCTTGACCATGCATTTCAATTTTTGTATGCCCTTGAATATTCCCATATCAAGTAGCATTACGTATTAGGTGTCATCTGTTCAAAATTATTTTTATAATTTTTATTTTTCTAGACATTTTATGAAGTTCATTTCTAAGATTCTGGGTTCATACTATAGTAGATGTAATAGGTACTGTTTGTCTAACAAGCAGATTTTATCATCCTTTTATGTCTGGTTCCTTTGAGAATCTGCTCTCTGTATCTATGTGGTACACGTAGGGCTTTTAATAATATGTATCCTAACTCCAGTCACAGAGGATGTCATCACCTATGTTGAAACAATGATAGTACTGCTACCTCTGGCTATTGTTCAGTAACAAGTATATATTCCAAACTGGGAAAATTCAAGTCTACACCAGCACTTTTCTTCTAGAGAAAGCTAAATATATAATCTCTTTCAGCTGAGGACACTAAACTTTGGAAGAATGAGTCTGAGGCTTTATTGACATTCAAGCTTCTGCTTGAATGGTAGAAGTGCTTGTCCCTCACTTCAAATCTATGGAAAGGAGTTTCAAGATAAACATGGATGTCTTAATTTGTGTACCTTATAATCTGGCCTAATTCTCATCGCACCAGAGAGATCTAAAGGGCATAGGACAACTTAGCTACCTATTGGTGAACCAAAATAAAGACATTTTTATAGGGCTATTTATAGTTCCTGAATTTGTTGTGAGGCTGCACAAGAGTTTCTTATAGACTTGAAGAGTCATGTCCATGTTATTGTCAGTTCTAGCCAAGAGGGACATCTGTAGTAGTAACAGACTTTCACAGAGAGAAATTATAAATATTAGAAGATTCCTAGGAGCTGAAAACCATTAGAAAGGAATCCAACGAAAGGTTAATCTGCCGTTGTTTTGGCTCCCATTCACCAGCTCTTCAATATTCTCTCTCTACCCTTCCACATCTACTCCTTGTCCTGAAAGGCTGACCTTGATACACTATATCAAAGGGATCCCTTACCCTTTGGCTTCCAGTAAAGATTTTTAATGGAGAGCCACAGCAGAAGATCTGAGGGAAGGGGAAGATTAGGTCAGAATGTTTATTTCCTGGCTCTTTTCCTCAAATTCCCCAGAGCCTGTCATATCCCATTCTGTTCCTTTTATATTGACAATCTCTTCATGACTGTCTCTTTCTGAGTACTGGTAGCTACTCCCTCATCCATTCAGACCTAGAGGTAGTAACTCCCACTGTCACTAACCCCAGGTTACTTCACTTTCCTTTATGGTCTGCCTATGCTGCACCTATAATTTTGTAAATAGTCCCTTTTAAAGTAAACCTTCTTCAAATTTCCCAGTTCTGAGTGTGGTATCTGTATCTTGGGGACTCTGATGGTACAGCCCTCATCAAGGAAACTGCTCATGAGAATCTCCAGAAATGACGCATGTCTGAGAAACTCATGGAATCAACCTACCAGAAAGGCAGGCTCAAGTACAAAGAATTGCAGACTTAGGTCAGTATTAACCATGCAGTATTAACCATGCAGACATATTCTTACTCCATTACCTCTCCTCCCTCCCTTTGCTCAAACTCTACTTAGAATATAAACCTTAAATAACAAGTTCAAAAGAGAAATAGAAAAACAATGTGGGAAAGGAATGTATCCCTTTTACTGACTACAGTGTGGGGAGAGAAGAGCTTTAACTTTATATCAAATTTAGAGTTTTAATTATTACATGAGACTGGATATTTTAATTTGTTTTCAAAGGACCTCTATTACATAAGAAAGATAAAATAATCCCCATGAGGCCTACATTTTTTTCCCCAATGTTAAAGGGAGAACTAACCAAATTAAATATAAAGGCTCAATGAAAACAAAAAATAAGAATAAAAATAAATTGCCCTGCTTCCTCATATTTCAAATCATTGATTTGATTCTTGGGATCCTCTACTCTACTGTTGAATCCCTGTATATTATTCTTTATTTTATTCAGTGTATGCTTAATTTCTGACTGGTTCTTTTCCTTTTCCTTTTTTTTTTTTTTTTTTTTGGCACTCTCACTAAGATCCTTGAAGGTCTCACTAAGTTCCTCGGAGGTTTCTAGAAGATTCTTGAGTAACCTTATAACTGTGGTTTTGAACTCTATGTCCAGTATTTTGCTTTCATCAATTTCTTTCATTTGTTACATGTTTCTTTGTCTCTGCATTTTGGCTGCTTCCCTGTGTTTGTTTCTATGTATTGGGTAGCTGCTACATCTCCTTGAGTTGATAGAGTAGCCTTGTGTGGTAGGTATCCTATAGGGCCCAATGGCTCAGCTTCTTCAGTCACCTAAGGTGGATGCTCTTGGTGCACCCCTTTGTGGGCAGAGTGCACAATCTTGTTGTATTTAAGCCTTGATTGCTGTTGGTATCACTGGGAGGAATTGACCTCCAGGCCAATTGGCTGTGGGGACCAGCTGCGACTACAGTGGGAGAGCTGCTGTGCTGGAGACTTGTTTCAGTGGGCCTTTGGTGCTCACTGAGTCTTCCCCTTGAGTGTGTTGCTTAAGGATGTGAAGAGTTGTAATCTAGTATGGTCTGACACTGACCACTGGGTACACTGGCTCTTGGATCTCCAATGAAGTGCAGAGTCAGCCACTGCCTGGGGCCATCCAGCTGGAGCTACAGAGGGATCTGCAGATTCCTCCTCATTGTATCAGGTTTGGAACTGCCCAGATGAGGCCCAGCTGTGAAGCAAGGCAGGCTGGTGCTGGTGCCAGTTTGGGGCCTTTTATTGATAGGTTTGGGGTTCCTTGACTCAGCTGCAGCTTTTTAACAGAGTTTTAGCCTGAGGAAGGACAGGCCTAAGAATAACCAGATGCTTCATTATATACAGGTATGCACTGCTAAGATCTTTGCTTTGTGGTTATAATTAATACTAGAGGCCCAGTGCACGACATTCGTGCACTCAGGTGGGGGGTCCCTCAGCCCAGCGTGTACCCTTTAGCAGTCAGGGAGTCCTTGGAGGATGTCCGACTGATGGCTTAGTCCCGCTTCCTGCGGAGAGCGGGCCTAAGTCATAGTTGGACATCCTTAGCACTGCCGCAGAGTTGGGAAAGGCTCCCGCCACCACCACTGCGCTTGCCAGCCATCAGCCTGGCTTGTGGTTGAGCGGCACTCCCCCTGTGGGAGCACACTGACCACCAGGGGGCAGATCCTGCATTGATTGTCTGCCCCCTCATGGTCAGTGTGCATCATAGCAACCGGTCATTCTGCCATTTGGTTAATTTGCACATTAGCCTTTTATTATATAGGCTAGTTGGTTAATAAGATGTAGCTGAAGTGAAGCAAAATCATGCTATGCACATGTGTTTGTACATTTTTAAAGGCTTTCAACCTAATTTGTTTTGTATTTTTTTTCTTTGATATTTGAATATATTTGCTGCATGGGTCTTCTATGGTTTTGAATTCTTTTATTTTCGCTGTATCCCAAGCTCTGGCAACCATTGATTAACCATCTATTTTTGTTGCTGCTGCTCATCCTTTGTTGATTTCATATAGAATATGCATTTGAGTTTACTTATATTTTAATTATCCATTTTGCAGTCATGGAACTCCTTTATATAGCATGACCTTTGGACAACTAGAGCTGCTCTCAAGGTAGTCACTCAGGCATGCATGCAGTAATCAGTCAGTCATTCAACAAGCTGGCTTATGCAAACTCCCTTATTCTTTTGTAAATATGTACTTCAAACTGAAAAATGTGGTATTATAATTAATAGTACTTTGATATACTCATTTCAATGGAATTTATTTTGCAGTTTAATTATTAGCAGCTATTATATCTGCTGGTACATAAAGAAGGGGGCTACACATCTGACATTTATCTTTATTGAATTTTAAGTATACATACATATATAAAGCACATATACATAAATATAAAGTTATAAATGTATATGAAGTTTATGCATCTATATTATATATACATATATATATAAAACTTTTTCATTAAGTATATTTTAATCAGTTTCATTTAGGTATAATTTTCAGAAAATGAATCTACTAATTTTAGCTGTACAATTCTATGAGTTCTGAAAAAAGCATACAGTAATTTGACCACCAATACAATAAAGATATCTATTTCCATTATTTTCCAAAGTTCCCTCCTGACATTTTATAGTCATTTTCATCTTCCCAATTCAGTACCTGGTGACCATAGATCTTCTATAACTGTAATTTTGCCTTTTCTACAATTTCATATAAATTAATCATACAGTAGTTAGAGTTTTATGTTTGTCTTCTTTCACTTATCATAATGCTTTTGAAATTCATTCATATGGCTACATATATCAGTAGTTCATTCTGTTTCTGAATTGTATTCTATCATATGAAATCACAACTATTCATTAGTTGTGTGAACATTTGAGTTATTCACAGTCTGTGGTTTACCGATTTATTTTTAACAGTTTCTTTTAAATAAAAAAGTTTTAATTTGTATGAAGTTCAGTGTATCAATTTGGATGTTTGTTTCTTTATATATACTTTCTAAAAAATGTTTGCCTTATCCAAAGTCACAAAGATTTTATCTTAAAATTTCCCTAGAAGGTTTACAGCTACAATTCTTATATTTTGGTCATTGATACAATCAATTTAATTTCTGTATATGGCTTGCGATATACATACATACATCCTATATAATAAAGAGGGAATATGCAAATTGACTGTCACTCCATCACAAAGGTGGTGGCACCCACAGCAGAGGGGGGGTTTCCGTAACACAAGATGGCTTCACCCACAGTGGAGGTGGGGTTTCTGTAATACAAGATAGGTGCGCCCACAACGGAGGCAGGGTTTCTGTAACACAAGATGGCTGCACCCACAGCAGAGGCCAAATTCCCTTAATAAGCCTTAACGAGCAATCATCAGGAACCTGAGGCTGCGCCCCCCCGACCCCCATGGGGCTTGAGAGGGGACCTCAGGCCGTGCCCCCACCCTGCCACCAGTCTGGGTGACCTCAGGTCATGCCCCCTGCTCTGGAACCAGGCTGGCAGATCTCAGGCTGTGCCTTCCACCCAGCAGGGCTTGACAGGGGACCTCAGGCCGTGCCTCCCACCCCAGCACCAGGCCAGGGGAACTCAGGCCATGCCCCCCGCCCCGGTGCCAGGCCGGGGGACCTTAGGCTGTGCCCCCTGCCCTGGCACCAGGCCAGGGGAACTGAGGCCACTCCCTCTGCCCCTGCGCTGGGCCTGGGGACCTGAGGCTGCGGCCCCCACCATGATGCTGGGGGACCTGAGGTTGCGCCTCCCCACCCAGTGCTGAGCCGGGGGACCTGAGGCTGTGCCCCTTGCCCAGAGGGGTTTGACAGGGAACCTGAGGCTGCGTCCCCCTCCTGGCAGAGCTTGACGGGAGACCTCAGACCACGCCCCCCACCCCAGTGCCAGGCTGGGGGATCTCAGGTTGTGCCCTCACCCAGCAGGGATTGATGGGGGACCTCAAGCTGCACCCCCTGCCGGGTACTGGGCCAGGGGACCTGAAGCTGCACCTCCCACCCGGTAGGGCTTGACAAGGGTGGGACCAGCCGGGTCTGGATTTATCCCAATAGGGTGGCGCCAGCCGGATCTGGGTCTTGCGTGATTTTGAGGTGCATGTGAGTGGGCGGGGACTTGACTCTGGATCCCATGGTGCACCCCAGACTCTGACAGGAGGAAGATTTTCATATACATTTTACTAATTTTCTTTCATCTCTTCTATTTAGAGAAAGGGAAAATAGGAGTATTAAAATATTTCCTCTAACTAATCCCCTTTTAACATGCATGAATTTTGTGCACCAGGCCACTAGTATTATATATGTTTCTATATATAGATATGTTTATATTTATTTATACACACATACATATATATGTATAAATATTTGCATACAGATATCTAATTTTTCTAACTACATTTTTAAAAACCCTTTCCTAATTAATTATCTTAACATCTCTATCAAAAATAAGTTGACCATATATGTGTGATACTATATCTAAAACCTCTCTTCTGTTCCATCAATCTGTACATCAATCTTTTTTTAAAATTTCTTTATTGATTAAGGTGTCACATATTTGTCCTCATTCCCCCATTCCCAACCCACACCCCTCATCACGGATGCCCCAACCCCCTGTTGAACTTAACCATTGGTTAGGCTCATATGCATGCACACAAGTGCATGCATATGAGCCTAAGTCCTTTGGTTGATCTCTCCCCCCTCCCCCCACCCTCCCCTATCCTCCCTCGGAGGCCCAAGAGTCCGATCGATGCCTCCTTGTTTCTGGTTCTGTTCTTGTTCATCAGTCTATGTTGTTCATCATTTCCCCTAGATGAGCGAGATCATGTGTCACTAGAGATATACTTATATGAACTGAATGTGAGATGAGCAATAATAGTTATGCTGACAGGCAAATGAATCAGTCTGTAGTGAGTTTCTTTCTGGACCAACAGTTCTTTTGAGACCCAATATCAATGTCCACCAGTTCCTTATGTGTACATGTCGGCACTGACCCCTCAGCTCTGGATAGTGGACAAATGGTGGTAATGCAGGTTCGATTCCCTCTGGTTGGGTCTCGGCCAGACCCAGGGGTACGGCTTAATCCGGACCCAGGGGCATGTGGCCTCACCCGGACCCAAGGGGTGTGTGGCCTCATGGGAACCCAGGTGCTCGCGGCTTCCCCCGGACCCGGGATCCAGCCTCACCCGGATCCAGGGGCACATGGCCTCACCTGGACCCGGGATCCAGCTTCACCCGGACCCAGGGGCGCATGGCCTCACCCAGACCCAGGGGCGCGTGGCCTTACCCGAACCCAGGGGCGCGTGGCCTCACCCGGGCCCGGGACCCAGCCTCACCCAGATTCAGGGGCACACGGCCTCGCCCGGACCCGGGATCTAGCTTCTCCCGGACCCAAGGTCGCATGGCCTCACCCGGATCCAGGGGCGCACGGCCTCACCCGGACCCGGTACCCAGCCTCACCCGGATCCAGGGGCACACGGCCTCACCCGGACCCGGGATCTAGCTTCCCCCGGATCCAGGGGCGCGTGGCCTCACCCGGACCCAGGGGCGCGTGGCCTCTCCCAGACCCAGGGTCGCGTGGCCTCACCCAGATCCAGGGGCCCACGGCCTCCCCCGGACCCGGGACCCAGCCTCACCCGGATCCAGGGGCACACGGCCTCACCCAGACCCAGGATTCAGCTTCACCCGGACCCAGGGGCGCATGGCCTCACCCAGATCCAGGGGCACACGGCCTCGCCCGGACCCGGGATTCAGCTTCACCCGGACCCAGGGGCGCGTGGCCTTACCCGGACCCAGGGGCACGTGGCCTCACCCGGGCCCGGGACCCAGCCTCACCCTGACCCAGTTCCCAGCCTCACCCGGACCCAGGGGCGCGCGGCTTCACCCGGATCCGGGACCCAGCAGGGTTTCGTCTTCTTGATCCCATTTCCTGTTGGTCAATTCCATCTCAGCAATTCCTTCAGCTATTTTCTCAGAGCTCCAGGGCAGCCGCTGCAGAACTCGTTGGTCGGCGGGCTCGGCGAATCTCCGGTGTGCCCGGTGCGCGGCGGCGGGCTGGTCCGGGGTGGCTACGTCGGCCCTTGGGTCTGCAGCGGTGGCCGGTCGCCGAGCGTGCACACCTGGCTGCTTCCGGGGCTTTGAGATTCTTGAGGGACTCGGAGGTCAGCAAGCGCGGAGTCTCCCACCCCATGTCTCCCAGTGGCTCGTCTGTCCGTGCTCGGCAGCGAGTGGGGCCTACCCCTCAGCCGGAGACCGCCGGGGGAACTGCGCCGAGCACGTTCCAGGCCGCCACTGTGTCGCCTGAGCCATATTTCTTAAAGTGTGATCTTTGGGTCACCGGCATCAGCATCATCCCGAGTACCCCTCTCTTTTATTCTAGTTGTAGTGCATCTGCTCAGCCAGCCCTCTGGTGGTTCTGGATGGTGTCTGCTCTGCTCTCCCTTCGTAGACTCAAAATTGTTGTGGTAGGCAACAATCAGGCTTCCACCCTATGCCTCCATCTTGGTCCTCCTTTGTATAGTTAAGTCTTGATTGTTGTTGGTGTCGCTGGGAGGAATTGTCCTCCAGGCCAATTGGCTGTGCGGATCCTCTGTGTCTATAAAGGAAGAGTTGCTGTGTAGGAGACACATTTATGGGCCGGGTCTTGGTGCAGCAAGGCTTTGGCGCTCACTGAGTCTGCCTCTTGAATGTGTCCCTTATGCGAGTGGTTGAAATCTGGTGTCATCTCACACGGACCACTAGATGCCCTCGTTTCTGGGTCTCCAATGGCGTGTAGGTCAGCTACTGCCTGAGGCCACTCAGCAGGAATTACAGCAAAAACTGCAGTTTCCTCCTCCTGTCTGAGCGTCCCTGGAGCAGTCCGACTAGAACCGCAGTTTATCTGGTCAAGCTGCCATAGGGCAGGCCACCCACATGCAAAAGCCGTTGCTTGGAGCCCAGGTGGGCCTGCAAAACGTGCGGGGCGGGCCTGCAAAACGAGCAGGGCGGGTCCCAGGGCGGGGCGAGTCTCAGGCGGGGCGGGGCCTCAGGGCGCCACCAGGCCATGGCGTGGCGAACCGCACTGGCTGCAAGTCTGCTTTTTCTGCTTTCCACGTTTCTAAGCCCCCTCGTTCCACACTCCAGTGCAGCAAACACTGATTGCTGGGCGCACCTCCGCAAGGAAGTCACCCCCACTCTCCGACACGAAGGCTGAGTGTCCAGCCTCTCCCCGCAGGCATCTGGGGAGATAATCTCCCCTAGGGTTGGAACAAAAGCCGCACATCCCTTCCCCCGCCCCCAGCCCGACCCACGCACCTCTGCACCTCAGCCCCTCCGAGTTCGCTCTTTCCTCTTCTCTCTTAGCTGTAAATCCACCATTCAGCCAGCTCTCCTGTGGTTCTGGGTGGCAGACGCTCTGTCCTCCAGTTGTATCCTTGAAATTGCTGTGTGCGGCGAAGTTCCTTTGTTTAACTTTGCTGCCTTCTTGGTTCTCCTCTCTCAAAATGGCTAGAGGACTTGAGTGTAAGACAGGAAGTCCTAAGAATCCTCTAAGTCGGTGTTGGCGGTCTCCGGGGCCCTGAGGATCTCAGTGGGGAGCTGGGCCAGGTCGGTGACGCGGATGGGCCCGTCCTGCAGAAAGATGGTCTCTTCCTTCACCGAGAGCCACTGCGCTGAGTCCGAGGCCGCCGCTACAGCAGCTGCCGCGGCTCCCACGAGCTCATGGCCCCGGCTGAGGTGCTGACTGAGAGGAGCAGCCGCCCGACCTGGGGAGATGCGAGCAGGAGTCGCCGTGCTCACCAGTCCATCTTTTAGTTGTATTTCCGAAAATGCCATGCGAGGCAACAGATCAGCCGTTCACCTCCGCCGCCATCTTGGCTCCTCCCCCTGTACATCTATCTTTATGCCAATACTACACTATTTAGATTAGTGTAAATTGTAAAATCAACATAAGTTCTCTATTTTTTTTCTTATTTTACAAAACATTTGGTTATTCTAGATCTTTTGCATTTCAACAATCAATTTCTGATTAGCTTATCAAATTCTAAACTAAACCAAAAAAAGCCAACTCGGATTGTTTGGTCTGTTTGAATGTATGCATTAATTTAAAGACAAGTTGGTATTGGAAACAAATTCTGAATGATATAACAGAAACAGTGAATCCCAGGTAGTTGCAAAGGAATATGAGAATAAAGTAGATTTCAGGATATATAGACTTATATGTGGAGCAACATCTGGATGATATTGCATACCCTAGGATAAATATACTCACTACAAAACCTAAACGGTAATGCAGGGTATGGCTAGTTGACTTCTTAAAAACTTTATTGTTGAAAATATTACAGATATTCCCCCCCTTTTCTCCCATTGACCCCCATTCCCCTACCCCTCCCAGGCCTTCACCATATTATTGTCTGTGTCCATGGGCTATGCATATATGCATATAAATTTCCCAGTTAATCTCTCCCCACCCACACCCACCCCTACCTTACCTCTGAGGTTCCTCAGTCTGTTCCTTGCTCCTATGTCTCTGGATCTAGTTTACTCTTGATGCTCTTTTATTCTGAGGTGAATATTCAGTGCTAATAGTAGTCTCCTTCCCTTAGGCAATCAGAAATGGTACGGTAGGTGGATCCATTTTATAGTAATGTTACAAATGTGGGTTAGAGTATAAGTGATATCTATAGTACAGATAATTCCATGGGCCTTATTTAAATTCTGCTTTTTTTTTTTTTTTTTTTTTTTTTTTTTAGTAAAAAGCCTAACACCATGGTAAGAGCAAAGGAAGTGTTGTTCTAACGCTTGGTTTGCAATCACTGTGAAATAGATTGTGGCAAAAGAAAAACATCAGATTTCTTACTCTATTGCTCTATTTTGGCATGGTTCATATGATACTTTAAATATTATTGGATCTGCAGCTATTGGAAGTCAGTCATAGACTGCCCTTTCTTAAATATATGTACACAGAAGAGAAGGACATCATGCTGTAACATAGAACATAGCTAAAGCTCTATCCAACTGAGGTATAGAAATTTAAATTAGGGGATAATATATACCCATTATACACATTCTTCTAAAGTAAAAAAAAAAAAGATGAAGCAAATGGTCAAGTTCTTATTGTTGGCTACGTCCTGATGAGCCATGCTTGGAACCAACCAAGAATGGGGCTCAAAATAATATTTTGCACAGGCTTCTTTGGCCTACATATTACAATTTTCATGGTAGGAATTTGTTTTTATTAAGGATACAGGTTGTGGAATGTAATAGAAAGTTAAAACAAATGAACCTCTACCAGCACATTTGGTATTTCTTAATTTTTTTAGTCCTATAGTGGTGTTTTAGAGTGAAGGGATTTGTGTATACTTAAACAGGAAATCTAAATCCCTCCAGGAGCTTCTAGATTTTGAACTTGCCCTTGGAGATTAAGAGTACCTTTGTCAAAAAATATATATGTGGCCCTTATCATATATATAAGTATATACAAGCTTGTAAAAAATGTCTCTGTAAGGAGGGTCTAGGTTGAATCTATGATGGGCTGAATCATATCAGCTTGCACCACAGAAATTTGGTTAATGGGTTGCTGGGGAACCAGGTGGAAAATTGAAGCATATTGCTTTTGACTCTCAAAGACATTCTAGGTCATAGATTCCTCACAAAAGGACTTAACTTATCAATATACAGGGAGTCAAAAGCTGCAAATTAAGACCATATGAAAAACAACTCCTAACATTATTATGATTTATAACCAACAGAAAGTATAGAATTCTTTGGCATAATCACATACAAGTTAGAGTTTGATTTCAATCATACTGGACTATAAGGAGAAATTGTTCCTTGATATGTGCTGGTCATCATTACAGATAGGTAAATGATTAGAGTGCCACATGCTACACCTCCAGTATGTGATTTAGGCCTACGTGGCATTCTCTGCAGGGCATTCTGGGACAGAACAGTAATCCAATCTGAACTCTCTTTCATCATTAGAATTTTTAAGAAAGAAATATTTGGAGATATTCTTCAATCTAATATAAATATTCAGGACTTTGCTGGCCATTGGCATTCTAAATGGCTACCAGTGGAGCCCTTTCAGTGCAATGAATCCATGTTATTCAAAGCTTCAAAGTACAAAAGAAACAGCGTTGGGTTGTAGACATTTTAAAAATAATGTTTCTCAAGTCTCATGTCTTACTTAGTCTATTTGGACTGCTATAACAAAACAACACAGACTTGGTAGCTTATAAGCAACAGAAATTTATTTTTTATGGTTCTATATTCTGGGAAGTCTAAGATCAAGGCACCAGCACGTTATGTTCTGCTTAGGGTCCTTTTCTAGTTCTTAGCAGATGCCTTCTCACTCTATCCTCCTATGGTAGAAGGGGGCTTTAGACCTCTGTGGGGTCTCCTTTATAAGAGCACCAATCCCATTCATGAGGGCTCCATCCTTATGACCTAAGCACCTTCCAAAAGTCCCACATTCTCAAAACACTACATTGGACATTAGGATTTCAACACATGAATTTTAGGGGGAAACATTGAGACCACTGAACCCCATCTAGCCCGCCCCTGCCACCCACCCAAGGCCTTCACCACCTTATTGTCTGTGTCCATGGGTTATGCATATATTTATACAAGTTCTTTGATTGATCTCTTCCCACCCCACCCCATTCCCCACCTTCCTTCTGAGATTTGACAGTCTGTTCCATACTTTTATGTCTCTGGATCTATTTTGTTCATCAGTTTATTTTTTTCATTAGGTCCCACATATGAGTGAGCTCATGTGCTACTTGTCTTTCTCTGACTGGCTTATTTTGCATAGCATAATACTCTTTAGGTCCCTCCATGCTGTCTCAAAGGGTAAGAGATCCTTCTTTTTTTAAAAAAAATATATTTTTATTGCTTTCATAGAGGAAGGGAGAGAGAGAGAGAGAAACATCAATGATGAGAGAGAATCATTGATTGGCTGCCTCCTGGAAGCCACACACTGGGGATCAAACCCACAACCCAGGCATGTGCCTTGACCAGGAATCGAACCATGACCTCTTGGTTCATAGGTCAATGCTCAGCCACACTGGCCTGGCAAGATCCTTCTTTTTTATTGCTGCATTTTATAGCAAACAGTACAACACTCTATATCATATTTTTAGAACTTGGTATCAGCTAATACTTGAGAAAGTATTTGTTCATTCTTACTCAAGCACCTCTCTTGTCCTTTTAGTGACATTTCATAAGCATCCTAGTAACTGAGCCTAAGATAGGCAGGGAAATGTGTGAATCCATGATAAATCTGCTTGCAGGAGGAAGGTAATAATAAGCTTCATTCCTTTAAATGCCCATCTCCAGTATCAGTGGACAGAAATGCATCAGAGAACACATATCTATTTTGTTGCTGTTACAACTAAGCTATTATGCTTAGAAAATTCAATCTGGCAGTCCAAACCTGCAGCTGATTTTTGTATGGTGTCCTAAGATAACTTATCTAGAAATTAGCTTTGGTACTGCTTCCTGCAGCTTGCCAGGTATGATTGCAGTAGAGGACACATGGAGGACGTGGGTACTGGCATTCTTCATTAAACTGGCTATTAAAACAAATAGAGACATAATTCCAGTGCACAATGCTCACTGAGATATTTAAAAGCAAGGGAATGCCAGATAAAATATAGTGAATGTCAAAGTTGTGAATGTCATGCTAGGAAGATCTCTAGTAAAAGGAAAAAAAAAAACACCACACAGATACTTCAGATTTTGGACAATGCACACTACTAATTTTTACATATGTCATTTTTTATCATTCATCTCTCTGCCTCCACATACCACTCCACTTGGTGTTTCCTTAAGTTTAGGTACTTGGCGAACTTTTGTCAAATGAGTAGCTTGTTAATGAAAAAGTTTCAATAAATCACCTATAGTGTGAGCTGACAGAGTCCAGCATGTAGTAAGTAGGCACTTGATAGACCATTAACCATTTGAGGAGCAGTGATGCACAGGGCTCTTATCAGAGCAAGCAGCTTCAGAAGCATGCCTCATTAGTACCCAAAATGGTGCTCTCTAACTGATATGCCCACATTAACCAAGATCATAGACAGTGAGATCTAAACCAGGATGCTAACTTTAATTCCATTGTCCTATAATATGACATTATTAAGGGACCAAAGCTCTCTTGTCTTTTAGTTAAGACATTTTATTTTTTTAATCCTCACCCGAGGATATTTTTCTATTGGTTTTTAGAGAGAGTGGAAGAAAGAGGGAAAGACAGAGAGAAATATCGATGTGAGAGAAACACATCAATTGGTTGCCTCCTGCACACACCCTGATCAAGTCCTGGGCCAGGGAGGATCCTGCAACCTAGGTACATGCCCTGGACAAGAATCAAACCCGGGACCCTTCAGTCCACAGGCCAACACTCTGTTCACTGAGCTAAACCAGCTAGGGCAAGACCTATTTTAGATGCATCTATGGGAGAGGTCAAATCAAATTCAGAAGTGGGCATGGTTAGTGTGGAACCAGAAGGGGTGTAGCTAAATAGCTACACTGGGTATGAGCTTATCCTACCTAATAAAAGGGTAATATGCAAATTAACCATCACTCTGCTATACCCACGATTGGGCCGGTGGGAGGCTGGGGGGCGGTACTCGGGGTGGCCGATTGGGCTGGCGAGAGTCACGGTGGGAGCAGTGGCGGCTCCCAGTCCCGCCCCTCAGCGATCACGGTGGGAGTGGCGGCGATGCCCAGGTCCCGCCCGTCAGCGATCGTGGTTGGAGCAGCTCCCGGGTCCCGCCCCTCAGCGATCGAGGTGGGAGCGGCAGCGGCGCCTGGGTCCCCCATATCACCAAGGGACCTGGGCGGCGGCAGTGCCCCAATCGCGGATGGCGATGTGGGGCCCGGCAGCTCCCACCCCATGCTGCCACCGCTGCTGGGGTCCAAGCCCCCACCCTGAAAGAAGGCAGAAGGCCATGGCCAGAGCCAAGGCCTGGGTCCCCGGTGCTGGAAGAAAACTAGTGCCAGTAGCCAGGTGAAGGGAGGTCTATTGCATGAATCTTCATGCAAAGGACCTCTAGTCCTAATATATAAAAGAGCTAGGTTCTATAACGACCAAACAGATGACCGGTCCTCCCACCCCCACCCCCACCCCCACCCTTGGGCCCGCAGGCTCCCATCGCTGGATGGCCAATGGAGAGCCATGGGGAACTGGGCTGGGTGGCAGCAGAGCGGGACTGGGGACTGATGAGTGGGCACAAGGCAGACCTCCTGGCACCTGCCCCCCAGCTGGCAGGCTATGATCAATCCTCAGTTTCTTCTGAAAGGAACATGGCGCCTCCACTGTGCAGCCTCCCGGGACATGGACTCACTGCTGTGAGAGGCTCTGGAGCCAAGACTTCAACAAGGACTTCAGCACCTCTTGGGGGGAGGAACTGCCACCTCCCTACTCCACAGCTGCTTCTGTGTCTGCAAGAAACTGCACATGCTCATCCCTGCGAGATGGGCGGGGCCAGAGCCTTAGTTGAGTGGCTCTGTGATGGTGGCTGGGCCAGTGAAGGAATGGAGGGAGGGAGGGTGGGGCAGGAGCAAGGGGGAAGCCCTGGTTTCCTGCACCTCCTCCCACAGGCATAGCCCTTCCTGGTGTTATGATAACTGATAAAAAGAGTTGCGTTTTTCTAACTCTGTCCAGGTAAAGGAAACAAGTGTCTGTTGACTTCCAATCTTACTCTCTGAGCCACCAGTTAATCCCTCTGGATGCATCATATCCAACTTCCAAAGGATCCACGGGGCAGGTTCAACCTTCGTTCCACAGTTGAGGAAACTGACCAATAAACACATGTATCTCATGTCTCAATGTCAACTCCCATGGAAATCTCTGAGTAATAACTCAGATTGTATATCTAAGGGTATATTTTCTTCTGTTTTCATGTTTAATTCAACCCCAGGAATCAAATAATGCAATAAAGAATAAAATGAATTCAGAGGGCTCAGCATTGTATTCCCAGGGCCTTTGGTCCCAGGCAAACCGCAGAGCTCAGTTATCCTGAGATGAAAGAAAAGGAAAGAGAAACATGAAAGGTTCCTCAGCTCAGTCACAGAGACATCTCATAGCCACATACTAAGGACACAACATTAACGTAGGGGTGGAAAGGACACTAATGGAATAGAAGATGAAGCCATTTCTGTTCAGATTCAAACCAAGTTAACAAGGCAGAAGAAACACTGGACGTCATGGAAGAGTAAGATGAAACCGTCTGGTAGGGAGTGTCACAGACCTCGCAAGGACAGCACCTGGGGCTCCAGACATGACGGGAGGAGGGAGAGGGCTTGGTGAGAGGAAGTGCATGGAAAGGCCTGGGAGTAGGAACAAGAGGGTGATATGCAGAAGGTGGGCCCCACCGGGTGATGACGGGGCAAGCCTGCGGGAGGTAGCCAAGTGCCCCCACCTCTGCTAAGGGGTGCATGCGTCTGTCCTGGGAGCTGAGGCTGATAGAGAGGGAGGCTATGGCTCTATGTGGATGAGTTGCTAATGAGAGCCTCCCTGCTGCCACAGTACTTGGTGTTCTCAACGTGGCGGGAGCACAGGATCACGTACACAACGTCATGAAAGAAAAAGCATCCTATTCCCAACTTATTCACAGACTCTTATTACTGGTATCTATATTCCCAATGTATCCACAAGTACATTTGGAAAAAGAAAAATGATTTGTACATGATATGACTGCATCTTTAGAAAACCCAAGTGATCACAACCAGAGTACTTTTAACACCTAATGAGCCAAATACACTGATGAACAAAAATAGACCCAGAGACACAGACGCATGAATAGACTGTGGAACCTCAGAGGGAAGGTGGGGGTGGGTGGGTGGGTGGGTGGGAAGAGATCAACCAATGGTCTGTGTACATATATGCATCATCCCTGGACACAGACAATGGGGTGGTGAGGGCCTAGGGGGGTTGTAGGCTGGAAAATGTTATTGGGGGGAAAGGGGTCCTATGTAAACCTTTCAACAATAAATATTTAATAAAAAGAGTAAAAAATAAAATAAAAAAGTAAAATAAAAGAAAATAAAAGCCAAGAATAACTGCCCTGGCCAGGTGGCTTTGCTGGTTGGAGCTTCGTCCTGTACATTGAAAGGTTGCGGGTTTGAGCCTATGTCAGGGTGTGTACAGGAGGCCACTGAGCAAGGGGTGGCTGGAGGAGGGAGGCGCCTCGGACCTAAACACAGTCCAGGCCTTGCCCATGATCCCATGCTGAGTGAGACCAGACCTCCCAGCTTCCTGTCAAGTCCCTGGTCTCTGAGTCATAAGGCTTCTTCCCCATGTTCCCCAGAAGGTACTGCTTAGTAACCATCTATACTAATAGATGGCCAATATGCTAATAAGACAGGGTGACCGGACATCCAACTTCCTTCGGGACAAAGCCACAGAGGTGGGGGCTGAGGCAGAGGCAGTTAGGGGCGATCAGGCGGGCAGGGGAGGGCAGTTGGGGGCCATCAGGCAGTCAGGGGAGGGCAGTTGGGGGCCATCAGGCCGGCAGGAAAGGGCAGTTGGGGCCATCAAGCCTGCAGGGGAGGGCAGTTGGGGGCCATCAGACCAGCAGGGGTGGGCAGTTGGGGGCCATCAGGCTGGCAGGGGAGTGATTAGGCAGCTACCACACTAGCAGACTGGCAAGCAGTTAGGAGCCAGTGGTCCCAGATTGTGAGAGGGATGTCCGACTGCCAGTTTAGGACCCATCCCGCAGTCAGACATCCCCTGAGGGGTCCCAGATTGGAGAGGGTGCAGGCTGGGCTGAGGGACCCCCATGCACGAATTCCATGCACCATGCCTCTAGTCTCTATATATAAAGAGCCAGGTTCGTAACATCCACAATGACTGGAGGCTCGACCAAACGCCAGGCTGTAACCTTCTTCTCTCTCCCAGCCTTCGCCACAGCCAACCCTCTCTCCCAGAGGTCAGCAGTTCAGCCTGCTTGCCAGCAGCCTGGGAAGGCTGCTGATCAGCCCCGCCTGTATGATCAGGCCCGGAGATAGGCCTGGAGATGCTAACTGGCATAGAAACTGACCAATCAGACCCAAATCTGGGTGAATTGCGAGGAGCCAATGGCTGCAAAGGAGGCGAGGCTTTTGACATTGACTGGCATAGAAACCGACCAATCAGAGCCAAAACTGGGTGAACTGCGAGGAGCCAATGGATGCCTTGGAGGGGGAGCTTTTGACATTGACTAGTATAGAAACCGACCAATCAGAACCAAATCTGGGTTAACTGCAAAGGCAGAACCTAAGGTGGAGGCTGAGGAAGGGTTTTAAGGGCAATAGCTGTTTGGTGTAAGGTGTAAGAAAGTGATTCAATTTTTTAATGACCGGTTTGGCAGTATAGTGCATATGGTTGGCTATCAGTCCAGATATAGGGGTTATGTGTTTTTGTCTGCCAAGAGCATCTCCTCCTGCTGAAAAAGGCTTCCTCCCCCCCCCCCACTATTTAAGCAATCCTATCCTATATAACCTATCTATACTAATAAAATGGTAATATGCTAATTAGACCGGGTCGACCAGCCATCCTCCAGACATCTGACTTCCTTCCAGATAAAGCCATGGTGGTGGGGGCCAAGGCAGAGGCCGTTAGGGGTGATCAGGCCAGCAGGGGAGGGCAGTTGGGGGCGACCAGGCTGGCAAGGGAGGGCAATCAGGCCGGCAGGGGAGAGCAGTTGGGGGGAGATCTGGACGGCAGGGGAGGGCAGTTAGGGGCAATCAGGCAGGCAGGCAGAGAGGTTAGGGGCGATCAGGCAGGCAGGGGGGCAAGGTAGGGGCGATCAAGTTGGTAGGCAGACGGGTTAGGGGTTATCAGGCAGGCAGGCAGAGGGGTTAGGGCGATCAGGCAGGCAGGCAGGCAAGTGCATAGGAGCCAGTCATCCCGGATTGTGAGAGGGACATCCCCTGAGTGGTCCCAGATTGGAGAGGGTGCAGGCCGGGCTGAGAAACCCCCCCTCTGTGCTCAAATTTCATGCACCGGGCCTCTAGTCCCTGTAATAAAAACACAGCTAACACTGGTAGCCTTCTTAGACCAAGGCAGTCTCCCTCCTGAACAATGCTTGAATGAACAAATGTAATTTTTCCTTGATAACTGTTTTGACTACCTATTGCTGCATAACAAACTGTACAACTTAGTACCTTAAAATAATTCACAATTATTATTCATAGTTTTCATGAGTCAGGAGTCAGGGCATGGCTTCACTAGGTCCTTCCTTTCCTACAAACAATGTGTTGGCTGGACTGGGTTTATTTCTGGAACTTAAGAATCCTCTTCCAAACTCCCAAGATTGTAGCAAATCAGTTTCCTGATTTGTAGGATTAAGTTCCCCTTTTCTTAGTGGTTGTCAGCAGACTCTTCTCAGCTCCTAAAAGCCTCCTACAATTTGTTACCACATGGCCCTGACACAATGTGACTGTTTGTTTCTTCAAGGTTAACAGAAGAATCCTCCAATCTGCTAAAACAGAGTCTTATATAAAGTAACAAACACAAGAAAGATTATCCCATATTTTTGACATGTAATTTAATCGTCATGCTCTACCCTATCATACTCACAGCCCTCTCCACCCCAAAAGGGAGGAGACTATACAGTGTGTGTATACCAGGAGACTAGAATCTTGAGAACCAACTTAGTAGTCTTCTAACCACAGTGGCTTTCCTTTCTCTATACTATATAGCCTAGTGCTGTAGTTCTTTCTTCTGACTGAAGCGTACACTCTCCTTGAAGATGTTTCCATTATAGGTGCTCACACTCCATCCTTAGAATTCAGATCCAGTACACATGAGGCAGAACAGAGGCCTTTGTATTTTCAAGCTCCATAGGTGATTCTGATGAGCAGGCAGATGGCAAACCACTTTAGTTCTGGTTCAAGTTCTGAAATCTGATCCACATGTATCTGAATACTGATTTTGACTTCATAATTTACTATCATTGTGACCTTGGAAAAGTCATCATTTCATCACTCTAAACCTTGGCTGCCTTTTCTGCAAAATGGGGGTGATAGCCATAGCCAGTTTCACTCAGTGGAAGAGCATTGACCTGTGGACTGAAGGGTCCCGGGTTTGATTCCAGTCAGGGCACATGCCTGGGTTGCAGGCTTGATCCCCAGTAGGGGGTGTGTAGGAGGCAGACGATCAATGATTCTCTCTCATGATTGATGTTTCTATCTCTCTATCCTTCTCCCTTCCTCTCTGAAATCAATAAAAATATATTAAAATTGGGTGATAAAGAGCTTACTTTAATCAATAGTTGTAACACAAAGATTCATTGAACCTATGCATGAAACATGACTAGCATATGCCTGGCACATTGCAGGTGTTTAATTAATGTAGCTTATATTATTTGATTCTATGGCTGATACACCTATCTTCTGAGAGTGAAAGTTTATAAGCACTGTATTAGTTACCTCTTTTTTTGGGGGGGAGGGGGTGTCTGTAGACTGCTGATATTTCCTATAATAGGTTGTTTTAGAGTTCTACAGTGTAACGTAGAGAATGTAATCGAAGATTCAAGTCCTGGACATAAAGGGAAAGAGTAGGCAATTTATTTTTGCCTTCAAGACATGTGCACCTTGTGATCTGCCATTCTAATGGCATTGCCAACACCTGGCAGCCCAGAAGTGTTCTAGTCAGGCAAGGTTGTCAGCTTCTAGCTGTTTTCACCTATTTGTTTACAACATGACTCTTTTTTAAAGTATTGATTTTATGGAGAGTGAAAAGGAGAGGGAGAGAGAAAGAGAGAAACCTAGATCAGCTGCCTCCTGCATGCACCCTGACCAGAGACTGAACCCACAACCTGGGTGTGTGCCCCTGGCCACAACGTGACTTTTTTTTTTTAAGGGTTTTTATTTTTTATTTTTTTTAAATTTCTTTATTGATTAAGGTGTCACATATTTGTCCTCATACCCCCCATTCCCATCCCACACCCCTCCCCATGGATACCCCCACCCCCCTGTTGTCCTTAACCATTGGTTAGGCTCATATGCATGCACACAAGTCCTTTGGTTGATCTCTCCCCCCCTACCCCCACACTCCCCTACCCTCCCTCTGAGGCCCGACAGTCCGATCAATGCCTACTTGTTTCTGGGTCTGTTCTTGTTCATCAGTCTATGTTGTTCATCATTTCCCCTAGATGAGTGAGATCATGTGTTACTAGAAATATACTTATAAGGACTGAATGTGAGACGAGCAATAATAGTTATGCTGACTGGCAAATGAATCAGTCTGTAGTGAGTTTCTTTCTGGACCAACAGTTCTTTTGAGACCCAATTTCAATGTCCACCAGTTCCTTATGTGTACATGTCAGCACTGACTTTTCAGTTCTGGATGGTGAACAAATGGTGATAATGCAGGTCCAACTCCCTCTGGTTTGGTCTCGACCGGACCCAGGGGCGTGGCCTCACCCAGACCCGGGACCCAGCATCACCCGGGCCCCGGGGCACATGGCCTCACCCGAACCCAGGGGCGCGTGGCCTCACCTGGACCCAGGTGTGCGCGGCCTCACCTGGACCGGGGATCCAGCCTCACCCGGACTCAGGGGTGCGTGGCCTCACCCAGACCCGGGGGCACGTGGCCTCACCCGGACCCGGGGGCGCGCGGCCTCACCCGGTCCCAGGGGCGTGCGGCCTCACCCGGACCCGGGGGCGTGTGGCCTCACCCGGTCCCGGGACCCAGCTTCACCCGGACGCAAGGGCGCGTGGCCTCTCCCAGACCCAGGGGCACATGGCCTCACCTGGGCCCGGGACCCAGCCTCACCCAGACCCAGGGGCGTGCGGCCTCACCTGGACCCGGGATCCAGCTTCACCCGGACCCAGGGGCGCGTGGCCTCACCCGGACCCAGGGGCACGCAGCCTCACCTGGACCCAGGGTCACGCGGCCTCACCCGGACCAAGGCGTGTGCGGCCTCACCCAGACCCGGGGCACAACGTGACTTCTTATTTTTATCTCAGCCTAGTATAAGTGTACTGATTATTTGTGTGGACAGTGGAAGAAATTTTCTCCCAATGTATTAATTGATTTTTGTTTCTATTGTCAATGTCTTCAGGTCAGGCTAAATGAAAAACTTGTCTGACTTATCAACAAAGTAAAATTTTGCTGTATTGAAATCATTCAAAAAGCTGTTGTACTCAGATCAATATTCAGCTCACATGTATGGCAGAAGATTTTACCTTGTGAAAGTGAATTTTCAAATACTTAACAAATTATAAATTCCTTCCAAAGGCATTGCATAGCAGTGTTATTTCCTTTGTAGGTGCTCAATACATATTTATTGACTGACAAGTGTCTTTGACTGTTTGATGAAGCTCAGACTGAAAAAAATATCTATTTCAATACCTATATTCTAGAGTTCCTTCTTGTCTAGACCTTCCATAGAACTCTCTATACATATGCTGTTAAATGTGAGAGGTAAATCACTATGATGGGAAGGGCACCAAACTAAATTCCAAATATCTGAGACCTAGGTTAATTTCAGTGTGGCTCCCTCCTCGCTGGTTCAAATTAGGAAAGATTTCTTAACCTCTCAGAACTTCAGTTTTTTGTTTTATAAATTAGAGAAATGCTTCCTGCCCCATTTTCAGAAAATAATTGTGAAACTTACTATAAATGACATCAAGTCTGTGAAGTTCGTGAATTATAAAATAATATATCTTAATATATGCACTAAGTTGCTGAAGATGATGGAAGAGGACCACAGCAACATAATTTTAGGGAGCTTTCATTAAATGATATAAACGCCCTACAGCTGATTCTTCTCTAGTAAGCCAAAATGATGATAGAGGTAGCCAAGATCATTTCAACCATGCATACGACACATAAACATATGCTCTTGTTGTTCAAGCATGTTTAACTCTAAAAATGGGAATTTGTCATCATGTGGGAGGGACTGGTAGGGCATATATTTAGGGCATTTAGAACCTTTGATATGCCTCTTCTGTGGCAGAGAGAATGCTATGTGCTTCAACAAATTTTTATTTTCTTCTTTACAACACAGGAAGACAAAACTATCCAGAATCAGAATGCCCTTCCTTCCTCCCTTGCTCTAATGTGACTGAGCTTTGGTAATAAAATATGTGTAGCACCATTTCTATTTCTAGCTCTAAAATCCTCTGTTCAATCTTCCACACTCTTGCTTGCCACCTCGTCTCTCTCCTTGTGATTACAATTGGAGACTGACATGGCAGAGCTATGAGTTATTACATGAAGAACTGCCCACTAGAAACAGCCTTGGACTTGTACTGAGTTAAAGAGAAATAATTATGTTAAGACACTTAGGTTTTTAGATTGTTAAACCTGCTATATTTATTACTCTGATTAACATAAATCCTCCAACGTCATAGTCTGTGCTACATGTTTGTTGCCCTATCTTTGACAATAATCAGACAGATACATTGTTAATAAAATTTCCTCTACAATAATCCCAAGGTTAATTGAGCTTCTGAAAAAATATAGTTCATATTATCTATTAATGTGTTCAATTAGGTCATGGTTTCTGAGTGCAGAAAATCATAGAACTACAGGCATGGACATTTATAGTAATCTAGTAATTTATTCCCCATCAAAACACACACCAATTTGGGGCTATAGCTACTACTATGAGGCCAGGAGAAGAAGAAGACTGTTTAAGAAATAGTAGAGTCCTAGCTGGTTTGGCTCAGTGGATAGAGTGTCGACCTGTGGACTGAAGGGTCTGGGGTTCGATTCCCATCAAGAGCACATGCCTGTGTTGCGGGCTCGATCCCCAGTAGGCAGCATACAGGAGGCAGCCGATCAATGATTCTCTCATCATTGATATATCTATATCTCTCTCCCACTCCCTTCCTCTCCGAAATCAATAAAAATATTTTTAAAAAAAGAAATAGTAGAAAAAAATTTCCATTGAGACACTAAGTTTCATAATCAACGTCTACTCAATTTGTGGAGAGGCCAATTTCATCTATTGTATGACCTTAAAGAAAAATCTCTCAGATTCTCTGGGCCTCAGTTACACATTTTTAAAATAAGTGTTCTATTCTTTCACATATGTTTATGAGGAATAAATGAAATAATATACATGAGAAAAATTATAAACTCAACATTATAAATGCAAACCTTTTTAATTATTAACCAATAGTTGCCCTTATCTACCTAATAAAAGAGTAATATGCAAATTGACCCTAACTCTGCTACACCCACAACCATGCCCACAAGCCATGCCCACCAGCCAATCAGGATCAAATATGCTAATAAACCCCAAAAAATGGCTACAGCCACAAAGAGCAGGAGGGAGGATTGGGTTTCCTTGGCAACAGAGGAAGCCAAGCTTTCCGCCTGCCCTTGCAGGCCTAAGCCTCCACTCAAGGCTACAAAGTTTCAATTGTAGAAGATACATAAATTCCAGATACCAGGGCCTCTGCTTGGGTCGCCAGGGGGTGTGGCCGGCCTGCAAACCACCACAGGCCCTTCACCCAGGCCGCCCCACACCCCAAGAGAACCCCCACTCTGATCTGGGACACCCTTCAGGGCAAACCAGCTGGCCTCCACACATGTACCAGGCCTCTATCCTATCTAATAATAAAAGAATAATATGGAGATTGACCATCACTCCAACACACAAGATGGCTGCCCCCATGTGGTCAAAGATCCTGCCCCGATGTGGACACAAGATGGCCACCACAAGATGGCCAGCAGGGGAGGGCAGTTGGGAGGTACCAGGCCTGCAAGGGAGAGCAGTTGGGGGCAATCAAGCCTGCAGGGGAGGGCAGTTAGGGGTGACCAGGCTGGCAGAGGAGGGAAGTTGGGGGTGACTGGGTCTGCAGGGAAGGGCAGTTGGGTGGGACCCAGGCCTGAAGGGGAGAGCAGTTGGGGAGGACCAGGCCTGCAGGGGAGGACCAGGCCTGCAGGGGATGGCAGTTAGGGGTGACCAGGCCTGAAGGGGAGGGCAGTTAGGGGCAAACACACTGGCAGGGGAGGAGTTAGGCATCAATCAGGTTGGCAGGCAGAAGCGGTTAGGGGGCGATCAGGAAGGCAGGCAGGTGAGCAGTTGGGAGCCAGCAGTCCTGGATTGTGAGAGGGATGCCTGGGCTTAAACGGGCAGTCGGACATCCCTCGAGGGGTCCCAGATTGGAGAGGGTGCAGACTGGCCTGAGGGACAACCCCCACCCCTGCAGTGCATGAATTTTGTGCACCGGGCCTCTAGTGTGATATAATGTAAATTTGCTTCTTTAGATTCATAGTCAAGGATAGTTTTAATTCTGTATTTGGTGCAGATACAATCATATAATAAATCACCCCATTTTATTCATTGGAATTTGCACAAATCAACCAAGAATAAAATATCCAAAAGGAAAACTATAGAGTACAGTGGATGCAAACACTTGTTACTTATTGTGTGACCTTAGATATGTTATTTCACCTGTCTGTACCACAGTTTCCTCACATGCAGCAAAGTGCATATAATAGTCCAATCTCATAGGGCTACTGTGAGAATCAAATTAGTTGAAATATATCAACTGCTTAGAATATTGTCTAGTGTGCATTATATATAATACTAGAGGCCTGGTGCATGAAATTCATGCACTGGGGGGTGGGTCCCTAAGAAGAGCCTGCACCCTCTCACAGTCTGGGACCCCTCGCTCCTTACTGCCTGCCTGCTCGCTGCTTCTTACCACTGGGCTCGCTGCTCCTTAGTGCTGCCACGGAGGTAGGAGAGGCTCCCACCACCGCCACTGCACTTGCCAGCCATGAGCCCTATCTTTCTGTGTAGTTGTCTGTAGGCCAACTGCTCTCTTCCTTCTCATTTAAGGTTCCTTCTTATTAAGGTTCAGAACATGGAAGAAGTCCTTGGTGTTCTGCTGAGAAACTTGGACTCCTTCCTCTGTAGTCGCACAACTATCACACACCAGGCAGTCACTCAGAAATATCTTGGCATTGGCCAACTTATGGAATGCTCCCTTCTCTCCGTTCTCCTGAGCTGGACTCTGGCATCTTGAATGGAGAACTTGGGGAGGAAGGGATGCCAGGTCTGCAGCACATGGCCAATGGTGGTGCCTGATGGTGACAGTACTTCCATCTTTCAGTTCCTGGGATGTACCAGATGGACGTTGACTGCAGCATTCTCTTGGTCATTGTTTCTTTGTGTGTGTTTTTTTCCAAAACGTTACAAAGTTTATCTACACTAATGAAAGAGAAATATTCAAATTGACCGTACCTCCTTGACACCCACCAGCCAATCAGGAGTGAGTATTCAAATTAACCAAACAAAGATGGAGGGTTAATTTGCATACACAGGCACCTAGTGGCCTGGGTCCTGGGAACATCCTTGGGACCCAGGCCGCTCTGAAACTGTAGGCCTCCACGTAGTCCCTGAGCAGCTGGGGTCCCAGAACACCCCTGGCCACTCCTGGCCTACGGGCCTTGGCACCAAGCGGCTGGGGGTGGGTTAGCAAAGGCTTAAGCAGGGCTGGAGTGGAGTTGGGGGGTCCTGCCCAAGCCACAGCAGAGGCTTGATCAGAGCCGGGGGGCCCTGCCCAAACAGAGGCTTGAGCAGAGCTCGGGGGCTGGGGGCTCTGCCCAAGACGTAGCAGAGGCTTTAGTGGAGTGGGGAGGGGCCCTACACAAGCTGCAGTGGAGGATTGAGCAGGCCCAGAGACAGGGGGGTGTGCCAGCCTTGGCTTTCCAGCAGTCCTGCCTTTGCGTGTGAGCTGCAGAGGAAACACCTTTTCTGACTGCTCATTGGCTAAGCTCCCTGTACACCACTGGTAATGTTCTTGGTAATGTGAGTAATAAGAATCCAAAAAGGTGATCTAGGGTTTTTCCACCACACTCCTGGAGGAAAAAACGAAGGTCCACTGCTGGAGGGCTAAGAAATGTCATATCCTGCTCTAGCCGGTTTGGCTCAGTGCATAATGCCTTGGCCTGCCGAACGCAGGGTCCGGGTTCGATTCTGATCAAGGGCATGCACCTAGGTTGCAGGCTCCTCCCTTGCAGGAGGCAACCAATCAAAGTGTCCTTCTCACATTGATGTTTCTCTCTGTCTTTCCCTCTCTCTTCCACACTCTCTAAAAATCAATGCAAACATATCCTCAGGTGAGGATAAAAAGGAAAGAAAGAAAGAAAGAAATGTCATATCCTATGAAAGACACATCTTGAAAATACCTAAAGAAAGTTGTCATTTTTTCATGGTGAAGGGACTAGAGTCCGTGTTGATGAAAACACCTTGGTGGCTGCGGTGGCTGGCAGTGGCTGCAGCAGCGGGGTGATGGAGCTGGCACCTTCCCTGATCAGCCCGGTTGCCTCCTGCAGAGGGAGGCCAGACTGCAACTTAGGCCTGCTCCTCTGTGAGAGGGGGACAGGCTGAGCTGAGGGACCCCCCCAGTGCACAAATTTCGTACACTAGGCCCCTAGTATGATTATAACATAAAAAGGTGCAGCCTCCTTTGTAAGAACAGGGAAGGAAGGGGTAGTTAAGTAAGGCACATGGAGCTGCAGCAAGCACCAACTGTGGGGAGGGCCAGGGGGAGAGGAAGTTGGTATTGGGGTCGAAGCCCTAGAGCCATTGCTGGGGAAGTAGGGATCCCCTCTTAGTGCCACATTCTGAGGCTGAACTAATTGGTCAAGCTGATGCAGAGGTGGATGGCCATATCAGCCATCTTTGGTGCTCTTTACCCTTTCCCACCCCAGCTCTGTTGTAAAACCCCAGAGCCCCATCCAGAGCAGAGGCCCTCGAAGGGGGTGAGAGGAAGTGAGTACGGAAAGTTTGAAAGCATATATGCCTGTGTGCTGAGGGATGGTTGGAGACAGTGGTGAGAGGTAGCAGGGGAAGGTCTCTCATACACACCCTTATGTGGGGGCCACAGGTGAAGGAGGCCAGGGGAGTAGGGTAAGGATGGGGCACCATGTCCCCAGGCTCTTAGGCATCCCTGTCTGTCCTCTGTAGTGTAGATGGAGGAAAGGGGCTGCCTCTAAGGAGGGGCCAGGCCAGGCCAGGTGACCATCTTGAGTTCTAGCTGAAGTGATGGTCGGTCCTCACCCTGAGATGCCGCCTAACGGGTGATGGCAGATGGCCCAGTGCCTCCTCACTTCTCAAAGAACATGTAGTCAATGAGGAATGTGGCTCCCAGCAGTACAGCCTTCACTCTTAAGTCCAGATCCAGCGGGAACTGTAAGCCAAAGTCATCTGCATCCGTGAGGGCTTCTTGGAGCAGCCTCCCCACTCCCCCACACACACTGTTTGCTGATGCAGCCCACACTGCGGGACTCATCCGGAGTCTTCACCTCAAAGTTGGTGTCTGTGCTACAGCCACAGGTCCAGCAGGGCCCCACCACTCGCAGGATCATATGGCGATCAGCATCTTCAATGGATAACTTGGGGAGAAAGGGATGCCAGGTCTGCAGCACATAGGCAATGGTGGTGCCTGGTGGCAAATGTACTTCCACCTCTCGGTCTCCGGAGTCCACCAGACTGACGCGAAGGGGATGGTGGGCCCTGAAGCACAGAAGCACACAGAAGTTGCTCTCTTCAGCCACTTGAACCAGGGGCTGTCCAGCCCCTGAGCACAGTTCATACCGGTTACTTGTCTCCCAGCCTAGGAGCGTTTCCACTCATGCAGCCCTCTGGTGAATGAGAATCCGATCAATCGGCACCAAGAATTTGAGGCCAGAAGGCATCCCAGGAAGTGGCAAGAGGAGGGCCCTAAAATAGTTGGGGTACCCAGCGCTCGGAGGCTCCCGAGAGCTCATGGAGGTGGGCCCTTGGTCATTGGTTTTTGTTTTTTTACTACATTCCTTCCATGTGCAGTGATCGCACTTCATCTGGAGCGGGGCGGGCGGGAGCTGGCTCGAGTGACCTGACGCTGCTGGCAGTATCCTTTGGTCCTTGTGGAGTGTCTAAGGAGGGGATGCGGCTGCAGTGCCTGAGGCTGAGTTCCAGGAAGTTGGCAGTGCTGTTGGGATTGTGCTGGCAGTGCTGGTCCATTGGTGCCTGTTCTGTCCTCTTGAAATTGAACCTGCAGCACTACTAAGGGAACCAGTCCTCAGTTCCACCCCACCTCCACCACCAATTGATTGGAGTCTGAGGCCTGGGAGGAGGGACCAAGAGGTCTGCCTTCCAGCCGCTCGCCACCAATTGATCAGCTCCCGCTCCCTCAGATCCCTAGCCTGCTGTTCCCCTCCCGCTCCCTCAGTTCCCTAGCCTGGTGTTTGGTCATCTGTCTGGTCATTTAGGTCGTGATGGACCCTGGCTCTTTATATATTAGGATAATATATACTATTACAATATATATAATATAATATCATAATCCTATATCATAAAGAAGTAATATGCAAATTGACTCTCACGCCCTCACAAGAAGACCTCCCCAATCATCAAAAGATGGCTGCCCCCACATCATCACAAGATGGCTGCTACAAGATGGCCACCCCCATGTCGTCACAAGATGGTCACCCCCATATCTTCACAAGATGGCCGCCCCCACATTGTCACAAGATGGCCACCACAAGATGGCCACCCCAACATCATCACAAGATGGCTGCCACAAGATGGCCACCCCCACATCATCACAAGATGACCTCCCAACATTGTCACAAGATGGCCACCCCCACGTCATCACAAGATGGCCTCCCAACATTGTCACAAGATGGCCACCCCCACGTCATCACAAGATGGCTGCCCCCACATTGTCACAGGATGGCTGGCAGGGGAGGGCAGTTGTGGGTGACCAGGCCTGCAGGAGAGAGCAGTTGTGGGGGACCAGGTCTGCAGGGGAGTGTAGTTGGGGATGATTGGGCCAGCAGGGAAGGGCAGTTAGGGGTGACCAGGCATGCAGGGGAGGGCAATTAGGGGAAATCAGGCTGGCAGGGGAGAAGTTAGGCATCAATCAGGCTGGCAGGGGAGTGGTTAGGGGGTGATCAGGCTGGCAGGCAGAAGCAGTTAGGGCCAATCAGGAAGGCAGGCAGGAGAACAGTTGGGAGCCAGCAGTCCTGGATTGTGAGAGGGATGTCTGACTACCGGGATCGGGCCTAAACGTGCAGTCGGACATCCCTCTAGGGGTCCCAGATTGGAGAGGGTGCAGGCTGGACTGAGGGACACACACCCTCGTGCACGAATTTCATGCACTGAGCCTCTAGTTTAAATATATTTTTGTTAAAGAATTCCTATTCTATATCTCTGGCAACACTACTACCATGAATTCCAAACTCCCACATTGATATGCCTCCGTGGTCGGCAAACTGCGGCTCGCGAACCACATGTGGCTCTTTGGCCCCTTGAGTGTGGCTCTTCCACAAAATACCATGGCCTGGGGCGAGTCTATTTTGAAGAAGTGGCATTAGAAGAAGTTTAAGTTTAAAAAATTTGGCTCTCAAAAGAAATTTCAATCGTTGTACTGTTGATATTTGGCTGTTGACTAATGAGTTTGCCGACCACTGATCTGCCTTTTCAAAAATCTCCACTTGAATGTTGAAACAGATTATACTTTACAAAAAAAAAATGGTAACAAGCAATATTTCAAATCTCACATACTCTTACAGAACCATGCCACTCCCCTATTCAGAGGTCCTATCTATTTCTTCTCTGCTTGAATCGGAATAGGTCTTTGTGGTTGCCTCCATGATAAAATGTGGCCTAATTGAAATTGTGTAACTTCCAAGGCTAGGTCATAAAAGGCAAATCATAACAGCTAATATAAAGTATCAGACATGTGAGTAAGAAGTTTTAGATCATTCCAGCTCTTAATTTTGAGACACCTCAGTTAACAGTGGAACAAAGCTGAGCTGTCCCTATCAAACAATAAGAAATAGCAAACTTTTGAACATAATAAACATGGTTATTGTTCTAAGCCACTAACTGATGGAGTCATTTGTTGCCCAAAAGTAGATAACTGTAACAAACAGATCTTACTCATGTCAAAGCCAACTTTTTCAAACTGAATTCCTATTCTGCCTTGTATCCCATACAACTGGTTTTCTATAATATTCCCATTTTAATGGTGACTCCATCCTTCTAGCTACTCAGGACAAAATTTTTGGGTAACCCTTAGTTCCACTTTCTTTTACATCCAAACTATAAGCAAAACCTGTTAGTACTACCTTATTAATATATCCAATATTCAATATCTTCTCCTTACTTCCACTGATATGAACTTGTCCAAATCGTCATCTCTCATCTAGTCTCAGGTTCGCAACTGCTTTCATTTTGTCCCTCTATAATTTCTTCTCAACACAGCAGAGTAATCATTTAAAAAGTTAAGTGAGATCCTGTCACTGGTCTGTTCAAACTCTCCAATGGCTCCACACTTCACTGATAGTAACAACCACTCTCATTCCTGTAATAAGCAAGGTGGTGCATGGTCTACAATTCCCTTACTCTCATATACTATTCTGACCTTGTCTCTAACTATGCTTCCCCTTGGTCACTCTGCCTCATCATACAGATCAGTCTGATGTTCTTTGAACACTCTAGGAATTCTTCCCCCCCATCCCCTCAGATCCTTTGTATATACTCTTTCATCTATCTGGAAAAATCTTCATTTATTTAAATTATCTGCTCATTTATCATTGTATCAGTGACAGCCATATAAAAAAGAAAAATTTCCTATTCCCACCGAAGTATCTCTAGATTCACTGTACTTTGCTTTAGGTTTCTCTGCAGTATTTAAAATAAACATATAATATATCTTATTCATTCATTATCACACCTTTTTCCCCACTAGAATATAAGGTCCATATAGGAAGAACTTTGTATTTTTTTGCTACTGTATCCCTAGAGTTTTGGATAATGCTCATTATGGTTATAGGTACTCAAGAAATATTTGCTAAATGCATAAAAAGAGAAATGCATGATGCATTTTTGCATGTGAAAGTAGTTTTAAAAATTACTAATAACTACGAACTAGATGATGTTATTGACATTTACAGAAGTAAAAATTCAAGGGGAAAAATCAACAGTGGAAAAAAATAGTAGAGTGAATAGTCCCTAGAAAAAGCATCCAGATGGCATGAGTGATAGTCTTGGCTCCATTAATCACCACCTATGTGATGATTGCCAAGTGAAATTAACCTTTAGAACCTGTAACCCTACTTGTCTGACCATAAAACCTTTCCTTTCTACATAGTGTTTTGTGAGGAACAAATTAAATAATAGATGCTATAACATTCTACCAATTTGAATGACAGTGTGTAAATGCATATATTCATTATTATTCTCAAAACATAAAATATATCTTTATATTTTATGAACCCTTTACCATTTATATACTTCTTCCACTTTCTTTTTTTTTGCTCTCATTCAGGCTGCTTCTAAAACATGGTGTTCACTATCTGTCACTGCCTACTTGTTCTCTTATAACCAAAGTGCAAATCTGTCCTTCAAGCACAAATTTTAACGGAGTCCTCCCTGACCATCAATTTCCATGCCCTCTGAATGAAAAGTCTGTGCTCTGCAGGACATGGGCAATTAAAATGAAACCAGTTGCCAAATATATCTCCCCAGTGGAAGTCACCTATCATAACCTGATGATTTGTAATTTAATCACAGTATCTTACATTGTAAGCCCAAAGGTGAGATTTTTTTTTCAACTCCTTTTTTCAGGAAAGGTCCTAGGACTCTTTTTGCAATTTAATAAAAATTAAATAATATTAATAATACTCTTCCTGTTGTAACTAGGATTAGGTAAAGAGATCAATATAATTATCTGAAAAACACGGAAAAATATATAACTGTTAGCAGTGAAATGGCAACATGTGTTATTGGCGGAGTTAGAGCAGACCTAATTTCAGCAACCTAGGTACTTGAGTTTCGCAAAGAAATAATTTAGAGCCAAGGAACGCAAATTATAAGATAAAATTTATTTAGAAAGTTAAAGATGTAAAAAAGGTGAACCTGCTTGGCTGCATGGGCTCAGGAAAAGAGTTGCAGAGGCAAAAGAAGGGCTTTGGAACTTAGAAGAAAAAAGTCAGAGAGAACACACTCAGAGGAAGGAGAAAAGGAAAGGTGTGAGCATACTCCAGCAAGAGAGAGAGTGCACCCTGGGAAAAAGAAGGAGGTCAGGAAAGGTGTGAGATGCTAAAGAGAAAGAGAGCAAGCTGGATTATTTGTTTTAAGTGCTTTTATCTGGAGTTCTCAAGGGAGAATCTCAATAGAATATTCATCAGATTTCCAAGTGTGTCTCCTAAGCGTCCTAGTCTCCACTGATTGGTTGGTTCTAGGGCAGGGGGTAATTAGTCATCACAGCTGGTCCTGATATCAGCCCTGCTGACCTTGCTGCTTTTCTGGACCTGTAGTTGAAACACAACTGAAGACTAGACGTTATCTCTAGTTTCACAAAAAGTATCCTTGTGGTCAACATCCTGTGGCTTTATTCCTAAGATTATTTGATTTGGTCAGAATCTCATTGTCCTGAGAGCTTAATGCTTAAGGGAGTGGTAATGCCAGGGTTTATATGGGAGTCTTAAGAGGTTACTAGAGGCCTGATGCACGAAATTTGTGCATGGGGTTGTGTGTCCCTCAGCCCAGCCTGCACCCTCTCCAATTTGGGACCCCTCGAGGGATGTCCAACTGTGCATTTAGGCCCGATCCTACCAGGATCGGGCCTAAAGGGGCAGTCGGACATCCCTATCACAATCCAGGACTGCTGGCTCCCAACTGCTCTCCTGCCTGCCTTCCTGATTGCCCCTAACCGCTTCTGCCTGCCAGCCTGATCACCCCCTAACCACTCCCCTGCCAGCCTGATTGATGCTTAACTGCTCCCCTGCCAGCCTGGTCACCCCTAACTGCCTTCCCCTGTAGGCCTGGTCCTCCCCAACTGCTCTCCCCTGCAGGCCTGGGTCCCCCACCCAACTGCCCTTCCCTGCAGGCCCGGTTGCCCCCAACTTCCCTCCTCTCCCAGCCTAGTCACCCGCAACTGCCCTCTCTGTAGGCCTGGTCCCTCCCATCTGCCCTCCCCTGCTGGCCTGATCGATCACAACTGCCCTACCCTGATGGCCTGATCCCTCCCAACTGCCCTCCCCTACTGGCCATCTTGTGTCCACATGGGGGCAGCCATCTTGTGTGTTGGAGTGATGGTCAATTTGCATATTACTCTTTTATTATATAGGATAGAGGCCTGGTGCACTGGTGGGGGCCAGCTAGTTTGCCCTGAAGGGTGTCCTGGATCAGGGTGGCGGTTCCCTTGGGGCATGGGGCAGCCTGGGTGAGGGGCCTGTGGTGGTTTTCAGGCCGACTACGCCCCCCCGGTGACCCAAGCAGAGGCCCTGGTATCTGGGATTTATTTATCTTCTACTAGAAGCCCGGTGCACGAAATTCGTGCATGGCGGGGGGTTGTCCCTCAGCCCAGCCTGTACCCTCTCCAATCTGGAACTCCTGGAGGGCAGTCGGACATCCCTCTCACAATCCAGGACTGCTGGCTCCCAACTGCTTGCCTGACTGCCTTCCTGATTGCCCCTAACCGCTTCTGCCTGCCAGCCTGATCAGCCCCTAACCACTCCGCTGCCAACCTGGTTGATGCTTAACTGCTCCCCTGCCAGCCTGTTTGCCCCCAACTTCCCTCCTCTGCCAGCCTGGTCACCCCTAACTGCCCTCTCCTGCAGGGTTGATCACCTCCAACTGCCCTCCCTTGCAAGCCTGCTCCCTCTCAACTGCCCTCCCTTGCAGGCTTGGTCCCTCTCAACTGCCCTCCCTTGCAGGCCGGGTGCCTCCCAACTGCCTTCTCCTGCTGGCCATCTTGTAGTGGCCATCTTGTGTCCACATGGGGGCAGGATCTTTGACCACATGGGGGCAGACATAATGTGTGTTGCAGTGATGATCCATCTGTATATTACTCTTTTATTAGATAGGATAGAGGCCTGGTGCACGGGTGGGGGCCAGCTGGTTTGCCCTGAAGGGTGTCATATATAAGGGTGGGATTCCCATGGGGCGTGGGGCAGCCTGAGCGAGGGGCCTGTGGTGGTTTGTAGGCTGGCTACACCCCCTGGCGACCCAAGCGGAGGCCCTGGTATCTGGAATTTATTTTCCTTCTACAATTGAAACTTTGTAGCCTGGAGCGGAGCCAAGCCTGCTGCCATTTCTGTGGCAGTTAATTCACCTTCTACAATTGAAACTTTGTAGCCTTAAGTGGAGGCTGGGCCTGGACAGGGTGTGCGGAAAGCTTTGCTTCCCCTGTTGCCGCCAGCAACCCTGGCCTGCTCTCTCAAGCTCCATTCTGCAGCCATTTGTTTGAATTTGTTTACCTTCTATAATTGAAAATTTGTAGCTTGAGTGGAGGCTTAGGCCTGCAACGGCTATGGGAAAGCTTGGCTTGCTCTGTTACCTGGGAAACCTTGCTCTCTGTGGCTGTAGCCATCTTGGATGGGGGTTAATTTGCATACTCGCCCTGATTGGCTGGTGGGCGTGGCTTGGCTGGTGGGCATGGCTTATGTAGCAGAGTGATGGTTAATTTGCATATTACCATTTTATTAGAGAGGATAATTGAAACTTTGTAGCCTTCAGCAGAGGCCAGGGCAGGCCAGGAACTTGGCTTCCTCCATTGCTGGGGAAACCCAAGCCTCCTGTTCACTCCATGGCTGCAGCCATTTTTGTTGGGATTTATTTATCTTCTATAATTGAAACTTTGTATCCTTCAGCAGAGGCCTGGGCTGGCCAGGGTGTGCAGGCAGCTTCGCTTCCTCCATTGCCGGGGAAACCAAAGCTTCCTGCTCACTCCTTGGCCAAACCATCTTGGTTGGGTTAATTTGCATACTCGCTCCTGATTGGCTGGTGGGCATGGCTTGTGGGTGTAGCAGAGGTATGGCCAATTTACATATTACCCTTTTATTAGATAGGGTTCTTTGGTCCCCTAGTTCCTCCTCTGAGGAGGTCTACCACATGACTATCAGTATGCTAGTCAGGGAGAGGTCACCCTGGGGGTAAAGTCCCACACTGCAATTGTTCATGGCTAGGCACCTGGGGACTTTCCTTCCAGTGACCTTCTGTACCTGGCCTATGGTTCCTGCTTTGCTCATGCCTGTCTACTACATAACACCTGATTGGAAAAAACTAGTAGGGTTTGTGTGAGGTTTAGGGAGCTAATACAGAAAGAATTATTTTGAAACCTTCATAAGCCACCTAAATGTAAATGAAGGTAATTAATAAAAACAGTAGTAATAGCTAAACATGTACATAATCATTACATATTTATGTCTAACCAGGAAAGGATAAGTGACTATCAAAAATGTTAAATAATTTTGTTTTTCTTTCAGGGAAATTGTTCTTTTGATGTGTCTTGAAACACATGTATGTTTCAGCTACTACACCTAAACTGATGACTCTGCTAGAAGCCACAGTTTATTTCATGATTTTTAAAACTGTGATAGCCTGAAGGATATTACAGGGTGTTAATAGATACACATTTTTTCATTTTTGATGGCATAAAGAATCTGCTTGATATAAAACTTCAATCACAAAACCTTCAGGCTAGAATAACCCTCTAGAGACAATTCGGTCCATTACCCTACTTGGCAGGAGAATTTCACTTCAGGTTGTGCCTAAATAAGGAACAATTGGATGGTATGGATCATTGAAAAAAACAACATGTCTTGATAAATCAGAATATGTCAATGAGATAGTTGAGAAATAAATGTACTGGAAGTGGTTCACTCAATGCTTAAACATCATTAGAGTTAAAGCCATCTTACCTACCTTTAGAACTCTCTCACAAACTCTTATGTGAATTGTCACTCTCAGGAAGTTATCTTTTAGAATTTGTATTCTAGAGTTAGACTTCCCAGATTAAAATCATGACTATTTTACTTAAACTTCTCTGTGCTTCATTTTCTCCACCTTTAAAATGATGATTTAATATATTTACCTCTTAGGATTCTTGTAAGGTTATAATGAATTAATATAGTTGAAGTGCTTAGCAGATATGTAGTAGGTAATCCTATACAATAAAGAGATAATATGCAAATTGACTACCATGTCCTTGCACAAGATGGCTGCCCCCATGTGGTCACAAGATGGCCACCACAAGATGGCCAGCAGGGGAGGGCAGTTGGGGACTACTGGGCCTGTAGGGGAGTGAGGGCAGTTGGGGGAGACCAGACCTGAAGGGGAGGGCAGTTAGGGGCAATCAGGCCAGCAGGAGAGGGCACTTAGGGGTGACCGGGCCAACAGGGCAGGGCAGTTGGGGGCTATCAGGCCTACAGGGGAGGGCAGTTGGGGGCGACCTAGCTGGCAGGGGAGCAATTAGGCATTGATCAGGCTGGCAGGGGAGTGGTTAGGGGCAATCAGGCAGGCAGGCAGGTGAGCGGTTGGGAGCCAGCAGTCCCGGATTGTTCGACATCCCCTGAGGGGTCCCAGATTGGAGGTGGTGCAGGCTGGGCTGAGGGACAACCCCCAGTGCATGAATTTCATGCACTGGGACTCTAGACAGTAAATAAATGAATTCAATCTGTGTTGTTTCCATTGTGTTTTTTGTTTGCCTTTCTATTAAAAATGAGATATGAGCTTTCTTATACTTGTTACCTGGTACTAGTGTTTATCTACAGCATATACCTAGAAGTGGAATTATGGGGTTATATGATATGTTTATCTCTATTTTACCAAACATACCAAAATATTTTCCAAAGCTGTTACTGTAGCAGGATAGCAAGAAGCTAAGAAAATTCCTAAGCAAGTGGAATAGGGAAACTGAGACAAGAAAATTAAACAAGACTAAATATTTTGGGCACCTTACAGCCAGTTTGCCACAAGATATTATCTTTCCCAGTCAAGGACACTTGAGAATAAATGGTTAATACCTCTCCTCCCTAACCAAAGAAATCAGGCCAGCAAGGGATGTTCATTTCACCCACTAAACAAATACATCAGCCATTTTGCGGGGAGAAGGTGGAGTTTTTAATCTCACTCCTTAAACAAAGAATCCCAGCAGTCTTGGGACTTGTCAAGATAAAATTGGCAGATGCTTCTCATAAATTCTGGGAAAGCCATAAAAAAGTAAAAGGGATGCTGGAAACCGATCATTGTCTCACTAATAGAAAGATGTGGAAGGCTGGTCAACCTTTAAGCTCTGAAAGGTCAGAGCCAACCACTCCCTATCTAATAGAGACAATGGTAACTGAGGCAACTTCCCCACCAAATAATCATGTAAATCCTCACTGATAAGATAATCTGCCTGTTACTGGAATTACCTGCCTAAGGGCAATGGGTGTATCCCAAACCTGAATAAAAAGGATGGCAAGGCCAAAGCAAGGCAGTAGTCCTCCTACTAGATGTGGGCTCCCACCTGGCCCCCAATATTCCCAAATTAATACTTTTCTAGTCTCTTTCATTTGTGTGCGGCCTTCTCCAGAACCCAAACCCTGAACCGGAACCCTGAACCATGCGGGACGTGAAAGGGGTTTTCACATCTGGCACCTGAATGCGGGACATCTGGAGGAGATGATATTTTTCACCTAAGAGCAAAGGAAGGAAAAAATACACCGAGAAAAGGTGTGGAAAATTCACCAAAAAGTGGTGAGGGAGGTTTACCACAAGCAAAGCCCATGGACTAACTGCAGAGTCGCAATGTGTAAGTAGGGTGGGAACGTCTTTTTCAGCCAGACTAATGGGGAAGAATTAGGTTATCAATATAAAGTAAACTTTATTACAGACTTTTGGTTTGCATGTTTAAAGAATGTGGTTTCTTGTTCAAATTAAAATCTTATTTTGTATTTGGAATTTAAAATCTGTAATAAGAAATGAAACTCCACTGCTGAAACTGCTTCTGGTGCGGAGAAATTCAAAGGTGGCAGGAGAGGGCAAGGCTATCTGCTCTCCCATAATGAGATTACTTAAGGCTTCATTTAAAAATTATAAAAGAACTTGCAGAGAAATTCAAATATTGGGCCAAATTGGGTGATAGTTATTATTTCGGAAAGCAAAAAAGAAAGAAAAAAATTAAGATCTGTCTCTCTTTTAAGCATGAAAAGAAATTCGGCCATATCTGTTGCTGATGCTTCCCCCGAAGTAAGCAGGATTTGGGGGAAGGGAGAGACACATGGCTAGCCAATATGGAAGTCCACTCTCCCAGTATGCTAATTAAAAGTTTCCTTTCTCGCCATGAAAAAGTCTTAAAAATTTATAAATGTGTCTGTAATTTCTGTGCTCATGGGGAGAGAACCTAGCTGTAAAACAGAATGTGCATGGTCCGATTTCGGACATTTAGATTGTCTTCAGCTGGAATCTCTCTGCAAAAGCTATAGAAAATGAGAAACCCAGAACTGGTTCTTTTTCCTAAGAAAAACGGCGAAAAAGTCTTCTCAAAGAAATTCAAGATAATTTCAGCAACAGGATTTGAATTTCTATAATAAAGAGTAGTTTTTAAAATGCTAATGAACCTCAGTCAAAAGTTAAGTTTTAAGGCCTGCAGGAAAATAAGTAAATTTGTTATAGAATTTATCCAAAGTAGATGCTTTAAAATGATTATAATTGACTCTAGAATCTCAAAGAAATTGTTGAAATATAGATAAATAATGTATTAATTATAAAGATCTAAATAGCCTAGGTAACTGGCTACGCCATTTGTTAATGGAGGAAGGGGTAGACACCCTTCCTCCAGCAGACAGGTAAACTAGTTTCCCGCCAGGAACCATCTTTGAAAAATGTGGTAATTTAAATTCAAATAAACCAAACCTGGTTTTCCAGAGCTACTGGCAAATAAAAAGTAAAGTTTAAATTTGCCTCATAAAAAACCTAGAGGATAGAATTGAATCTATTAATTGATTATGTCTTGTATTTTTCTTAGAAATGTAAAGTGTTATTAATCTAGGAAATGCTAAATATATTTGACTTGCCAGCTTTAAAAGTTGAAAGTGCAAATTAAATTGGGAAAAATTATATAGTTGTGGCAATTAAAAGCCTAAAGTATAAGAACTTATTTTTGGGAAAATAAAATGTGTTTTCTCTAATAATTAGGAATTCAAAATAACTTGCTTATTATTGGTCTAATTAAAAAAGAGGATTAATTATGTGATCCTAACCAAAATTTTTCTATGCAAAAATTAGTTTAAAATTTAATTGATATCTTACGATAATTATAAAAAGTCTTATACTATTTAAATCATATTTAGATATTTGTTTGATGGTTTTTTCCATGTTAAAATTTCAAGGCTGTAACCCAGAGATGATTCTTTTTTTTTAAAAAATTTCTTTATTGATTAAGGTATCACATATTTGTCCTCATCCCCCCATTCCCATCCCACACCCTTCCCCACACATTCCCCCACCCTCCTGTTGTCCCCAACCGCTGGTTAGGAGCATATGCTTGCACACAAGTCCTTTGGTTGCTCTCTCCCCTTTACCCCCACCCTCCCCTACCCTCCCTCTGAGGCCCGACAGTCTGATCCGTGCCTCCTTGTTTCTGGGTCTGTTCTTGTTCATCAGTCTATGTTGTTCATTATTTCCACTAGATGAGTGAGATCATGTGCTATTAGAAATACACTTATAAGAACCAAAAATGAGACAAGCAATAATGGTTATGGTGACAGGAAATGAATCAGTCTGTAGTGAGTTTCTTTCTGGGCCAACAGTTCTTTTAAGACCCAATTACAATGTCCAACAGTTCCTTATGTGTACATGTCAGCACTGACATTACAGTTCTGGATGGTGGACAAATGGTGATAATGCATAACCAACTCTCTCTGGTTTGGTCCTGGGCAACCTGCAGTGATGCATAGCTTCTAACTGCTAGTATGGGAAGACCACATCAGCGTCTTCCATCTCTGGACTGCTTCTCTTCTGTCTTCATGGCTGGAGTAGTCTTGTGGATTCCTCTCTGTTGCTGGAATGCACATGGTCTCCGAGTTGTTTTCTGAAAAGATACAAACATATTCTCAACCAAAAGTTAATGAAGGAATATTTTCTATAAATTTGACTTGGGATCCTATTTCATTTTTTGCCCACATGATTTTCCTCTGACTTGTTTGACACCTTGTGTAATTTTCATGGGTGTCTTGCTTTTAGCCTTACAATTAATTTTCTAAAGTATTAATTTTCTAGATGTAATTTACTTACAGGTTATTTTTCCTTACATGATATTCTTCTACTATACCCTCCTTTTTTTGATTTAAATGTTAGGAGGCTTTTGAAAATTTTATAATGTAGTCTTGATGGCTTTTACATTTTAATTTTTTGCACTATAATATTACTGTTTTAGGTTCATTACATGGTGCACAATTGTATCATAAGATGAAGTACCAATAAAAATTTTAGTTAACACTTTAGGAACACCTTTTTGTCCAGTACAATTAATTTTTCTAGAATATTCACTTCTTTCAATTAGCCAATTTAAATTTGCCTGAAAACTTGACTACTATTTTACTGTCAAATTTATTACTCTAACAACAATCTTATTTTACCCTGTAAGTATTAGTGGAAGGGATTATTTGCCTTCTTGAGTAGGTCCTGAGCATTCCTGGTGGTAGGCTGGATTTAGATATCATAAACCCACTTCCCCACACCATGGGTACAAGACAACTCAAACAATTCTTGTTGGAGTGAGAGGGCAGCTGCTGTCTGCCAAGTCTCTATTGGTCACCTGGGTCCTGATCTGAGCTGGGCATTGGAAGCACGAAGCAGCCATGGGGGCAGGAGACCTCCCTCAGAAGGGGCTAGGGTTCAGGCCCCTGCAATGTTGGGGGGGGGTGAGGGTATGTGCCCCACCTCTGTTGATCCCCAAATTCTCTCCTGATGGCCCCTCTGCGACTGTGCCTGTCTTAGGTTCATCAGTCTATGTTGTTCATTATTTCCACTAGTCTCTATTGGTCACCTGGGTCCTGATCTGAGAGAAAGATAAATATCACATGATCTAGGAATATTCCTTGAGGAATCTTACCTGTCTCTAGCTAACCAGCCATCCTCCGGGGCCAAGCAGGGTGACGTGAGGTTCAGTTTTGTCTCCTTGGTAGCCTATGCCCCCATGGCCTCCATGCCCAGCACTTGCCTTGGGATCCCCTCGCCTGCTGGCGGGGCCCCAGCACTGATCACATATCTTGTGGAACCCGGGTTTCTTCTCCAGGGAGGGCTCAGTTCACCCCACTGGGTGAGAGACAGATCCATGGCACCAGTCATCAGGAGACTTCAACCTCGACATGAACAGAGAGCTCATGCAACAGCTGTGAGCAATTGAATTGTGAGAAAGGGGTCTCTCTTGGCCTAAAGGGTAAGAGGGACCAATATAGAATGCTCAGGTGCCTTCCCAGGAGGCCCTCTACACAATGAAAAGGATGAAATCCTTCCATGCCCTTTTTAACTTGTTGCCAGACATTCAAAGAATTAGTAAGTTTTCTTGGGATAATTGTATATTATGCTGTTGTAATTCTAAAGTATGAAGAGATGTGTTAAGCTTCTCTCCAAGCACCAAACAGATGATTTTTTTTATCCCCAAGGGTGCGAGGAACTATTATAAGTACTGAGGGTGATCCAAATCTGGGAAAAATTTTAATGACAGTGTAGAATAATATCATGTAAGGATATTCTTTGTTCTAGTCCATGGCAATTCCCTTTCAAACTGGCTGTTCATTTCTTTTTATATAGACAAGGTCTTAGTTACATTTTCTGCACCTCTACTGGGGCAAGTAGTGATAGTAGTGACATCCTTTCTTTGGTGTCCACACAAGCCAGAAACCTCTCTTTAATTGTACACACAAAGGGGCATTGTTTTGATTTTGTGTCATACAAAAGGGAAGCTGGGTGGAGAACCCTGTGTATTTATACTTTCTTGCCCCACCCATGGGCCTCCTGGATGACCAAGGTGTTTGGTATTATTGGTAACTACATTAGTCATGGGATCAGCCCACATAAGGGGTCTTACACATGAAGGGTCAGGAGCATAAGACCAAAATACTTACCCTCTTGTCCCAGGTAAAATTACATTACCTCTGGTGATTGCTAGCGTGGCTAGAAAGGCGTTCTCAGGCATTCTTGGGTTTCTGGTTACCTCACAATTTCTTCCCTGAGGTTTGATGTTCTGATTGATGTTTCTCTGTTTCTGGATCTATTTTTTCCCCATCAGTTTATGTTGTTCATTATATTCCACAAATGAGTGAGATCATGTGATATTTATCTTTCTCTGCCTGGCTTATTTCACTAAGCCTAATGTTCTCCATCTACATCCATACTGTTGCAAATGGTAAGAGCTCCTTCTTTTTTACCGCAGCGTAGTATTCCATTGTGTAGATGTACCACAGTTTTTTAATCCACTCATCTGCTGATGGGCACCTAGGCTGTTTCCAAATCTTAGCTATGGTAAATTGTGCTGCTATGAACATACGGGTGCATATATCTTTTCTGATTGATGTTTCCACTTTCTTGGGATATATTCCTAGAAGTGGGATCACTGGGTCAAATGGGAGTTCTATTTTTAGTTTTTAAAGGAAACTCCATACTGTTCTCCACAGTGGCTGCACCAGTCTTCATTCCCACCAGCAGTGCTCGAGGGTTCCTTTTTCTCCACATCCTCGCCAGCACTTGTCATTTGTTGACTTGTTGATAATGGCCATTCTGACAGGTGTGAGATGGTACCGCATTGTTGTTTTGATTTGCATCTCTCTAATGATTAGTGATTTAGAGAGGGTTTTCATATGTCTCTTGGCCTTCCTTCTGTCTTCTTTTGAAAAGTGTTTATTTAGATCAGTTGGCCATTTTTTGATTGGGTTGTTTATCTTCTTTTTGTTAAGCTGCATGAGTTCCCTGTAAATGTAGGAGATTAAACCCTTATCGTTGACATCATTGGCAAATATGTTCTCCCATGCAGTGGGCTTTCTTGTTTTTTTATTGATGGTTTCCGTTGCTGTGCAAAAGCTTTTTATTTTGATTTAGTCCCACTTGTTTATTTCTCTTTAGCTTCAATTGCCCTAGGAGCAGTATCAACGAAGAAGTTCTTTTGGCATATGTCAGAGATTTTTCTGCCTGTAGATTCCTCTAGTATTTTTATGGTTTCCTGTCTTATGTTTAAGTCCTTGATCCATTTTGAATTTATTTTTGTGTATGGTGTAAGCTGGTGGTCTAGTATCATTTTTTGCATGTATCTGTCCAATTTTCCCAACACCATTTATTGAAGAGACTGTCTTGACTCCATTGTATGTTCATGCCTCCGTTGTCAAATATTAATTGAGCATAGTGATTTGGATCGATTTCTGGGTTCTCTATTCTATTCCATTGATCTATATGTCTGTTCTTGTGCCAATAGCAGGCATTTTTGAGAACAGTGGCTTTGTAATATAGCTTGAAATCTGGTATTGAGATCCCTCCTACTTTGTTCTTCTTTCTCAGGATGGCTGTTGCTATTCGGGGTTTATTTTTAATCCAGAAGAATTTTTGGAAAGTTCGTTCTAGGTCTGTGAAGTATGCCATTGTTATTTTAATGGGAAGTGCATTGAAATTATAGATTGATTTGGGTAGTATGGACATTTTGATGATGTTGATTCTACCAATCCATGAATATGGTATGTTCTTCCATCTGATTATGTCTTCCTCTATCTCTTTTTTCAGTGTTGTGTAGTTTTCCGTGTATAGGTCTTTTACCTCCTTAGTTAAGTTGATTCCTAGGTATCTTAATTTTTTTGGCGTGATGGTAAATGGGATTGGTTTTTTAGTCTCTCTTTCTGTAAGTTCACTATTGGTGTATAGAAATGCCATAGATTTCTTAGCATTTATTTTGTATCCTGCTACTCTGCCGAATTCATTTATTAAGTCTAATATTTTTTTGATGGGGTCTTTAGGGTTTTCTATGTACAGTATCATGTCATCTGCAAATAAGGACAGTTTTACTTCTTCTTTTCCAATTTGGATGCCTTTTAGTTATTCTTCCTGTCTGATTGCAATGGCTAGTATTTCCAACACTATGTTGAATAGGAGTGGTGAGAGTGGGCATCCCTGTCTTGTTCCTGTTCTTAGGGGAAATGGTTTTAGTTTTTGGCCATTGAGTATGATGTTGGCTGTGGGTTTGTCATATATGGCTTTTATTATGTTGAGGTATGATCCTTCTATTCCCAGCTTGCTGAGAGTTTTTATCAAGAAAGGGTGTTGGATTTTGTCAAATGCTTTTTCTGCATCAATTGATATGACTATATGGTTTTTATCTCTTAATTTGTTTATGTGATGTATCACATTTATTGATTTGCAAATATTGTACCATCCTTACATCCCAAGGGTAAATCCTACTTGGTCGTGGTATATGATCTTTCTGATGTACTGCTGGATTCGATTTGCTAGAATTTTGTTGAGGATTTTGGCATCTATGTTCATGAGGGATATTGGCCTGTAATTCTCTTTCATTGTGTTATCTTTATCTGGTTTTGGTATTGGTGTGAGGCTGGCTTCACAGAAGGAGCTTGGAAGTGTTCCTTCCTCTTGAATTTTCTGGAATAGTCTGAGGAGGATAGGTTTTAGCTCTTCCTTGAATGTTTTGTAAAACTCCCCTGTGAAGCCATCTGGCCCCGGGCTTTAGTTTGCTGGAAGCTTTTTGATGACTGCTTCAATTTCTTCCATAGTTATCAGCCAATTGAGATTTTTGTTCTCTTCCTGAGTAAGTTTTGGAAGATTGTGATTTTCTAGGAATGTGTCCATTTCGTCCAGGTTGTCTAGTTTGTTGGAATAGAGTTGTTCATAGTATTTTTTGACAATCCTTTGTATTTCTGTGGGGTCTGTTGTTATTTCAGCTCTTTCATTTCTGATTTTGTTTATTTGGGTCCTCTCTCTTTGCTTCTTGGTGAGCCTGGCTAGAGGTTCATCAATCTTGTTTATCCTTTCAAAGAACCAGCTCTTGGTTTTCTTGATCTTGTGTATTGTTTTTTTTTTGGTCTAATTGTCATTCATTTCTGCTCTGATTTTTATTATTTCTTTTCTTCTGCTCACTGTGGGATTTTCTTTTTGCTCCCTTTCTAATTCTTTGAGATGTTGAGTTAGATGATCTATTTCCATTTTTTCTTGTTTTGTGAGGTAGGCCTGTAGAGCTATACACTTCCCTCACAGGACTGCTTTCATTGTGTCCCATAGGATTTGCAATGTTGTGTTTTTATTGTCGTTAGTCCGCAGGATGATTTTAATTTCTTCTTTGATCTCATTGATAACCCAATCATTGTTTAGTAGCATGCTATTCAGTTTCCAAGTGTTTGAATTTTTTGGAGTGTTTTTATTGTAGTTTATATCTAATATTATGCCATTATGGTCTGGGAAAATGCTTGATATGATTTCAATCATTTGAATTTGGGGAGACTTTGCTTGTTACCCAATATGTGGTCTATTTTTGAGAATGTCCCATGTGCACTTGAGAAGAATGTATATTCCATGGCTTTGGGGTGAAATACTCTGAAGATGTCAATTAGGTCCATCTGATCTAGTGTGTCATTTAGAATTTCTGTTTCTTTGCTGATTTTTTGTCCAGAGGATTTACCCATTGATGTCAGTGTTGTATTAAAGTCCCCTACTATGATTGTATTGATGTCGATCTCTCCCGTGATATCTTCCAGGAGATTTTTTATGTATTTGGGCGCTCCTGCATTGGGTGCATAAACGTTTACCAGAGTTATATCTTCTTGTTGAATTGCTCCCTTTAGTATTATGTAGTGGCCTTCCTTATCTCTTATTATGGCCTTTACTTTGAGGTCTATTTTATCTGATATAAGTATCGCAACCCCAGCTTTTTTCTCATTTCCATTTGCGTGAAAATGTTTTTCCATCCCTTCACTCTGTCTGTGTGAATCCTTTGCTCTAAGGTGGGTCTCTTGGAGACAGCAAATATTGGGTCATGTTTTCTTATCCATTCAGCTACCCTATGTCTTTTGATTGGTGCATTTAACCCATTTACGTTTAATGTTATTATTGATAAGTACCTGTTTGTTCTCATATTTTTTCTTACTGTTTGTTTTTCTTCTTGCCTTTCTCTTTCTTCTTTTTACAGCAGTCCCTTTAGCATTTCTTGCATTGCTGGCTTGGTAGTGATGAACTCTCTTAGCCCTTTTTTATCTGTGAAACTTCTGATTCCACCTTCAATTTTGAATTATAGCCTTGCTGGGCATAGAATTCTTGGATTCAGTCCCTTGTTTTGCATCACTTTGTATATTTCATTCCATTCCCTTCTGGCCTGGTGTGTTTCTGTTGAGAAATCAGTTGATATTCTAATAGGAGATCCATTATATGTTACTTTCTGTCTCTCTCTTGCAGCCTTTAAGATTCTTGCTTTGTCGTTGGTGTTCGTCAATTTAAATATGATGTGTCTTGGTATCGGTCTTTTGGGGTTAAATTTGTTTGGGACTCTGTGTACTTCTTGGACTTGGATAGTTTTTTTCTTGCCAATATCAGGGAAGTTTTCTGTCATTATTTCTTCAAACAGGTTTTCTATTCCTTGTTTCTCTTCCTCTCCTTCTTTTATCCCTATTATTCGAATGTTGTTTCGTTTTGTGTAGTCACATAGCTCCTTTAGGCGCTCCTCTTGCTTTTTAAGTCTTCTTTCCAGTTGCTGCTGTGTTTGTGTGTTTTTTCCTACCTTGTCTTCTAATTCACTGATGTGGTCCTCAGCCTCTTCTACTCTACTCTTTAAGCCTTCCATTGTGTTGTTTATTGTAGCTATGTCATTCTTCATCTCCTCTTGGTTTCTTTTCATGTTGGTGACATTTTCATTCAGCTCCTTATAGTTCTCATTGAGTTGTGTGTATTTGTCATCCATCCACTTAACCACCCTTATAACGAATACTCTGAATTCTTTCTCTGTTAGGCCTCTAGCCTCAAGTTCATTTAACTCCCTTTCTGGTGATTCTTCTTTTTCTTTCCTTTGGGGATTTTCTTTTTGTCTCCCCATGTTTTCCTGTAATGTTTTAATTGTAGATCCAGTTGCTTTGCTGCCCAGGTTCTTTTGGGGATGGTGCTACTGGATTAACCTCAGTTTTCCTGGGTTTGTTAATCTAGTGTAGCTCCTGCTCGAGCTATTTGGGTTCTCTTGATGTAGGCCTGCGAGCTTGAGAGGCACAACTGCGGCGTCCAGATGTCAGCAGCTGTGAATGGGAGGGTCTCAATTTTTGCTTTTTTGAACCCTTAATTGTAATCACACATGCCCAGCAGGGACTCACAGTGGCCCCCAGGTACGTTCTGTTGGGGTGTTGGGGCTCAGGGGATCTGGTCTTTGAAAGGCGTTGCTGTGGTGCCCTGAGATCTGCAGTCGTGGGGTGAGCAGACCCAGCTTTTTCTGTTTAACCTGTGGTGGATAGGTTCTTACTCCCAGTGGTGTTTTACAGGAGCACCCTCAGTACTTTTGCCAGTGAGGCACACTGAAGTGCTCTGAAGGGCCCTTCCAATGTAGCCGGGTAATTGGGATGCATTTAAAGCTTCTACTGCTGGAGGGGCATGCGCCCCCTGCTTGTTCAAGATCACACCCAAGGAGAGCTCACAGTGGCTCCCACTAGTGCCCTGTGGTTGGTTCGGCTCAGTGTGTTAGTATCTGTGGAGGCGCGCTCTCTGGTCGCAGATCTCTGATGCACTCCGAGGGTTCCTGGCACTTCGGTTGAGTAGCTGGGGTTAATGTGGGCAACCGTCCAGGAAGAGGGAATTCAGAATTTCCACTGCTGGGTCGCGCGCCTCCGTCTGCGCAGAATCACACCCTTGGGTGCAAACCCTGAGCAAAGTGACCTGGGGCTGAGAACACGCAAGTGCGTGCACAGCTGGGGTTAATGTGGGCAACCCTCCAGAAAGAAGAAATTTTCACTACGGGGCCACAGGCCCGTCTGCACAGAATCTCACCCTTGGGTGCAAACCCGGAGTGATGTGTCCTGGGGATGAGAGAGCACGAGTGCTTAGGCAGCTGGGGGCAGCTGGGGTTAATGTGGGTAATCCTCTGGGTTGGGGGAGTTTGGAATTTCCGCTGAGCGCACCCCCATCTGCACAGACTCACACCCTGGGGTGCAAACCCAAGTAAAGTGACTTGGGGCTTAGAACGCGAAAGTGTGTGTGCAGCTGGGGTTAATGTCGGCAACCCTCCAGGAAGAAGGGAGAAGGAATTTCCACTGCGGGGTCGCAGGCCCCCTTCTGAACAGAATATCACCCTCGGGTGCAAACCTGGAGTAAAGTGTCCTGGGAATGAGAGCTCGCGAGTGCGTACACAGCTCGGGGCAGCTGGGGTTAATGTGGGCAGTCCTCCAGGATGGGGGAGTTGGGAATTTCCAATGAGCGCGACTCACAATTTGGGGTGCAGATCCGAAGTAAAGTGACCTGGGGCTGAGGACTCGCAAGTGCGTGCGCAGCTGGGGTTAATGTCGGCAACCCTCCAGGAAGAAGGAAGAAGGAATTTCCACTGTGGGCCCGCGGGCCCCCGTCTGCACAGAATCTCACCCTTGGATGCAAACCAGGAGTGAAGTGTCCTGGGGATGAGACCACATGAGTGCGTGTTCGTGCGTGCGGGCGGGAACCAGGGGTTCTGCTGTTGGGGAGGGGGAGTTGCACTTACAGCTGCAGAAAGCTGTGTCTTTGGAGGTGGAGGTCCCAGGTTCCGCTAGTCTGCAGCTGGGGTAGCAGGATATTGGTTGGAGTGGGTGCTGGGTCGCGGGGCAGTTCCAAGGCCTGTCTTGTTGGTGATGTTGATGAGTTTCTACCTAAGGCCGTTCTCAGCTCAAGATGGCTTTGGCTCCCTCTGTGCTAGGTTCCCGCCGTCCCGGGAGTGCCTGCAGCAGTGGTAGTCTCTCTTTGTCAAGGAGAGTCTTTCTGCCATCCCCTGCTGCTCCTGGGAGATTTAACTTTCCCTCACTCACTCTCACACACCCCACGCACAACCACACACTCTCCTTTTATTCCCTCCCTCTCTCACTTCCTCTTTCTCCACTCCGTCCTGCCAGCCACCATCTTCTCAAAGTCTCCGAGACATGATTCTTGGAAAGCTCCAAGGGCCTGAAGTTATACAAAAAATTTATTCTCTCTTCTTAAAGGAAATCTTTTTAAATTTAACTGATCTAATATACTTGAAATTGCATGGAAAGTCTTATCAAATAAAAATTAATAAATATATTTTAAGTGTTATGAAGGTTTTGGCCTCTAAGAAGGGCAAAATGAAGTAACTAAATATTTCTTATAATCCAACAGCAGAATTTAAAATGACAAAAAGCCCGTAGCCACCTGCATTCTTAAGTAAGCTAGAGGCAGGGCAACATTTGCAGCTTGCGAATCAGACGTAAACAGTTACTAAATTTGCTTTGCTTTTTAAAATGAAGATACCTACTTTAATTACTTAAATAAATTAGCTTTTAAAATTGTAATCAAGGTTTTCAGCTAAATGAAAAGCCAATATTTTTATAAACAATTCTAATAAAGACCAGAAACAGCTAGTAAGATTTTTGTTTGTCTGCAATATAAATTTGACTGTCTTTTAAAAGAATGGATTAGACAGCTGCCATGATGGCCACATGGCTTGCCGGTCCCCTGGGGGCCGCCATCTTGGAAGCCATAAGGGCCAACCCCTTCCTAAGGGGATACTCCTTAAAAATAAAATTCTAGTTTAATAAAAAGGAGAAATTTGAAAATTTTGAAATCTCTTTCACTGGTATTTACAGGATAAACTGAGGATTGTTATTAAAATATTAAATCTAATCCATACTAGTGGTCACCATAACCTTAAGAGAAATTGTTTCATGTGACAAAGATTTTTAAATGAAACTCTCTGTAGCCTGAAAATTATTTTGGAAGGAAATAAAGAGAGGTTTCCTTCAAATATTGTAAGGATTATAATTGATAACCAATGCATTAGGCCTCAGAAGGTGGAGATAAGAAAAGGTTGTCTTAGAACTTTAAATGATTTTCAGAAATTATTAGGGGACATTAACTGGTTAAGACCTTATCTGAAGATCTCTACAGGAGAAATGACAAAGTTTATATAAAGTTACAAAAAGAAATTGACAGCCAGTTTGAAATTGAATTGCCATGGCCTAGAGCAAAGAATATCCTTACATGATATTATTCTACAATGTTGTAGTAATTTTTGATATTTTACAACAGCATATTGTACAATTATCCCAAACAAACTTACAAACGAATTCTTTGAATGTCTGGCAGCAATTTAAAAAGAACATGAAAGGATTTAATCCCTTCCACTGTGTAGTGGGCCCCCTGGGAAGGCACTTGAGCATTCTATATTGGCCCCTCTTGCCCTTTTTGCCAAGAGGAACCCTCTTCTCACAATCCAATTGCCCACAGCTGTTGCCTGAGGTTTCTGCTCATGCTGAGGTTGAAGCCTCGTGGTGGCTGGTACCATGGATATGTCTCTCACCCAATGGCATGAGCTGGGTCCTCTCTGGAGAAGAAACCTGGGTTTCCCAAGATCTGTGATCAGTTCCGGGGCCCCTCCGATGACCAGGGTGGGATCCCAAGGCAGGTGCTGGCCGTGGAGGCCATGGGGGTGTAGACTACCAAGGAGACAGAACTGAACCTCATATCACCCTGCTTGGCCCTTAATGATGGCTGGTTAGCTAGAGATGGGTAAGATTCCTCAAGGAAGGAACAACCTAAGTCAGGCACAGTCACAGAGGGGTCATCAGGAGAGAACTTGGGGGTCAATAGAGGTGGGGCATAGACCCTCACCCCCCCCACACCTTGCAGGAGCCTGAACCCTAGCCCCTTCTGAGGGAGGTCTCCTGCCCCCATGGCTGCTTCGCTTCCCATACCTAGCTCAGATTGGGACCCTGGCAACAGAAAGAGACTTGGCCCAGCTCAGATCAGGACCCAGGCAACAGACAGAGACTTGGCCAACAGCAACTGCCCTATATCAAAATCCAGTCTAGCACCAGGAATGCTCAGAGCCTACTCAAGAGTGCAAATAACCCTTTCCACTAATATTTACAGGGTAAAATAAGATTGTTGTTAGAGTACTAAATTTGACAGTAAAGTAGTAGTCAAGTTTTCAGATTAATTTATATTGGCTAATTGAAATAAATGAATATTCAAGAAAATTTCATTGTACTGGACAAAAAGCTGTTCCTAAAGTATTAACTAAAATTTCTATTGGTAGTTCATCTCATAGTATAATTGCTTTACATGCAATGAACCTAAAGCAGTCATAATTTTGTGCAAAAAATTAAAATTTAAAGTTATCTAGACTGCACTATAAAAATTTTCCAAAAGCATCCTAATTAAATAAAAAAGGGGGGATTGTGGAGTAATATTATGTAAGGAAAAATATCCTGTAAGTAAATTACATCTAGAAAAATTTTTACTTTGAAAATTAATTTTCATTTGTAATGCTAACAGCAAGACACCCATGAAAAACACACATGGTGTCAAAATAAGCAAAAGGAAAATCATTTGAGCAAAAATAAAAAGGATCGCAAGTCAAATTTATAGAAAAGATTCCTTTATTAACTTTTGGTCGAGAATATGTTTGTATATTTTCAGAAAACATCTCCAAGACCATGTGGATTCCTGCAACAAAGAGTAATTGACAGGAATGCTCCAGCCATGAAGATAAGAGGAGAAACAGTCCAGAGATGGAAGATGGTGAAGACGCTTTGCCATGCTAGCATTAAGCAGCTGTGCATCGCTGCAGGTTTCCCAGGACCAAACCAGAGAGGGTCAGACCTGCATTACCACCATTTGCCCACCATCCAGAACTGAAATATCATTGCTGACATGTACACATAAGGAACTGTTTGACATTGAAACTGAAACTCAGAACTGTTGGACATTTGAAATTGGGACTCAAACATTTTTTGTTCTTATATGTTTATTTCTGGTCTGCCAATGCAAGATTTTTTAAAGGAAAGAAATGGGGGAGATGCCAGAAACCGATCATTGTCTCACTAATAAAAAGATGTGGAAGGCTGGTCAACCTTTAAGCTCTGAAAGGTCAGAGCCAACCACTCCCTATCTAATAGAGACAATGGTAACTGAGGCAACTTCCCCACCAAATAATCATGTAAATCCTCACTGATAAGATAATCTGCCTGTTACTGGAATTACCTGCCTAAGGGCAATGGGTGTATCCCACGCCTGAATAAAAAGGATTGCAAGGCCAAAGCAAAGCAGTAGTCCTCTCACTGGAGGTGGGCTCCTGCCTGGCCCCCAATATTCCCAAATTAATACTTTTCTAATCTCTTTCATTTGTGTGTGGGCTTCTCCAGAACCCAAACCCTGAACCGGAACACTGAACCATGCAGGACGTGAAAGGGGTTCCCACAAAGGGAGACCTTGAGATCTAGTCTGTACCAAGATATCTGGCAGAGGAATTTTAAAACCTGCAGAAAGAATAATATAAAATGCTAAACCTTTACCAAGCAGTCTGCTCAGATTAACTGAGAAGAAGCCCATCTGTGATTTAAGCCATATGTGTTTTGATAGATTTGCTTGCCTTGCTTCTTTGATAAATTTATTTGCTTCACTTCTTTAATAAATTCACTTACTGCAACACTACTGACCACTGACACTTGTTTTGAAATCTATCCTAAGAGACTGACAAGAACTTAGGAGGGGACAGCCCTCTCCCTTCAACTCAGGAGGCTGTCTGATAACTCTTTATCTGGTGTTTCGGGTGCCTGTAACATACCAATCTAAACCCTTATCAGTACTGTGTTAGCTGGTTTGTATCCCATCTTGACTAATCATTTTTTTGTTGTAATTTAAAATAAATTTTTGGTTTGGAAAAGTATCTTGTTGTGGTTTTTAATTGGTGTTATTTTATAGCAAATTATTTTGAACACTTTATAAAAATAATTAGTGACTTTTGTGAAATAACTATTTGTGTTTTCTGCACATTAAAATTTTTATATAAGAAATAATTTTAATTGTATTTGATATTTAATATTATTTAAATTTCAGCAGTGGGCTCAATTTTTTCTTGTTGATACTGTAGTGAAAAAAAACAGACAAAACACCTTCTTTCTGAAGCTCACATTCATATGTAGGGGAAAGATAATGATATTAATAGATAAAACATAATTATGCTAAAATAGGTAAGTATGTAGCATGTTTTTGCAATGAAATATTGTACAGCAGTGAAAAATAGCTATATACATCAATAAGAATGTTTAAAATAATATTTAGCAAAAATTACGATCTAGAGGAGTGTATACAACTCTATTTAAATAACTAAAAATAGGTTAAAAATACATATTGGAATAGGTAATACATACATGCTCATACCACAAAGTTAGCAAGGGGATGCTTAGCAGAAACTTAGGACAGTGGTTACTTTGCATTGGATGAAAAGGATGCAAATGAGAAGGGACATACAAGGTTTTCAAATATGCTATTAATGTTCTATTTCTTACCCTGAATAGTGGGTATATAAATTTCCATGTATTTAAATGATTTTAATAGGTATGCTATACATACCTATTATGTCTTTGATATAATTTATAAATAAAGATAAAAGCCTTCAACTTATAATTAAGAATGGATCACTAAAAAGTGGTAAAAATTGCCTTGTTTTAATAAAAAGTGGTGTTGGGATGTTGACTGGATATTAAAAAAAAATCACATATGTTTACCTCATACAAAACAGATGGGTTATGATTTGGAAGAGAAGATAGAAGTAAACACCCAATTAGAACAGCAAATAGAAAAAATAATTAAAAAGCAGGACAGCTTAAGGAAGCTCTGGGACAACAGGAAACATAACAGCAAACTTCTGTTTGACCCAGAAATGCCATTTCTAGGAATATGACCTAAGAATTGTGAAACACCAATCAGAAAGAATATATGCATCCCTATGTTCATAGCAGTGTAATTTACAATAGCTAAGATCTGGAAACAGCCCAAGTGTCCATCAGTGGATGAATGGATAAAAGAGTTGTGGAACATTTACACAATGGAATACTATGCAGCTGTAAAAAAGAGGGATCTCTTAAACACTTGGACGACATGGATGGATGTAGATACTATTATGCTAAGTGAAGTAAGCCAATCTGAGAAAGACAAATATCACATGATCTCACCTATTGTGGTATCTAAAGAACAAAACTATTTGACTAACAAAATAAGACTCAAAACATGAAGGCATGGAACAGACTGACATATCTCCATGTGGGAGTGGGGAAACAAGGAGAGATAAAATACATTGCACATTTGAAGAATGCATATACAGCTGAACTGCTTTAGGCACTAATAAGTTTCCTCTTCATGAAGTATGACTTCATTAAGTTTGCACTCTGCTATGCTTCATCTTTTCTTACCACCCAAACAGAGGTAATAAATGAAAGATAGCTATTTAAAGTGACTATGGATTTTTGTCTCCAACAGACAAAAAATAATAAATAATACCTCTATTTGGTTGGTTTTTAAAACAGTTAGCCTTAAGGAATTCTGAGTTTTCATGTAACTAGATATGATAACTTATCAATTGAAGGCAGCAGAAGGAAATTTAGATAAGTGTGGATGTAATTATCCCAGTTAGAATATGGAACTTTAAGATGTAGTTTCCTTTATATGTAACATTACTATGAATTATACACTTACACTAAGAGCAACACATAACTCTTATCCTGGCTCTTTTTAAAATGGGAATGTATTATAGATTTATGCCTTTGTATGGCTCAGTATAAAGAAAATGTTTTCATTATAGAGTTGAAGCAAGAGGAAACCTGAACTGAAGAAAATACAGGTTGATTACGGATATGACATGTCATATGTTCATAACTGTTAACTTCTATTAAAACAACTATTCTCTAGTAATTCTTTACATTTTCTAAGAGTCCTTTTATTAATCTAGAAATTTTAAAATTATTTTAAAGTCAGTATTGGACTGTGTTTATCAAATGTAATCCAAGTTTGAAATGTTCTCTCATGGGCTCGTTAAATTGATCTGCAACTGCTTTCTGAATCTTTTTGTTGAAATATGTACAACATTTTAAAGTAAAGTAAAGTAAAGCCAGCAGAAATAGCAAAGAATAGAGTAGTAGTGAATTCCAGGTTTCTATAATTCAACGAAGGTCAAGAAACTTTGGTTTCTTTCAAGAAAAGTTTGTGAATTTATAAATGTGATGATGTAATACAAGACAAGCAATCACTGCAGAAATATCCAGCTGCAAGATTTTCCAGGTAGGCATTGGGCAGTTTCCTCATTAAAATTTCTGAAAAGAGGAGTTTCAGAATGTCAATAAGAATGTTGTGTATTTTGGGCAGTGATTACTTGAAGTGGTAAAAATATTAACACTGTTGTAAGAATGGAAAATGTTTAATTCTCTAAATTCACACAAGATTATATTCTATAGAATGATATGAAACATAGAATGGGCTAAATCAAAGGTCAATAAACTTTTTCTGTAAAGATCCATATAATAAAGATGGTTAGTGTGAGCCATAATGTCTCTGTCACAACTCCTCAATTCTGTCAGTGTAGCACAAAAGGAGCCATAGAAAATAGAAATGATGGATGTTGATGTGGTTAAGAAAACAACTGTATTTAGTAAAACAGGTGGCAAGCCAGACTTGGCCCATGTTCCCTAATGTGTCAACCCTTGGATTAAACCATAAGAGTAGAATAAATACAAACTATAAGTCTCTAGACTCAGAAGGTAGAATATAATTAAAATGACAGCAACAAAAATCAATAATGATTGTGGTCAGGTATCATGAGGGGAGAAGAAGAATTTTTAAAGATCAACACAATTCCCACTCTTACATATGGAATTCAAGCACCTAAGTACAATATTTAACAATTTATAATCTAGCTGGGCTGGCATGGCTTAGTGGTTGAACGTTGACCTATGAACCAAGAGGTCATGGTTCCATTCCTGGTCAGGGCACACGCCAAGGTTGCGAGCTCAATCCCCTGTCAGGGGCATGCAGGAGATAGCTAAGCAATGATTCTCTCTCATCATTGATGTTTCTATCTCCACCTCTCCCTTCCTCTCTGAAATCAATAAATATATATATTTTAAAAATTATATTATTTATGATGCACACTAAAAGGAAAATATGCTCTAATATACCAAGTCCAAGCTTGACAGCCATATGAATATGTATTGTCTCTTACTAAGTGTTCATAATAAAAAGCTGCAGAGATTGAGAGGGCACTATTCAAAACAAAGAATAGAAAAGACTGAGGCTAATTAAATCAGAAAGAAAAGTAAAAATTATGCAGAATCATTATGTTGTAGTAAATACATTCCACTAAAATTTAGAAAAAGAATTCCAACACATGCATGACTCATACTTCATAATAGGCTCTACTTAGGGAGATAAACTATGATCCTTATAATACCCTTTGTTATTTGTAAAAAGATCACATTTCAAAGCACAGAAGGGGACCTCAAAGGGTATATTATTCAGCCTTTTATCTACAGGCAGGATTAATTCAGGTAATAGCTAGGATATATCTAGTGCCTACTGTGTGCCTGACATGTTCCACATAATATCTCTAATCCTCAAATCCTTTGAATCACAACTCTGCTACTTACTACTTTTGTAACCCTAGGCAAAGAACTAATTTTGTCTGGACTGCAATTTCTGAAGGGGGTACTCTGGCGTCAGCAAGTCCCCATGTCATAGAAGTCTATGTAAAGAGGCTAAAGAAACCTTTTGAAAGGTTTCTTTCTGGGACTTAGAAACCATATGAAATATGTAAGAATAAAATAAAAAGGGAAATATGCGGGAGCTAGAAAACCTGTTGAAATGCTGTACAAATGTGGACACTATAATATATACTATATATTATATATATATATCCTACATAATAAAGAGGTAATATGCAAATTGACCATCACTCCAATACACAAGATGGCCACCCCCGTGTGGTCAAAGATGGCCGTCCCCATGTGGACACAAGATGGCCGGCAGGGGAAGGCAGTTGTGGGTGATCAGGCAAGCAGGGGAGGGCAGTTGGGGGTGACCAGGCCAGCAGGGGAGGGCAGTTAGGGGAAATCTGGCTGGCAGAGAAGCAGTTAGGCATTGATCAGGAAGGCAGGTGAGTGGTTGGGAGCCAGCAGTCGGACATCCCTCTAGGGGTCCCAGATTGGAAACGGTACAGTTGGAAAGGGTACAGGCTGGGCTGAGGGACTCAACCCCCATGCATAGACACACACACATATACTAGAAGCCCGATGCATGAAGAAAGGGCCTTCCTTTCCCTGGATGCCTGCACCACCTTTCTGCTCAGGACTCCGGAGCCGCTTCTCTCTGCTCTGGCCCCCGGAGCTGCCTCTCTCTGGTCCGGCTATATCTTCCCACGGTGCCCAGAGGCCCTGAGTGGCTGGGGCGGTGCAGAACGCCTGCATCATCACCATGGCAATGATGAAAGCATCCCGCCCCCAGCCGCTTGGTGCCTGCATATGCAAATTAACACACCATCTTTGTTGGGTTAATTTGCATGCTCACTCCTGATTGGCTGGTGGGCGTCGTGAAGGTACAGCCAATTTGCATCTTTCTCTTTTATTAGTGTAGATGTATCTTGGAAGGTCATGTGATCTAGGGCCAATTTTGGAGACCTTACTTCTCTTACCTACAATGGCTACCAGAGAATGTGGGGAACAAGTGAAAAGATACATTGTATTTTCTTCCTCCCCTGCTTGACATAATAGACTGTAGGGTGTAGTGGCCATTTTATTTCATTAACCTTTAAAATTTTTTACTTTCCTTTATTCTTAAGTGCTCAGGATGTTGTAATTAGTGTCATTCAATGACTCAGCTCCTTCAATATCTCTTCTCTAACATTATACAAGTATCAGCTTTGCTTTATATTCACCTGTCCTCTCACCCAAAGATGTGTAAATAAGTGTCATTCAAAGACTCAGTTCCTTCAATATGTCTTTTCTAATGTTATACAAGTATCACCTTTATTTCGTATGCACCTGTCCTCTCACCTATAATTATGAGTGTGTGAACTGAACCACAGCAGTTGGCTTGTGATGATTTACTACTTAGATATTTGCTCTAGTTTTATGTCCCTGGCATTAAATTGCCATAAGGCAGGGATGATGCCCTCTGCTTTTTCTGGGTTCCTAGTGCTTAACATTCTGCTTGGCAAAAAGTTGTCATGCAAGTGAAGCTTTCATTATGTCTTTCATATATTCTATGCCAAACACTGCATTAGGTACTAGGAACACAGTATGGTACAATAATAGACATAATTTTTGCCATCATGGATAGCCCTTACATTCCAGTATGGATATGGACATTACTTAAATAATCACAGAGATTAACTAATTCTGTGTAATAAGCAATATGAGGTAGGGATGTTGAGTATGAAAAATAATAAACCTATGATCTTCAGGAGCATCTGCGAAAAGTCTGCAGACAATTAGGAGACACAATAATAAGTGCAGGGATGAGGAAAGCATGGGGTGCTGTGGAACCCCAGAGGGAAGGCACTAAACCCTCTGGTTGTCAGAGAAGGTTATCAGAAGAATATTCTTCAATTGACCTTTTCTTTTTCTTTTTTTTTTTTTGGATTTTATAGGAAGTCTTTATTTATTTATTTATTTATTTATTTATTTATTTATTTATTTATTTTTCTTGTTCCCCGTCTTAGATGAATTTATTTTTATTTTTATTTTTTAATACATCTTTATTGTTCAGATTATTACAGGTGTTCCTATTTTTTTCCCACATAGCTCCCCTCCACCTGATTCCCCACCCCACCTCATGCGCTTACCCCCCGCCACTGTCTTCATCCATAGGCATAATATTTTTGTCCAATCTCTTCCTGCACCCCTCACACCCTCTTCCCCCTGAGAATTGTCAGTCCACTCCCTTTCTAGGTCTCTGATTCTATTATATTCACCAGTCCATTCTGTTCTTCAGATTTTTTATTCACTTGATTTTTAGATTCACTTGTTGGTAGGTATGTATTTGATGTCATTTTGTTGTTCATAATTTTTATCTTTACCTTTTTCTTCTTCTTCCTCTTCTCAAAGAATACCCTTCAGCATTTCATGTAATCCTGGTTTGGTGGTGATGAACTCCTTTACCTTTTTCTTATCTGTGAAGCTCTTTATCTGACCTTCAATTCTGAATGATAGCTTTGCTGAGTACAGTAATCTTGGTTGTAGGTTCTTGCTATTCATCACTTTGAATATTTCTTGCCACTCCCTTCTGGCCTGCATAGTTTCTGTTGAGAAATCAGCTGACAGTCGTATGGGTACTCCCTTGTAGGGAACTAACTTTTTTTCTCTTGCTGCTTTCAAGACTCTCTCTTTGTCTTTTGCTCTTGGCATTTTAATTATGATGTGTCTTGGTGTGGTCCTCTTTGGATTCCTCTTGTTTGGGATTCTGTGCGCTTCCTGAACTTGTAAGTCTATTTCTTTCACCAGGTATGGAAAGTTTTCTATCATTATTTCTTCTAATAGATTTTCAATATTTTGCTCTCTCTTTTCTTCTGGCACCCCAATAATTCGGATGTTGGTACGCTTAAAGTTGTCCCAGAGGCTCCTTACACTATCTTCATATTTTTGGATTCTTTTTTTGTTTTGTTTTTCTGGTTGGGTGTTTTTTGTTACCTCATATTTCAAATCTTTGGTTTGATTCTTGGGGTATGTTGATCTACAGTTGAGTTTCTGTATATTCTTTATTTTAGACAGTGTATGCTTAATTTCTGAGTGTTCCTTTTCCATTTTTTTTTTTTGGAATTCTCATTAAGATCATTTAAGGTCTCACTAAATTCCTCAGAGGTTTTTAGAAGATTCCTGAGTAACCTTATAAATGTGGTTTTGAACTCTATGTCGTCCAGTAGTTTGCTTTACTCCATTTCTTTCGTTCGTGACATGTTTCTTTGTCTCCACATTTTGGCTGCTTCCCTGTGTTGATGGAGTAGCTTTGTGTCATAGGTGACCTATAGGGGCCAGTAGCTCAGCCTCCCCAATCACCTGAGGTGGACGCTCTTGGTACACCCCTTTTTGAGCTGAGTGCAAAGTCTTGGTGTAGTCAAGCCTTGATTGCTGTTGGTACACTGGGAGGAATTGACCTCTAGGCCAATTGGCTGTGAGGATCTGCTGTGTCTATAATGGAAGAACTGCTGCTCTGGAGACATGCTTATGGTGCAGGACTTGTTTCCGTGGGGCTTTGGTGCTCACTGAGTCTGCCTCTTGAATGTGTCACTTATGGATGTGAGGAGTTGAAATCTGGTGTCTCACACTGACCACTAGGTACACTGGCTTCTGGATCTCCAATGGGGTGCAGGTCAGCTTCTGTCTGAGGCCACCCAGCAGGAGCTACAGTGAGAACTACAGGTTTCTCCTCTTTGCTTGGGGTTTGGAGGTTTTGGAACTGTCTGACCTGGGCTGCAAGTTTGCTAGGTTAAGCTGCAATAGGGCAGGCCATTCATATGCAAAAGCCCCTGCTTGGAGCTTGGGTGGGTTTGTAGGTTGTGTGGGGCGGGGTTTCAGGGTGTTACTAGGCTAGGGTGTGGCAAACAGTGACGGCTGCCAGTCAGCTGTCTCTGCATCTCCGACCACGTCCCCGTGTCCTGTGCCCCAGCACAGTAAACAATTATTCCTGCACTCAGCTCTGCAAGCAAGCCACCCTCACTTTCTTACCTGATGGCAGACAGTCCAGCTTCTCCCCGTAGGATTTTGGGTCCCCTGCGTCTCCCCAGAAACTGGATTTCAGAGTAATCAGTAGCTTGTCTCCCTTCGGGTTGAAAAAAGCAAGGCCTGCCGCCAGCCTGGATCGCGCGCCTCCGTACCTCAGCTTTTCAGCACTTGTGCATCTCAATGCTCTTTTCTCTTTCTTTCTAGTTGTAGAACTTCCACTCAGCCAGCTTTCTTGTGGTTCTGGGTGATAGGCATTTTGTCTTTTAGTTGTAGTTTTGAAATTGTTGTGCGAGGCAGCAGTTTAGGTGTTTACCTATGCCGCCATATTGGATCCTCCCTTCAACTGACGTTTTCAATTTTAATTTAAATTCTTTATTGTCTAAAGTATTACATATGTCTTCTTTTCCTCCATTGACCTCAACTGACTTTTGAACATATGAGCAGAAATGAACTAGATGGAGTTGGAGAAAGGATTCCTGGCAGAGAGGAGAGCATGGGCAAAGTGTGAAGATCAGAAAACACATGACACACCTGGGGAATTATAATAATTTCTAGTAAATGACCCAGGAGAATGGAGCTGAGAGAAAATGATGTTGGGGGAAAATCAGAAACCAGATCATAGAGGGCTCCCTCTATATCCTGATGTTTTAGAGAAAGGGGAAATAAAGGCTTTTAAGCAAAGGAATGATAAAATATGAATGAATGGTAACATAGATAAATTATGATAACAGCTTTATAAAATTTGAATTAAAAATAAGAATTGCTTAAAGTTGAAATCTCTGTGAAGAAGCAGTCGCAGTGTTCCAAACAAAAGGTGAAGAGGGCTCCTTAATTGGCACAAGTAGTATAAATATAGAGGCTGGGCAATATGACAATACAAACTATTAAAAGAGGTCAAATTTACAGGATTTTGTGATTGATTGCTTGGGTAACACATGGGGAGGAGAGCGACGAGAGAGAGAGAGAGAGAGAGAGAGAGAGAGAGAGAGAGAGAGAAGGAAGAAGAAGAAAAAAGAGGAAAAGGAGGAGGAGGAAAAAGAGAAGCAAGAAGGAAGAATAATAAAGGAGGGGAGGAGAGAGAAGGAGAATGAAAGAGAGAGGGTAGGGGTAAGGGTAAGTAAGTGGGAGTGTTCAAGAATAAGAGGACAGACAGTGATGTCTCTGAGAAAGAAAATACTGGATGAAGTTCCAAAAGAGGTATAAGGTAGAAGATATAAACTCAGACTTTGGAAAGAGAACACCTTGACTTACAGCCAAACTTTGCCAATTATTTTTTGTGAGAACCTGGAAAAGACATTTAATGTGTTTTGTTTTTTTGTGTTTTTTTTTTTTGGTCTCAGATTCCTCATCTTTAAAAAAGATAAAATAGTACCTGTCTCAGAGGTTTGCTATTGAGATTAAATAAATTCATGAATATAAAATTATCAGAACAGTGTCTCTCAATAACTACTCTATAAATGTTAACTGTTATTATTCCTTTAGGACAGGGGTGGGGAACATGAAATCATTTGGTCTGGTCCTGCCAAGGCATTATGGGTGAGTTAATTAAATGTTTGACTAAATACACCAGGCTAATTTTTAAGTTCATAATTGTGTTTGGCCCACAAATGATGTTATAAATATCCAAATGGCCCTTGGCAGAGAAACTGTTGCCCATTCCTGCTTTAGGAGAAAAAAAATGCACGTGTTCAGGTTTGAGTATGCTGAGATTTAGAAGCTTTTGCAATATCTATGTGACAATGATTACATCTGCTTTGGTTCACCACTATACTAAGATATATAATTTCAGACACATAGATACATGAGTGAATGTATAAGGTATATAGCAGACAATTAGATATACATACCACACCCATGAAGAATCTAGGGAAGGCGATAATAAATCTGGTACTATGGGCAATAGGATTGGCTAAAACTTCCAAGGAAATTTCTGTAGGTACCATAGACCAGGTAACTTATACACAACAGAAATTTAATTCTCACTGTTCTGGAGGCTGGAAGTCTGAGACCAGTGTGCTAGTATAATCATGTTCTGGTGAGGGCCTTCTTCCAGGTTGCAGACTGCCCACTTCACATTATCTTTATACTAGAGGCCCGGTGCATGAAATTCGTGCATGGAGGGGGGTTGTCCCTCAGCCCAGCCTGTACCCTCTCCAATCTGGGACCCCTCGAGGGATCGGGCCTAAACGGGAAGATGGACATCCCTCTCACAATCCAAGACTGCTGGCTCACAACTGCTTGCCTTCCTGCCTTCCTGATGGCCCCTAACCACTCTGCTGCCAGCCTGTTTGCCCCCAACTTCCCTCCTCTGCCAGCCTGGTTACCCCTAACTGCCCTCTCCTGCAGGGTTGATAACCTCCAACTGCCCTCCCTTGCAGGCCTGGTCCTTCTCAACTGCCCTCCCTTGCAGGCCGGGTGCCTCCCAACTGCCCTCTCCTGCTGGCCATCTTGTGTCCACATGAGGGCAGGATCTTTGACCACATGGGGGCAGCTATATTGTGTGTTGCAGTGAGGATCAATCTGCATAGTATTCTTTTATTAGATAGGATAGAGGCCTGGTACAGGGGTGGGGGCCAGCTAGTTTGCCCTGAAGGCGTCCCGGATCAGGTGGGGGTTCCCTTGGGGTGTGGGGCAGCTTGAGCGAGGGGCCTGTGGTGGTTTGCAGGCAAGCCACGCCCCCTGACAATGCAAGCAGAGGCCATGGTATCTGGAATTTATTTTCCTTCTACAATTGAAACTTTGTAGCCTGGAGCAGAGCCAAGCCTGGGGCTCCCTCCAGGCTGGCAGCCATTTGTGTTGGGGTTATAAATGAAACTTTGTTGCCTTAAGCGGGTGGGCCCGGCCAGGGTGTGCGGAAAGCTTTGCTTCCCCTGTTGCCGGCGGCAACCCTGGCCTGCTCTCTCAAGCTCCATTCTGCCGCCATTTGTTTGAATTTGTTTACCTTCTATAATTGAAACTTTGTAGCTTGAGTGGAGGCTTAGGCCTGGCAAGGGCAAGCAGAAAGCTTGGCTTCTTCTGTTACCTAGGAATCCTTGCTCTCTGTGGCTGTAGCCATCTTGGTTTGGGTTAATTTGCATGCTCGCTCTGATTGGATGGTGGGTGTGGCTTGTGGGCATGGCTTGTGGGTGTGTCGGAGGTATGGTCAATTTGAATATTTGTCTATTATTAGATAGGATAGGATGAGCAAGAGAGCTCTTTTATAAGGGCACCAATCTCACTCATGAGGGCTCCACCCTCATGAACTTATTACCTTCCAAAGACAGACATCACCTGCTAATTGAGGGTAGTATAATTTCAACATGTAAATTTTTGGGAGGACACAAACTTTCAGTCCATTACACTAGGAGACAGTAGCATTTAAAGATCAGAGATAGCAGGAGAAAAGGAGAATAGAGAGAGGACCAATAAAGACCAGCTAAGAACCAGGTCAATGCGGTATCCAGAAGCTAAAAAAAAAGTTTCTGTGATAGAGATCCACAATGTCAAGTGCTGCAATGTCTTTCAAGACATTAGACTATAAATTTTCAAGTCCTGCTTTGCCTCCCACTCAGAAGATTTGATCCCAACCTCTTCTATTTTACCTCTACATATTGTATATATGCATACTTCTTTCCTGTAAATGTGTGTCTAACTTTCTTCACTAGATCTTGAGCCACTTAAAGGATAATTGTTTGTATTCTTTATCTGCATGACCCTGGTATCAAGCACAGGGCTTGGACTGTAACAAAGGGCTAGTTGAATGCATCTTAAATGAACTATGTTTATTTTATAGCAGTAGACTATATTTTATCAGGGACATGACTTTCTAAAGGAAAAAATAAAGGCATATCTAATTCCTATAAAACTGAATGGGTGAGAGGAGTCCAATAATAAAGGGACATATGCTAAGTTATATATTGACATTTGTTCTCACATGTACATCCTACTGGGCTTTGAGGGAAACACTGTAATGATGTAAATAAATCTCAGAAGGGTTCAGTTAATAAATCATGAACCTGGTGAAAACTACCATGTGAACAGCTTATTTGAATTTGACTGACACTCAATCAAGAAGCATTTAATAGGTATGTTCACCAGTGCCCTTTGAGACTAAAGAAGTGACAAAATTATATCCCAAGAATAGCTTATCCACTGGTAGTTTCTGTTCATATCACTATTTTATACCCTACATTAGATTTTTATATCCCTCTGGTCAGGATCCATAATTTGTTCATCTCTATATTCCCACCACTTAACACAGCAACTGACAGCTAGTAGGTTCATGGTGAAGTTTTATTAAATTAATTATTAGCTTTAAACTACTTATTATGTATGTGAATGCAATGCAAGGTAATAACTAGTGCAATTTTAAATGTCAGCCTTAGTTTAGAATACCCTTTCCTCAGTAGTGTTGAGGAGAACAAAGCTGTGAAGTTGTTCACTTCAATTTTATGAAAAAAAACACACAAGTTCACTCAAGAGCTTTTGTGGGCTCATAACAAAATGGAAGAAACAAAATAACTTGTAAGAATGTGTAATAAAAAACATATATGTTGAAATATCTATGCAAAATTCTTCGAGGGGATCTTATGACTAATCCCCCTTGACCAATAACTCTTGCTTGAGGCTGCATGGTAGAGGTGTGGGAATGTTGAAATGACTAAGTTTTTGAAAGAAAGCTTACATAATTGGTTGGGTTTTTTTTTGTTTTGTTTTTTTTATTGATTTTTTACAGAGTGGAAGGGAGAGGGATAGAGAGCTAGAAACATCAATGAGAGAGAAACATCGATCAGCTGCCTCCTGCACACTTGCACACTCCCTACTGGGTATGTGCCCGCAACCAAGGTACATGTCCTTGACCGGAATCGAACCTGGGACCCTTGAGTCCTCAGGCTGACGCTCTATCCACTAAGCCAAACCGGTCAGGGCTGGTTGTTTTTTTTAATCCATCAAAATGAATATCCTATATAATAAAACCCTAATATGCAAATCAACCCAATGGTGGAATGACCGGTCACTATGATGTGCACTGACCACCAGAGGGCAGACGCTCAATGCAGGAGCTGCTCCCTGATGGTCCAATGTACTTCCACAGGGGGAGCACCACTCAGCCTGAAGGTGGGCTCATGGCTGGCAAGCATAGCAGTGGTGGCAGAAGTCTCTCCCACCTCCACTGTAGGCAGGCAGTAAGGAGCAAAGGGTCCCAGACTGCAAGAGCCCTGGACTGCCAGAGGGATGTCTGGGTGCTGGCAGGCGGACAGCTCCCGAAGGGTCCCAGATTTCAAGAGGGCGCAGGCCAGGCTGAGGGACCCCTCCCAAGTGCACAAATTTTGTGCACCGGGCCTCTAGTAAGTAATAATTGCCTGAATGGATCCTACATTAGTTTAAGTAATTTTAGCTGAATTTATTTAAAAAAAATCAGCCCTGTAATAAGTGGCATTTAAATCTAAATGATGCTGGTTGAATGAGGAAGAGTAATAACTCAATTTTGACATTTTATTTTTAAATTACTGTAATATAAAATATATTTTACATACAGCTCTTTGGATTTTAACACATCTGTAGATTTGTGTAACCACCACCATAATCAAATACAAAATAGTTCCCTCACCTCCAAAATTCCCTTGTGCTCCCCCTTTGCAGTTACATCCTCTTTTTACTCTAACTCCTATTAACTATTGATCTATTCTCCATCACAATAGCTTTATATATATCTAAAGAGGTAATATGCTAATTAGCCAGGATGCTGTAACAGTCATGACCACTAAGGAGGAGGCTGCCTGAGCGTGTGCAGCAGGGTGTTGCTCCCAGAGACAGGGTGGAAGTGGGGAGGTGCCTGGAGGAGGCGGGGCCATCCCGTGCCCGAGAGGGCGGGGGTGAGAGCCCATAGCGCCCCCCTCACCAGTCCTTCGCCACCCACCACTAGCACTCAGAGTACCCCGCTGCTCACCTGCCTGGGGAAGGAGCATAGCACAGCAGGTGGGAGGTTTCCATGCTCTCCTCCAGTGCCATAATGAGGCGGAGCCACTGCGTTGCTCCAGGGACTGGGAGGAAGTGGGGAGGCGCTGGGAGAAGGCAGGACCAGCCCAAGGCAACTGGAGGGACTGAAGGCAGGGCTTGAAGCTGCCAAAGAAGGCCAGAGGGGTTGGGGGTTGGGCCAGGTGCGCTGGAGCTCTGAGTGGAGAGGTTATGGTGTCAAGGCAGGGCAGCAGGTGGGTGGGTGGGCCACGCGATATCGCGCGCTAGGCTCCTACTATTAAATAATGTTATATAGTTGAAATTATATGTGTTTCCTTTCGAGATTGGCTTCTTTCACTTAGTATTATTCATTTGATATTTATCCAAATTGTTATATGTGTTGTGTATGTGTGTCAATAGTTTGTTTTGTGCTGCTGTGTAGTATTCCAGTGTGTAGATATACTCCAATTTGTTTATCCATCTATCCCTTGAAGGTCATTTGGAATATTTCCAGTGCTTAGGGATTATAAATACAGCTTCTATAAATATTTGTGAACAATAATTTATATGAACATATTTTTTGTTTGTTTCTTTAGGTAAATACCTTGCAGTGAAATTCCTGGGTTATATTATAAATTCATGTTCAACTTTATATAAGCTGCCAGATGTTTTTCTTAATGGGTGTGCCATTTTGCATTCTCACCAGCAATAAATAAAATGTCCAATTTCCCTGCACTTTTATCAGCATTTGGTTTTGTCATAATTATTAATTTTATGTATTCTAATATGTGTGTAGAACTATATCATCATGATTTTAATTTGCATTTACCTAATTATTAATAATGTAGAACATATTTTTATGTGCTTATGTGTCAGTTATATTTTCTCTTCAGTGAATTGTCCCTTTAAGTGTTTTGCCCATTTGTTAATTTGTTGTTTTGTTTTCTAATTGTTGATGTAGTGAGTTCTTTATATATTCTGGATACAAGTCCTTTGTTACATGTGTGGTACATTTTTCTGTGGCTTGCCCTTCCATTTTTTAACAGTGTCATTCTCAGAGACAAAGTTTTTAATTTTAATGAATTCCAATTTAGCATATTTTTTCTTTTGATTGTGCTTATGGTGTCATACCTAAAAACTCTTTGCCTATCTATATGTAACAAATATTTTCTCTAGTGTTTTCTTTTAGAGATTTTATAGTTTTACATTTTATATTCAGATCTATGACTTAATTTTTATGTAACATGTAGGGTTCATTGTTTGCATATGAATGTCCAATATTTCCAACACCATTTTAAAATGTATTTTCCCCATTGAAAATTTTTGTATCATTATAGAAAATCAATTGTCATATTTCTGTATTGGTAGCTACAGTAACTAATACAGAGTACTATGTATTCACCAACTGTATTTTTCATTTTAAAAGTATTTTGGTTCTCTATTTCCCTTGTCTTTCATATAATGCTATTGTTAGGAATTCATCTGAGCTAGAGAGAGAAATAAACAAGTATTGGAGTCATTGATTAATACAATAACCAAAACTAAAATATCAATCCAATTTTTAATCACTTGATGTGATAGTATAAGCAAGAAGCTAAAGCAGAAAAAGCACTGACTTCCCATTTTTTATTTTCCCCAATGGAATGGTGTGCCAGGTTGAGGGCCAGGTGGATTAGCACAGACATGGGGTTCATCTCACTGTTGAGAGAGAGGTAATAAAAATGAATGAATATGAATGAATGGCAACTGAAATAAGATCTTTGAGAAATCAAGAGAGGATGGAATCCAGTGCACACGTGGTGAGGATGAGGGTTGATGGCAATAAAAACCCTCCATTGTAGCAGAAAAGAGGGAAGGCAGCAAAATGGGCACTTTCAGAAAGCAGAGGTAACTTGATAGGTTTGATTGTGGACTGGTACAATCTCATCCATGGGCTTCCATTTTCTCAATAAAATATCAAGTCAAGTCATTAGCTCAGAGGGGTATTATAAGATACTTGAGAAGAGACAGTGTCAGAAGTCAATTTGAAAATTAATAAAATAAATCCATAAGGGAAATGTAGTAGGATGGTCAGCCAGTGTTCGGTTCCCATTTGAGTTATATGCATATATTCTCAAACATATTCTACCCATAAAATGAATACCAATTCTTTACAAATACATACCGGCTCATATTAGGCATACTCTTTGCAATTTATTTTTAACTTAATATATTTTAGACATTTCCCCCAAGATATTACATATAAATTTACCACATTGTATTCTGTTGAATGAACATACTATAACTTTTTTAGGCAATAACCATTTTGTAGAGGCAGATAAGGTGGGGAATATTTGAGAATGCAAGTATTACTCTGGTAATGTAATTCATTTGGGAATAACAAAATAATTAATTTATTCAATATTTCAAACATTCTTTTATTTTAGTAAACTACTTGATGAGTACATACTATGTGTCACTGGGTCATAAGCTGGCTCCTGAATGTGAAATAATTGTGTATTATCTAATTGTGGCCAGGTTTGTTGCCTACTGAATAGACCCTCATCATAATTTTCCCCTTCTTAAATGATGTGCTTTTTTAATTTTGCTTTTCTTCATAGTTCCTGGAGATGTTTAAGGAACACTTCAGTGGTGATGGGCAAAGATGCACTCAAGTCAACATTCTTAAATCTTACATCTGTGTCTGTTTTGTATAGCCATCCCTTTTTATGCTTGTCTGCTGGGTAGTAGCAACTGTGATGTGAAGAAAAGTGTGGCCTGCTGGCCATCTTGCTTGCCTCCTCGTCAGCATTTCTCCTACTTAGCTCGAGTTTTCCCTTCTTCCACAAAGCTCCTTACACCCCTTTCCCCTACACAAGGAATATTACAGTTCATTCATTTTTTCCGAAAGTTGTCTCTTTGCCCATCTCTTTAGTTCTCTTTCTCTCTGTTAATCTCTTCTTGTTTCTCCCGTCTCTAAGAAACATGTCTTCCTTTGAGTGATAGGCAGAATAATAACTCAATATCCTTAGCAGCACCATCCTTCTTATACCAGAAAATAAAAGGCCAATGTCTAAATATAGAGTTGAAATGTGGAAGTATGATTTCCAGTTCTTGAGTCACTATATCATTTGTTTGCTGTGGGACCACAGGGGACTTCTTGACCTCTCAGTTTCCTTTGGTTCAATGAAGGCAATAATTCTTGCCTTGACTTCCAGATGTAGGGGAGTAATTAAAGATTGTGGAGTTCTTTGAAACTATAAAAAGAAGCTGCAAGGCTAATTACTCACAGTATTCACCTAAGTTTTTTTTTTAAGTAATTTACACAGGAAAATAAATAATTTGGATGTGAAATAGGAAACCACGAAAGTTAACACAAATTTATCCACAAATTCACAGGAAGATCCTAAACAAGACAGGGAGCGAATTACTTCTGCTTTTTTTCCTCCCCTTTTTCCTTTTCAGAACATTTGTTTATGCACTCCTTATAAGGCTCCCTCATAGGCACGGTACATAAGCTATTGATTAGTGAGATGCGCTTGAAGAGGAACAGGGCTTTGGAGCCTGAGGGAACTAGTTACGCATCTAATTCCACCACTTTCCAGCCCTGAGAACTAGGGCAAATGATTCTTTACAAGTTTCACCTTTCTGTGCCTACTATAGTTTCCTTATTATATACAATGGCAATAACTTTTACAACACAGAATTATCAGTGTGCATGTATGTGTTGATACTAGGGTATCAGGAGTTTCAAGAAATTTTCATTCCCTTCTACTTTTTGGAAAGGGGGTAGAAGGAGAAGTCGTGTGGCAAAGCTGCATGTCAGCTGCTCTGGTGACAAACAGCCACAACACACTTCAGTGCCAGGGAGAGCAGGTCAGACTTAGCACAAGCCTTGGGTCCATGTTCCAATATGACTTTCAGACACTCAAGAAGAACTGTCTCACACCAGACCAAATCCCCTATTCTGCATCCAGAAACAATATCAGTTATATCCTAAACAAAAGAGAGCATTATATATCCTCTAAAATGTAGATGTTCTTTGTGGAACTCCAGAAACTAAAACAATACATGTGAAGATCCCCTGGAGAACAGAATATCAGAGCAGTACATGGTTTCTGAGACTACCTTTCTCGGGATAGAAAAGTGGACAACATTTTTTTAAGATACCAAAGCCACACAAGATGATGATGTGCACATTTTAAAGACTGTTTAAAGGTATAGAGTCCTCAGGATGATTAATTATCCCTCAGTTTATGATCTAAATCTTCTGAGAAAAGGAAGCGATTGAACTGAGCCTCTGTAATGCTGCTCTATTCTCAGATAAGGGCTGTGCCCAGGGGATTAGTTTTGATAATGTGATGTATAGCAGAGAAACATGTCATCATTACCTAAGAAAACAAATACATAATATCAACCAAAAATAAGAAAAGATTCCTTCAGTCATCTTTAAGGGAATAAACATATGGCAACTTTTAATCATAGTTCATTTATAACTGTTAAAAATTACAATAACAATATTCTGTACTACAAACAATGTCTAAAAATGTCAAATTCTGGGATCCAATGGTAAGGCTTATTTTAGTGTTATATTGTAGGTAGCTGTTATCAAAATCACCATCATTAGCACCCAAACTACCTAGTTTACATTAGGGTTCTGTAGGTTTGGATAAATGTATAAGGACATGTATCCACCATTATAGTATCACACAGAATCCTTTCACTATCCTAAATATCCTCTGTGTATACTCACCTATTCATACCTCCCCACTATTCTGACCCCTGTCAACCACTAATTTTGTACTGTGTCTATAGTTTTGCCTTTCTCAGAATGTCACATAGTTGAAATCATACAGTATGTAGCCTTTTCAGACTGGCTTCTTTCACTTAGTAATAAACATTTAAGGTCTGTCCATGTATTTTCAGAGTTTGATAGCTCATTTCTTGTCAGGGCTGAATAATATTCTATTGTCTACATGTGTTACAGTAGACAATTCCCCTACTTAAGTACATCTTGGTTGCTTCCAAGTTTGGGCAATTATGAATAAAGCTTGCTATAAACATCCATGCACAGGTTTTTGCATAGATATATGTTCAACTCCTTTGGACAGATACTAGGGAGTATAATTGTTGGATCATATGGCAAGAATATGTTTAGTTTATAGAAACAACACCACTACACTGTCTTCCAAAGTGGCTGTACCATATTGCCTTCCCATCAGAAATGAATGAGACCTCCTGATATTCTACATCCTTGTCAGCATTTAGTATTGTCAGGGTTCTGGATTTTGGCCATAGGTGTGTAGTGGTATCTTTTTTGTTGTTTAAGCTTGTATTTCCTTGATGACATATGAAATGGACAACTTTTCATATGCTTTTGTATATTTGCCATCTGTATATCTTCTTCGTTGAGGTGTCTGTTAAAGTCTTTGGACCATTTTTTAAAATCAGTTGTTTCTTTATTGTTGAATTTTAAGTATTCTTCATAGATTTTGGATAGCAGTCATTTATCAGATGTGTTTTTTGCAAAGACACATATTTTCTCCATCTTTGGATTGCCTTTTAATTCTCTTGACATTATTTTTCACAGAGAATATTTTAATTTTAATGAAGTCCAGTTTATTAATTATTTATTTTGTGAATCATGTCTTTTGTGTTATATTTTAAAATTCATTGCTACACTCAAAGTCATTTAGTTATTCTCCTATGTTATCTTCTAGGAGTTCTATAGTTTTGCATTTTAAATTTAGGCCTATGATTCATGTTTAGTAAATTTGTGTTAAGGGTGTAAAATCTGTCTGAGTTTAATGTCTGGATTTAACAAATTGTTCTTCCAATTTCTGACTTTTGACCAAATCCCTGCTGCAATAGTTTCAATATTGGCCTTATTGCCCATATGTAATTATTATTCTATTTGACTTACTTTCATGATTTATCCTTACCTGGTACTTATCTCTTTATACTCTTATGAACCATAGGTTGATATGATATTCATGAACAGTTGCAATTTATGTTTGATATTTTCATTATTTTATTAGTGGTTAACAGTGCTGCTGGAGACACCAAGATAAGTAAGACATATTTGCTGTTACTAGAACAATAAATACATATTATTATAATTTCAGCTAGTTATAAGGGCCATTGTAGAGAAGTATGCATCATATGTTAGAACACAAAATTGTTCACATAACTTTCTAGGGAAATCATGAAGTAAACAGCTAAGTGGGAGTCATTTCAAGCAAAGGGAAGATCATATGCTATGCATTGGGATATCAGTGGAAAATAGAGTGAATCTCTGTTTGGATGGAGCTTAGAGATTTTGGCAACTATTGAGGTAAGAAAGTAGGTTGAGAGATATGGGAAAAAACTTTTTAGGCCAATACTAATGAGATTTTATTCTATCTTATGGGATATATTTGTGGTGATAATATTGGAACAGGGGGCAGAGGCAAAGGGATTGAGTTACTTAAGCAAGTAGTGGCACAATTAGATATGTGTTTTAGAAAAACGAATGAATGTCCTGGCCAGTGTGGCTTGGCTAGTTAGGTGTTTTTCCATACACCAAAGGCTGCTGGTTCGATTCCATACCCAGGTTGGGGGCTTAATCCATAGTCAGGGGCATACACGAGGCAGCATATCAATGTTTTCTTCTCACATCGATGTTTCCCTCTTCCTCTCCCTTCCTCTCTCTCTAAAAATCAATTTTAAAATCTTTAAAAAATGAATGAATAAACATATATATATATATATATATATATATATATATATATATACATATATATATATATATATATATATATATATATATATATAATTTCAAAAAGGTACAATTCCAGCCCTATATCCTTCCAGAATATTCTATAGATTAGGGCACTATCATTTTTGATTACTCTCCATTTTTGCCATACCGTAACCTGTATATGTGGCTAAACTCTTGGAACTGTGTGGACATTTGTGTCATTGACAGATACCACAGATGTGGAAAAGAATGTCATGCATAAGGGTTCAATAAAAACTGCCCAGATGTGACTTTTTTGATGTAAAGAACAGATATTTTATACAGCAACAAGTCTATTGAAAGCAAATGATGGCAATTTTAAGAAATTAAATTTCAAGGAAAGTGTGAGCCTCAGATGGCCTTCATTGTGAAGTTCTGTAGAGGGACCCAGCTGGACTCCCTCTACAAAAAGATGCAATATATTATTACCAACAGCTTCTCAGGCATTGGCTTGGATGATTGCTGACTACTGATCTTTTTTTGAAAACGAAGCTAGACTGAATCTGGGAATTGTAGATTAGGCATCTGGCTTTGATGTCAATAAGAGTAGATAAGGAAAATCTCTAAAGAGCACATTATTGAGTATAAATTTCAAGACCTGCCAGTACATTTTCTACTAGAGAAAATCATGTCTAACACAAAAGAGCACTTGAAACAAAGCAAATAAAACTACACCCAAAAGAAACAGTCAAGGAGTATATTGTCTATATAAAACTTTGGAAAATTCATTTTAAAAAGCTTTAAAAAATGTGGCAATTATATGTGTTTCTATGGTTCCCTTGTTATTTACATGGCAAATCACTGTGAGAGGCAAAGTACTGCACTTTATCTTGGAACAGTTAAAATTTAGAAAATGATCCAAAATAGGAATATTAAATTCCTAAAGCAGTATTGCTTACAGGCTTCCAACCCCTCATATTACAGATAATGTTGTGCAGGTCTAAAGTGAAGAAATGATTTGCACACTGCCATATATTGCCAGGGACAAGTCTCAATATCATATGGCATATACTAAATCTTGATTGTTTTTCAGGCACTGTGCCAAGATACTTTAAGGTATATTATCTCATTGTTAACTCCATTACACATAGGGAATGAAGACTCCAAAGAAGCTTACATTGCCCAAGGTAATGCAGTTGTGTTTTTGTTTTGGATATGTAGACTTAGGACCCAAACTTAGGTTTGTCTAATTTCAGGGCCTCTGCTTTTATCTATAATGATGTATCTATTGTCTAGACCAGATTAGTATTATTCCCTCTGCTATACTCTTTCCCATGTTACCATGAACTGATTTTAGTTATTGAATTATGACAGAGTAACTAATTGAGTTTATATAGTTAACCCAAAAAAATCATATATAGAGTATGTAAAGGGAGTAACAAAAATCTATATACTGTGCTGGGAAAAAAATAAAGTGATTCTCTTTCTCTGGTTGTGAGATAGTTATCCCAACAAAGATGCTTGCACCTTATCTTTGAAGACATGGATGCATCGGTAGAGCACATTACATCACAGTAATACCCATATGGTTACCTAAGTGGCCTAATTGGAGGGAAGATGCAAACAGTTTATTAAATTGGCTGACCATGTTCTTTCCTGCCTTTTCAAACATTGTGGTCACATCCCATATTTTTCCAGTTATTTGGAGTTATAACAACACCTTAATATTATGTAATGCAATCAAGAGTAAATGACATCCACAGCCTTAATTCAGGGCCAATATCTTCACATAAATTTTCTAATCCATCTGCTCATTTTTCTTCCCCAACCTTTCTTCTATAAAGTAGCTAGAGTAATCTTTTAACTAGGCAAATCTGATCCTGTTAATTTCTATCTTAAAACCTCTTTAACAGTTCCCTCATATTCCTCAGTATATAGTGCAAGCACCAGGGTTTAGTTATGACAGCCTTAAAAATAACCCAAAACTTAGTGGCTTAAACACACATGTTATTTCATATCATGATTTGTGTGTTGCTTGGACAATTCGTCGGGATATTTAACCTCGGTTCATTCATATGGCTGAATTCAGCTGGTGGATCAATTTTAGGCTGGGTTTACCTCAGAAGTGTGGGATCACTTGAATTTATTCCTTGTGGTCTTTCATACTTAGGGAAGCTAGAACTAAAACTAGATCAGAACCAGTGATACTGGTGACTGGCTGTAAAGGAGACCTACAAGGGAAAAGATATACCCATAGAGGCCTAAACTATGAAATAGATAGTTGTTCTCAAACAAACTTAAGTATGCTTTGGAATCATGAGAGCTTGATAAACTCCACATTAATGCACTCTACCTTCAGAGTTTATATTCAGTGAATATGGATGATCCAAGAGTTTGCATATCCAATAAGTTCCTAAGTGAGTCTGATGTAGCTAGTTTGGTGGACAATACTTCAAGGACCTCTGCGCTAAGACATAGAAGCTTCATGAGTTAGTGTGATGCTAGCAAATTGTGTTTTCCTAAAGAAATGTAATAGTGCTTTTAAAATATATATATATTTATTATTTTTAATTTTTAAAAAATATCTTTATTGATTTCAGAGAGGAAGCAATATGGAGAGAGAGATAGAAACATCAATTATTAGAATCATTGATAGGCTGCCTCCTGCATGTCTCCTACTGGGGATCGAGCTCACAACCTGAGCATGTGCCCTGACCGGGAATGGAACCAGGACCTCCTGGTTCATAGGTTGATGCTCAACCACTAAGCCATGCCAGCAGGGCGAGATATGTATAATAATAATCTATAATAATAAAAGGGTAATATGCTAATTATACCAGGTGTCTTTCCCGATGTCATTCTGGACGTCTTTCCTGATGAATCCAGGGCTGGGGGGGAAGCCAGTGCCAGCAGCTGGGGGAAGGAAGGCTTACTCTTGCACTAATTTTCATGCATTGGGGCTCTAGTGTGTGTGTGTGTGTGTGTGTGTGTGTGTGTGTGTGTGTGTGTGTATTTTTTTTTAGAGAAAGAGGAAGGGAAAGGGATAGAGAGATAGAAACATCAATGAGACAGGAAAATCATCCACCAGCTGCCTCCTGCACACCCCACACTTGGAATCGAGCCCACAACCCTGGCATGTGCCCTGACTGGGAATCAAACTGGCAACCTCTTGGTTCCTGGGTCGACGCTCAACCGCTGAGCCACACTGGATGGACAGAAGTGCTTTACTTTGGTCACTGCAGAAGCTGGAACAGAGGACTTCAAAGGTGACCATTGTTCTCTATTCCCCTATAATGTACTTCTCTGTCTCTAATACCAATTCTAATCCCTAGTAATTGTTCAGGAAATATTTATTGAACTGAGCTATGTTATATATATCCTAATAAGTACACTCCTATTACTTTTTTTTAAAATTTCTTTATTGATTAAAGTGTCACATAATTGTCCTCATCCCCCCATTTCCATCCCTCACCCCACCCCCCCTGTTGTCCTTAACCATTGGTTAGGCTTGTATGCATGCACACAAGTCCTTTGGTTGATCTCTCCCCGCTACCCCCCTCTCCCCTACCCTCGCTCTGAGGCCCAACAGTCCGATCGATGCCTCCTTGTTTCTGGGTGTGTTCTTGTTCATCAATCTATGTTGTTCATCATTTCCCCTAGATGAGTGAGATCATGTGTTACTAGAAATATACTTATAAGAACCGAATGTGAAACGAGCAATAATAGTTATGCTGACAGGCAAATGAATCAGTCTGTAGTAACTTTCTTTCTGGACCAACAGTTCTTTTGAGACCCATTTTCAGTGTCCACCAGTTCCTTATGTGTACATGTCGGCACTGACTTTTCAGCTCTGGGTGGTGGACCAATGGTGGTAATGCAGGTCCAACTCCCTCTGGTTTGGTCTCGCCCGGACACAGGGGCGCGGCTTCACCCGGACCCAGGGGCGCGTGGCCTCGCCCAGACCCGGGACCCAGCCTCACCCAGACCCAGGGGTGCGCGGCCTTACCTGGACCTGGATCCAGCCTCACCTGGACCCAGGGGCACGGCCTCACCCGGACCCGGGACCCAGCCTCACCCAGACCCAGGGGGCGTGTAGCCTCACACGGATCCAGGGGCACGTGGCCTCACCCGGACCCAGGACCCAGTGGGGCCTTGTCTTCTTGATCCCAATTCCTGTCGGTCAATTCCCTCTCAGCAATTCCTTCGGCCATCCTCTCAGAGCTCCGGAGCAGCCCCCACGGAACTCGCCAGGCGGCGGGCTTGGCGAAGCTCCGGTGCGCCTGATGCACGGCGGCGGGCCGGTCCAAGGTCGCTATGGTGGCACTCGGGCCTGCAGCGGCGACCAGTCGCCGGGCGAGCGTACCTGGATCCGGGACCCAGTGGGGCCCCGTCTTCCTGATCCCAACTCCCATCGATCAACCCCCGCCCAGCAACTCCTCCGGCCATTGTTCCGGATGGTGTCTGCTCTGCCCTCCAGTTGCAGTCTCAAAATTGTAGTGGTAGGCAACAATCAGGCATCTACCGTATGCCGCCATCTCGGTCCTCCAGAAGATTCTTAAGTAACCTTATAAATGTAGTTCTGAACACTGTGTCGTCCATTAGTTTACTTTCCTTCATCCCTTCTATTCATGACCTCCTTCGGTGTCTCCACATTTTGGCTGCCTCCCTATGTTGATGGAGTGGCTTTGTGTGTTCAGTGACCTATAGGGGCTGGTAGCTCAGCTTCCCCAATCTCCCTAGGTGGTCACTCTTGGTACCCCGCTTTGTGGGCTGAGTGCAAAGTCTTGGTGTTGTTAAGCCTTGATTGTTGTTGGTACACTGGGAGGATTTGACCTCCAGTCCAATTGGCTGTGAGGATCAGCTGTGTCTACGCCGGGAGACAGCCTTATTCAACTAGACTTGCAAAATTGTAAAAGCCTCTGTGCTCAGCTTGGATGGGGCGGAGTTTCAGGGTAGAGCCTACAGCCTTGGCTTCCCGTCAGCCCCGCCCTATGAGGTTCCTGGGTCTCAGTGTCCCGCGGTACTCCCTGCAAACACCTCTGAGAGAAAAGCACCCAGGAGCTTCGCCCGCCGCCAAACAGTCTAGTCTCTCCCCCAATGAATCTGGACTCCCAGATTCTCACCCGGAACTGGGTTTCAGTGTAGTTGGAACTGGGGCTCAGAGCTGTCTGGCTCCTTTGTCTCCTCCCCGCCAGGGCAATCCAGCGGCACAGTCAACAGACCATCCTCTGCGTTCATTCCCGTGCGTGCCTCTGGTGCTCTGCCCTTCGCCACTCCCCTGCATCTCCGCCTCACAGCCCAGGTTCCCCCAGCATGAGCCTGGCTTCCCAGGGTCTCGCCCGGTGCCGGGTCCCAGTGCAGCCGGAACTGGGGTTCAGCACGGTCCGGAGCCCCTGTCTCCTCCCCGCCAGGGCAATTCAGCGGCACAATAAACAGTCCATCCTCTGAGCGCATTCCTGTGCGAGCCTCCAGTGCTCTGCCCTTCGCAGCTCTCCTGCGTCTCCGCTTCACAGCCCAGGTTCCCCCAGCATGCGCCTGGCTTCCCAGGGTCTTGCCTGGGAGTGGGATTCAGTGTAGTCGGAGCTGGGGTTAAGCGCAATCTGGATCTTTTATCTCCTTCCCGCTAGAGAACGCCGGCCAGGCCGTCAGCAGCCCAGTCCTCTGCGGCTCCGTCCTCCTCGCTCACGCGCGCGCCCATGTCTCAGCCCGTATCTCCATACCTCAGGCTCCTACGGCTCCTCTGATTTTCCCTGTGGTTTTCTCTTTCCTTCTAGTTGTGGGCATTTCAGTCAGCCAGCTTTCCTATGGTTCTGGATGATGTCCGTTTTGACCTTTAGTTGTATTCTTGAAATTGTTGTGCCAGGCTGCAGGTTAGGTGCTTAACCTATGCCGCCATCTTGGTTTCTCACTCCTATTACTTATAAGTAATACTATCCATAATAGAGAGGGCAATAGGAGGAAGAAAGGAACATATGCTAAATAGCAGAAGAGAAATAATTTGTGTGTATATGCACACATGTTTTGAGTGTTTCAGGAGTGCTTGATAAGATAGGAACTTTATGACTCCTACAGAGTTTATTTGTTAATACTAGGTACCTTGAATAGAATCGCTACGCTAATATACACATGGAAGTCAGAAACTTGCCTGAGCATTTATCCACTATTTCTTGGTAGCTGCCTTCCTGAGAGAAAGCAGTTTAAATTATGTATGCCATTATAGGTATTGATTAGGGTACAGGTTTGCTTCCTCCTTTGCTTAACTTCATTCCATTACAGGAGTTGAATGTCATTCCCCAGTTTGCTTGTTGGATTTGTTCTGTCATGAAAGAGCAGAAGATGGTTTCAAATATCAATAGTTAAAAATATTTTATTTCAGCAAGATTTCTGCCCCTGCCCCCAATCTTAACTATCAAAATATGAGCTTTGCAAAATCTATTTGGCTTTGTATTGAAGGCATATGAACTTCAGTGGGCTCTTACACTCTCATTGACCAGAATTTGGTAGCTCAGGCTATAGAAGTATTAATTAAAGAAATGAGAGAACTGCTAGGAAAACAATTGCACATTGTGCACTTATGACTGGTGATATTGTGGGTATGAACAGATAGTTAAGGTTTATTGTAATTCAAAGCACACCTTTGCCAACTACTGGGATAATTAAATATATCTGGAGACCCTTTTCCCAAGATTCAGAGCCTTCATCTTTAATATTCACAGCCATACTAATGCTTGATAGATAAGGAAATGCATGTTTGTACCTTTTCCTTGCTAAAACTTGTTTTAATTAATATTGATTTCCCCTTGACATATATACTATTGCAAGGAGATACTTATTAACTGGCAATTCTATTTTTGCCATTGCTGATTTAAAGAAAATATATTTTCCTATAAAATGGGTTTGAAGATAAAGTTGTAAAGCATGCTTTCATGTCATTTCCTGTCACTCATTTGCAATATACTAAAAATGTAAAATCCTTTCCTCATTTTCATTTTATTTAAGACAGTTGATATTCTTTCATTATTAGTATTCTGCCAGTTGATTTATTTTAGCTGTCATTTAAAAATTCATAAGGCTAAATTAAATATTGTAAGATGTTATTAAAAACTTAATCATGCCCTGGCCAGTGTGGCTAACTGGTTAGAGTGTCAGCCCATGCACCAAAGGGTTGTGGGTTCAATTCCTGGGTAAGGGCATGTACCTGGGTTAAAGGTTCGCTCCTTGCCCCTGGTTGGGGCTCATGCAGGAGGCAACCAGATGGAATTTCTCTCTCACATCGATGTTTCTCTCTCTTTCCCCTTCCCCCTTCCTCCTTCCCTCCCTTTCACTCTATCTCTGAAAAATCAATAGGAAAAATATCATTAGGTAAGGATTAACAAGAAAAAAACTTAATCATAACATATTTTTATCAATATATTTTTAAATATTTTTATTGATTTCAGAGAGGAAGGGAGAGGGAGAGAGAGATAGAAACATCAATGATGAGAGAAAATCATTGATCAGCTGCCTCCTGCATGCCCCCTACTGGGGATAGAGCCTGCAACTCCAGCAAGTGCCCTTGACCAGAATCAAACCTGGAACCCTTCAGTCCACAGGCCGACAGTCTATCCAATGAGCCAAACCAGGTAGGGCTTATCAATATTTGTGCTAATATATGGACAATATACTCTCATACTATACTGTGATATTTACCGTCACTATACATTATTGTCTGTAAACAACATTTCACAAAGGAATTATGTAGCTGAACAATATATATCACAAATAAATAATTCCTATTGAATATCATTGTTAAAAATTAACTGGTTGGGAGATCTGAAATCTTCAAGAAGATCCCAAATTAAAAATTTGAGTTTTCCAGTAGAAAAGTGGTCCTCTACTCCAATAGTCAAGTTTTTTTTTTAACTAAAACTGATTTTGTTACTTTTAGCAGATACATCTATATCTTGAAATATTTTACCAAACACATTACATTAATTCATTAATTATGTGTTGATTAGGAGAAAAAAAGGAAAAGCAAATAGATCAAACACCTAGTTAATTGTCAATAAACACTTCTGATCAGCACAAAGTAGCTTGTTAAGTATCTTTCATGATAGAAGAATAACAGCAGTTGTGCAGAGTGGAAAGAGCCCAGGTTTTAGGATCAGAGAGCCCTGGATTCATTCCTTTGTTCTTACACATACAAACACAAATGTGTGATCTTAGGCAGAGTGCTTCAGTTTTGAGCCTCAGTTCCTTTATCTGTAAGTTGACAATAACAATTTATTTGTCTCAGGTGTCTTATGATAATTACATTTAGCTTGAGAATTGGCACATAGCACTAAATGACTGGAAACCATTATCTTTATTATTGATTTAAGGAAGTATTTACTTTCTCTGAATATCATTTTAATATTGAATTAATAATATTAATAATTATTAGTATTAGGAAAATGGGTAGTTAGGAAAATTAGTAATGCTTATGAAAATAATTTACTTTAGCCCAGCCAGTGTGGCTAAGTGGTTGAGCATCAACCTATGAACCGGGAGGTCACGGTTTGATTCCTGGTCAGGGCACATGCCTGGTTTACAGGCTCAATCCCCAGTGGGGAGCATGCAGGAGGCAGCCAACCAATGATTCTCTCTCATCATTGATGTATCTCTCTCTCCCTCTCTCTTCCTCTCTGAAATCAATAAAATATTTTTAAAAAGAAAATAATCTACTTTACACTTGGCACATATTAGGTAAATATGTGTGATAAATAATAACAACTGTATTGTTTACTACCAGTATTTTAATTGAAGTTCATTTATTTAATATCTTCTCCATGTTATGATTTAGGTGCTGATGGTAACATGGTGAAAGAGCCACACTAAATCTCTGCCTTAAGGAGATTAGAACCGAGTCAGGAGCACACATTGAATAACTGAGTGTAAATGGGATGAAGGTTGTTGCTGTGAAATCTAATTTATTTGGGAGAGGATCCAGGAAACCTTTCCTGAGATGACATTTGTGTTAAGTCTCAGAGTATAAGTGGAATTAGCTAGGAAAATAAGTAGTACAAAAAGCTTTATGAATGCACAACAATGGAAACTTAAGTAAGGCCGAGGTGGTCAGGGAGGGTTCCTTGAAGGAATCAAATGTAAACTTAGACTTGAAGTATGACTAAGAGTTAGCAGCATGACATGGGGACTTGATGGCATTTGGAAAAGAGGAAGAATATGAGGCCCATATTTTTTAAATGGCCTATATATGCCCTACTGACCTATTCAGCCTCTCCTTCCATCACTCTTCCCTCATCTCCAGTGCTGGAGCCACAATGAACCATAGAATAGCAGTTACAATGAAGGTTTGGGAGCCTGGCTACCTAGGTTAAGATCCTGGTTCTGCCATTCACTAGCAGCATAATTTAGGCAAATTACCTAACTTATCTGTGCCCAGCTTATTGATCTGTAAATGTAGATGATAAAGTAATACCTCATATGGTTGAATAAGTAATTTAATACATTGAAACATATAGAATAGTGCCTAGTACATAGTAAGTATTCAAAAAATGTTAATGCTGTTATGATTAATTTATTTTCTCAAATAGATCTTGCTGTCTTCATATGCTGTTCCTTCCTGGAATGTTCATCCCTCCCCCTCTTAACCTACCTATTTGTTACCCACACTTGAAATCTTAGCTGCACATTGAAGCCTTGGGAGTGCCTGATATGACCTAGTGAGACTTTGAAGCGAGAATAGAAGGGAGTTAAGATGGAGAATTGAGAAATCACAACATTTGAAGATCTGGGTAAGGAAGAAAATCACTTAAAGAGGCTGAAATGAAGTACTGGAGAGGCTGGAGGAAAATCAAAAGAGAATGGTATCATGGAAAACACTAAGAGAACGGCTTGAAGGAGGATGTTGTTACCAGTGTCCACTGCTTCTCAGATGCCAAGTTATATAAAATAAAAAATAGGGTCACCATTGGCTTTAGGCACTGGGAAATTATTGCGGACATTAATAAGAGCAGCTTCAGTGGCATAGTGGTGATGGAAGAGATATTATAGTAAATTAAATAATGATTGAAAGCTGAGAAAATAGTATAATGCTATACCAGGAGCATTGAAGATAATTGCACTTCTGATCTTAAAATTTCGCTACTGCTATCAATGTATCCTTTTTTAAAAAAATTTCTTTATTGATTAAGGTGTCACATATTTGTCCTCATCCCGTCATTCACATCCCACACCCCTCCCCACAGATGCCCCCAACACCTGTTGTCCTTAATCATTGGATAGGCTCATATGCATTCACACAAGTCCTTTGGTTGATCTCTCCCCCCTACCCCTACCTTCTCCTACCCTCCTTCTGAGGCTCGACAGTCCGATCGATGCATCCTTGTTTCTGGGTCTGTTCTTGTTCATCAGTCTATGTTGTTCATCATTTCCCCTAGATGAGTGAGATCATGTGTTACTAGAAATATACTTATAAGAACCGAATGTGAGACGAGCAATAATAGTAATGCTGACAGGCAAATGAATCAGTCTGTAGTGAGTTTCTTTCTGGACCAACAGTTCTTTTGAGACCCAATTTCAATGTCCACCAGTTCCTTATGTGTACATGTCGGCACTGACTTTTCAGCTCTGGATGGTGGACAAATGGTGGTAATGCAGGTCCAACTCCCTCTGGTTTGGTCTCGCCCAGACCCAGGGGCATGGCTTCACCCAGACTCAGGGGGGCGTGGCCTCACCCGGACCTGGGACCCAGCCTCACCCGGATACAGGGGCGCACAGCCTCACCCGGACCCAGGGGCGCATGGTCTCACCCAGGCCCAGGCCCCAGCTTAATCCGGACCCAGGGGAGCGTGGCCTCTCCCGGACCCAGGGGTGTGGTCTCACCCGGACCCGGGACCCAGCCTCGTCCAGATCCAGGGGCGCACAGCCTCACCCGGACCCAGGATCCCACTTCACCCAGACCCAGGGGCACGTGGCTTCACCCAGATCCAGGAGCACGTGGCCTCTCCCTGACCCAGGGGGGCGGCCTCACCCGGACCCAGGACCCAGCCTCACCCAGAATCCAGGGGCACACGGCCTCACCCGAACCCGGGACCCAGCTACACCTGGACCCAGGGGCGCGTGGCCTCTCCCGGACCCAGGGGCGTGGCCTCACCTGGACCTGGGACCCAGCCTCAGCCGGACCCAGGGGCGCGTGGCCTCACCCGGACCCAGAGGTGCGTGGCCTCACCTGAACCCAGGGGTGCATGGCCTCTCCCGGACCCGGGATCCAGCCTCACCCAGATCCAGGGGCACACGGCCTCACCCGGACCCGGGGATCCAGCTACACCCGGACCCAGGGGTGCGTGTGGCCTCACCCTGACCTGGGACCCAGCCTCACTCGGATCCAGGGGCACACGGCCTCACCCGGACCCGGGATCCGGCTACACCCGGACCCAGGGGTGCGTGGCCTCACCCAGACCCAGGGGCACATGGCCTCACCCGGACCCAGGGGCACGTGGTCTCACCCAGATCCAGGGGCGCACGGCCTCACCCGGACCCAGAATCCAGCTTCATCTGGACCCCGGGGCGCGTGACCTTGCCCGGACCCGGGTGCGCGTGGCCTCACCCCGACCCAGGACCCAGCCCCACCCGGATCCAGGGGCACACGGCCTCACCCGGACCCGGGGGCGTGTGGCCTCACCCTGACCTGGGACCCAGCCTCACTCGGATCCAGGGGCACACGGCCTCACCCGGACCCAGGATCCAGCTACACCCGGACCCAGGGGCCCACGGCCTCACCCGGACCCAGGGGCGTGCGGCTTCACCCAGACCTGGGACTCAGCCTCACCCTGACCCAGTTCCCAGCCTCGCCCGGACCCAGGGGCGTGCGGCCTCACCCGAACCAGGGACCCAGTGGGGCCTCGTCTCCTCAATCCCAATTCCTGTCGGTCAATTCCCTACCAGCAATTCCTTCGGCCATTTTCTCAAAGCTCCGGGGCGGCTGCCGCGGAACTCCTTGGGCGGCGGGCTCCGTGAAGCTCCGGTGCGCCCAGTGCACGGCGGCAGGCTGGTTCGAGGTCGCTGTGGCAGCACTTGGGTCTGCAGTGGCGACCAGTCGCCGGGCGAGCACTCCTGGATCCAGGACCCTGCGGGGCCTCGTCTTCCCGATCCCAACTCTCATCTGTCAATTCCTTCTCAGCAATTCCTCCGGGCATTTTCTCAAAGCTCCGGGGTGGCTGCCGCGGAACTCGCTGGGCAGTGGGCTAGGCGAAGCTCTGGTGCGCCCGGTGCGCGGTGGCGGGCTGGTCCAGGGTCACTGCTTTGGCGCTCGGGTCTGCAGCAGCGGCCGGTCACCAGGCGTGTGCACCTGGCCACTTCCGGGGCGCTGATATTCTCGAAGGACTCAGAGGTCAGCAAGCGCGGGGTCTCCCACCCCATGTCTCCCAGGGGCTCGTCTGTTCGTGCTCGGCAGCGAGTGGAGCTGTCCCCTCAGCCGGAGACCGCCGGGGGAACTGCGCCAAGCACGTTCCAGGCCACCATTGTGTCGCCAGAGCCGTAGTTCTTAAAGTGTGATCTTTGGCTCACCGGCATCAGCATCTTCCCGCGTGCCCCACTCTTTTATTCTAGTTGTAGAGCATCTGCTCAGCCAGCCCTCTGGTGGTTCTGGATGGTGTCTGCTCTGTTTTCCCGTTGTAGTTTCAAAATTGTTGTGGTAGTCAACAATCAGGCATCCGCCCTATGCCTCCATCTTGGTCCTCCTTTGTGTAGTTAAGTCTTGATTGTTGTTGGTGTCACTGGGAGGAATTTTCCTCCAGGCCAATTGGCTGTGAGGGCCCGCTGTATCCACAAAGGAAGAGTTGCTGTGTGGGAGACACGTTTATTGGCCGGGACTTGTTCCAGTAAGGCTTTGGCACTCACTGAGTCTGCCCCCCGAATGTGTCCTCCATGCGAGTGGTTGAAATCTGGTGTCATCTTACACCGACCACTAGATGCCCCCATCTCTAGGTCTCCAATGGGGTGCAGGTCAGCTACTCTCTGAGTCCACTCAGCAGGAGCTACAGCAAAAACCGCAGTTTTCTCCTCCTGCTTGAGTGGCTTTGGAGCAGTCTGACTGGAACTGCAGTTCATCTGGTTAAGCTGCCACAGGGCAGGGCATTCACATGCAAAAGCCGCTGTTTGGAGCCTGGGAGGGTTTGTAGGATGTGCGGGGCGGGTCTCAGAGAGGGGCGGGTCTCAGGGCGGGGCGGGGTCTCAGGGCGTCACTAGGCGAGGGCGTGGCAAACAGCAATGGCTGCTACTCTGCCTTTTCTGCCTTTTCTGCCTTTCCGCGTTTCCAAGTCCCCGTGTCCCGTGCTTCAGTGCAGTAAACACTGATTGCTGGGCGTACCTCTGCAAGAGAGTCACTCTCACTCTCTGAGACGATGGCCAAGAGTCCAGCTTATCCAGGTAGGTGTCTGGGTCTCCCGCGCATCCCCAGAAACTGGATTTCAGAGCCATGGGGAGCTAATCTCCCCTAGGGTTGGAAAAAAAGCCGAGTGTCCCTTGCCCCGCCACCAGCCTGACCCATGCACCTCCGCACCTCAGCTCCTCCACGTTTGCTCTTTCCTCTTCCCTCTTAGTTGTAAATTCACCATTCAGCCAGCTCACCTGTGGTTCTGGGTGGCAGACGCTCTGTCCTCTAGTTGTATTTTTGAAATTGCTGTGCGCGGCGCAGTTCATTTGTTTAACTTTGCCGCCATCTTGGTTCTCTCTTGCTGATTATCAATGTATCTTAAGAAAATCATTAGAGATTCTTATAAAGTTTTATATTCAAGGATGATTAAAATATCACTTCTTTAACAATATAAAAGTAAAAACTATCTTTCTAACTATATGGCAATAAGTAAGTAATGCTAAATCTCTATAATAGAAATGAAGCCATAAATATCATAGTTTCTGTAAATATTACATGATATAGGTACATGTTAATGGTATAATTTCAGTAAAAAAACTGAATCCATTCACATAAAGCATTTTTTAATTCTTCATAAATGAGTAGATAGGTAAATAGATAGATTAATGGCTGGAATAAAATTAACAAAATTATTAACACAAAAATCTTTATGAAATAGTATAGTATTAGGTAGTGCTAGGTTCCATAATTACCCTTTGATTTTAAGATAATTTTTCTGAATTGAGAAAGTCAGGCCCATGCTCAGATGTTTCACTTCCCACTATTCACTCGCAAATCCCAAGCAACAATCCTATCTCCCTTTCTTATAATGAAAGGCAAACATCAGCAAAATGTGTAGATTTGCTTGCCTTTTTATTTATTCTGCAGTGGGTGGTATAAGGAACAAAATTACAACCAGCCTTCACTAGGTGCTTTTAATCCCACACCTCCTGGTTCTTTGGAAGATTTAAAAAAATATTTCATTTTTTAAAAACTCTTGTTTATTAAAGGTTAACAAATGACTGGCGTTTATGATCATTCAATCTTCCCTTTCCAGGTTTTCTTCTAGTTGGAGAGAAATGATAAACATTGTGGGATTTTTTTTTCCTCTTCTGCCTCTGATAAAATACCTGTGCAGTTGAATTTTGGCCAAAGTGAAAGGCATCACTGAGCAATTTCTTTTTTCCTTCAAGAGCTGTCCCACTTTTAAAAGAATATTAAATTTATTTGGGTTGACATTGGTTAATAAAATTATATAGGTTTCAAGTGCACAATTCAATAATACAACATCTGTATATTGTATTGTCTATGACTATGAGTTTTTGTATGCTTTTTTTTATTTTGCTTATTCATTTGTTGCTTTCAGTTTTATATCCCACATGAGTGAAATCATATGGTTCTTGACTTTTTCCATCTGACTTATTTGGTTTAGTATATTCTCAAGATTCATCCATGTTGTTTCAAATGGCAGTATTTAATCTTTTCTGATGGTTGAGTAGTATACCATTGTACATATTTACACCATTTTCTTTATCCAATCACATTAAATCTTCTTTAATATTGGGTAGAATTCTTCCGTATAATCAACAGGGACTGGATATCTCTTTTTGACTAGTTTTAAATTATAAATTTAATATCCTTCAAATTTATAGGGCTATTTAAGTTATTCCATTTTTATGAATTGTGATAGTATACAGATTTTATAGAATTAATCCATTTCACATAAGTTGTCAAATGTATGTTTAAATATTCTTTTATTATATCTTTGATATTTTCCAACGTGTAATGATATCACTTGTTGTCTTCTTTATGTTTGTAATTTGTGTCTGATGAATACTGTCACTGGATATAGGATTCTGGGTTGACAACTCTTTTTTTCTCATCACTTGAATAATTTTATACAATGCCTTTGCAGCCTTCATGATTTCTGATGAAAATTCAAACTATTTTTCCTTTAAACTTATGGTATTATTTCTCTCTGGATGCTTTTAAAATTTATTCTTCGTATTACATTTTCAGAAGTATAATGTGTCCTGTTGTGGATTTATCTGTATTTATACTGTTTAGAGTTTGCTCAGATTTTTTACTCTGTAGGCTTATTTATTTCTCTTGACAAATTTGGGGGCTTCTCCAGCTGTCATTTGCTTATCTCCTTTTAGGTCTCTGATGACATGAATGCTATATCTTTAGTTTTTGTTGTTGTTGTATTTTCTGAGGTTATGTTGATTTTATCTTTTTTTAAAGTCTATTTTTCCTCTGTTTATATTGAGTAATTTGTCTTATTCTATATTAATGTTCATTGATTTATTTACCCTCTGTCCCCTCCACTTTGCTCTTTAGCCCATCCAGTCTGACTTTTTCTCTCTACTTTTCAAAGTATTCTTATGTTTATTTTATATTTAATACCCAACATTTTTAGTTGAGTTTGGTAGGAGAAAAAGGCAAAATTATATCTATTCTATCGTCCAGAGAAGAGAGTAATTTTCATATACATTTAAAATTTTAATTTTGACAACTACTTAAAGTTAACAATGAAAATCACTTAGATGAGAAAACTGAGATACAGAGCATTTAAGTTAGTTTCAATTGTTGAATCACTGTCATTTACAGAGACATTTTTGCTAAGACACCTATCATTCTTATGTTTTATTTTATTTTAATTTCTACAATGTAATTTACTTTGCATCAGTTTCTTCAGATTAAGACTCTGTATCAGATTTCTGATATTTATCACACCTTGCTTAGTGGCTTGTGTATATGTAAAAAAACAGAACAATGAATGCCTTCTCTTACCCTTATTATTATTTTTGGTAAATTTTATTAATTATTTTATCTGGAATATTGGTAAAACTTTCCTTTAGTTTTATAGCTTGTCCATAGGTTAATACTAATATGTGATTTAGGAGTCTATACCAGGACACCCATGGGCCCCACCTGGGAAAAATACCTATTTTAAAACTGAGTACCTAGGAAAAACCAAGATGGCGGCATAGGTAAACACCTAAACTGCAGCCTCGCACAACAATTTCAAAAATACCACTAAAAGACAAAACGGACATCATCCAGAACCACAGGAAAGCTGGCTGACTGGAAATCCTACAACTAGAAGGAAAGAGAAAACCATAAGGAAAATAAGAGGAGCTGTAAAAGACTGAGGTACGGAGACACGGGCGTGTGTGTGCGGAGAGGATGGAGCCGAAGAGGACGGGCAGCTGAGTGCCTGGCTGGCGTTCTCTAGTGGGAAGGAGATAAAAGCTCCAGACTGTGCTGAACCCCAGCTCCGACTGCACTGAACCCCAGTACTGGGCGAGAGCCTGGGGACCCAGGCTCATACTGGGGGAATCTGGGCTGTAAGGCGAAAACTCAGGGGAGCTGCAAAAGGCAGAGCTCTGGAGGCGCACACATGAATGCACGCAGAGGACAGACTGTTGAGTGTGCCGCAGGATTGCTCTGGCGGGAAGGAGACAAAAGCTCCGGAATGCGCTAAACCCCAGTTCCAACTGCACTGAACCCCAGTTCTGGGCGAGAATCTGGGAATCCAGATTCATTGGGGGAGAGACTAGACTGTTTGGCAGCGGGCAAAACTTGAGGGCGCCTTTCTCTCAGAGGTGCTTGCAGCGAGCACCGAGGGACACTGAGACCCAGGAACCTCATAGGGTGGGGCCAACGGGAAGCCAAGGCTGTAGGCTCCACCCTGAAGCTCCACCCTGAAACTCCACCCCATCCAAGCTGAGCAAAGAGGCCCTTACAATTTTGCAAGTCTAGTCGAATAAGGCTGTCTCCCGGCGTAGACACAGCTGATCCTCACAGCCAATTGGCTTGGAGGTCAACTCCTCCCACTGATACCAACAACAATCAAAACTTAACTACAACAAGGCAGTACACAGTCCACCAAGGGGGGCACCAAGAGTGTCCACCTCAGGTAACTGGGGAGGCCAAGCCACTGGCCCATATAGGACAACTAGCACACAAAGCTACCTTACCAACTCAGGGAAGCAGCAAAAATGGGGAGACAAAGAAACAGATCACAAACCAAATAAATGGAGGAAAACAAACGACTGGACATAGAGTTCAAAACCATGGTTATAAGGTTTTTCAAGAATTTCCTAGAAAAGGCCAATAAATTTAGCGAGACCCTCGAGGATATGTGAGAGACCCTCGAGGATATGGAAAAGGACCAACTAGAAATTAAACATACACTGACTGAAATAAAAAAATATTATACAGACACCCAACAGCAAACTAGAGGAATGCAAGAATCAAGTCAAAGATTTGAAATACAAAGAAGCAAAAATCACTCAACTGGAAAAGCTAAAAGATAAAGAATCCGAAAATTTGAAGATAGTGTAAGAAGCCTCTGGGACAACTTCAAGCGTACCAACATCAGAATTATGGGGGTGCCAGAAGAAGAGAGAGAGCAAGATACTGAAAACCTATTTGAAGAAATAATGACAGAAAACTTCTCCCACCCGGTGAAAGAAATAGACTTACAACTCCAGGAAGTGCAGAGAACCCCAAACAAAAGGAATCCAAAGAGGACCACACCAAGACACATCATAATTAAAATGCCAAGAGCAAAAGACAAAGAGAATATTAAAAGCAGCAAGAGAAAAACAGTTGATTACCTACAAGGGAGCACCCATACGACTGTCAGCTGATTTCTCAACAGAAACTATGCAGGCCAGACGGGAGTGGCAAGAAATAATCAAAGTGGTGAATAGCAAGAACCTACAACCAAGAGTACTCTACCCAGCCAAGCTGACATTCAGAATTGAAGGGAAGCTAAAGAGCTTCACAGATAAGAAAAAGCTAAAGCAGTTCATCTACACTAAACCAGTATTATATGAAATGCTGAAAGGTATTCTCTAAGAAGAGGAAGAAGAAGAAAAAGGTAAAGATAAAAATTATGAACAACAAATACATATCTATGAACAAGTGAATATAAAAACCAAGTGAATTAAAAATATGATGTACAGAATAAACTGGTGAATATAATAGAATCAGGGGCATAGAAAGGGAGTGGGCTGACAACTCTCAGGGGTAAAGGGGTGTGAGGGGTGTGGGAAGAGACTGGACAAAAATGGTACACCTATGGATGAGGACAGTGGCGGGGAGGTAAGGGAAGAGGGTGGGATGGGATCCAGGTGGAGGGGAGCTATGGGGGGAAAAAAGAGGAACAACTGTAATAATCTGAACTATAAAGATTTATTAAATTAAAAAAATAAAATAAAACTGAGTACCTATGCAATCCAGAGTCCCTTTGAAATTTGTAGATCAGAAAATCAGTATAGGCCTGAAATGGTACTTTTGGAAGAAAATATTTGTGAGCCTTTTCTTGGTTCACAGCAACTTGATTCAACTTCACCCATCACCTTGAAGTCAGCCCGCCAACAATCACAGGCACTAATAGCATTTTCTTCCTGTCATTGATTTTTCAAACTGAATGCACAGCCTTCCTCTCACTGGCACATACTATTGTGCCCTGCTGCAGTTCTTCCTAGCCCCCTCTATTACCCTGTGTGATGCTGCTCAAATCCCTAATTACCCTTCTGGGTTACTGCAATGGCAACTAATGAAAAGATTTTGCAGGCTCAGACTGCCTTGATTTTTCTGCAGCTACATGTTCTTCTACTGTTGTTATGTCAGTTTCAACATATATTTACTGCTACACCTATTGTTTCTAGTGCCAGTTTCTTTCATTTTTCTCCATTATGCTTTACAGTGTTTTAGTTGAACTTATATCAGAATGGGAATTGAATCAATGTGACATTAACATGCCTTAAGCACAAAAACATTTTGATCTTACACTTACAAGTGCACCTCAATTCAGATTGAATATGTATACTCTATTTTGTTAAACCATAAGAAACAGGTCCATTGATTCTTTTGTGAGTTACAAGGAACAAACTCTATAGAATCATACAATTATGTTGACAATGGTAGAGAACAATAATATGTGGTTTTGACCTATCATGACAGTTGCTCCTGGTAGTGGCCTAAACTTGATATCCTGAATATACAACCAAATTTGATTTTTGCCCAGTCCATTTAATCATAGCTTCTTGATTTCCCTATATTCATTAAGGCCACTACCAGCTTCCTAATCACACAGATTTTAAAATTAAGACACATCCTTGTTTTATCTTTTTCTCAATCATCTTTTTTTTCCACTCCTTCACCAAAATTCATCCTTTCTTCCTTCCAAATATCCAATATATCAGCCATGTTCTTTGCTTTTCTACTATCAGCCCCCAGTTCAGACCTTTCTTACTTTTTGTCTGGATTCCCCCTTTCTTAGTAGAATGCCTGTCTTTAGCTCTTCTCCCTGTTTGAACCTGCAGAAGAATTGGTATAGATCCAGTCCAATCCTGAAAGCCTTAGAACCAAGGAAGCCAGAGACTGAGAACCAGTTCCAGTCCAAGCTTGAAAGTCTAAGAAACAGGAGCAATGATGTCTGAGGGCAGTTTTAATAGAAAGAGCAATTTTTTTTGGTTCTATTTGAGTCCTTTAAGGATGGGATGATGCCTCTCCATATTGATGAGGGAAATATTCTTTACTCATTCTCCTGACTCAAATGCCAATGTATTTCTGACACACCCATAAAAAATGTTTAACTAGCTATCTTGGCATACCTTAGCCTAGTGGAGTTGACACATGATATTAACCATCACCATTGCCTTTATTGGAACTGGTTCCTAATATTGAAGCTTTTTGTTCTTGAAGATTTAGCACTAAGTGCAACTTCCTCCACATGTTCTTCACCTCATCATCCTTGGCATAATGATGTTTCTGCATGCTACCTTCTTATGGCTCTTTATCAACATCATTAATACATGTGCTTCTTCATTTTGTGGTTGATTTTCTTTTTCTTACTAATGACATATTAATTGAGGGTAGAAACATAAATATACTGGGTAATAATGAATAATTGTAGGTGTATTTTTTAAATTGACTGAATGGCCCTTGTTTTATTTATTTAGGGAAGTTCTGAGCTGATATTTCTACCCAAGATTAAAGGGAATCATAGAATATTAGAGCTGTCATTAAAGTTCACATATTAAGGATTTCCCATACATTACAGGTGAGAAAACTGATGCCCAGAGAGCTTAAGTGACCTATACTAGGTTACTCAATAAGTTAGTAAGTTTCCTCACTTTATCCCAAAGAGTACTATGAATTATAAGTGAATTGCATTCCAGTAAGGTTTACTTTTGATTAAAGCAGTGGTGATAAAAAAATAATGTTCTTATTACTCTAAACATTCATTTTTTAATAGTCCTCATTCAGAATCAATTTATATTAACAGGTTTAATATCTGCAATTGATAATATATTCCATTTGAATCTGTGTTTAGATGAGGAAAGTTTAAATTGTATTATGAAGAAAAATATTCTGCTGAATATTAAATGATAAAAGGTAAATATGAAAAACAAGAAAATTACGATGGCATTAATTGGTAAACTATACTTTTGGGGACCAATATTTAATATGTAGGGGAAAGATATTTTTACTTGATAAGATTTCACACACTATTATGCAAATTTATTTTATAGCATTTGTGGGAAAATACAATTGAGAAACAATATGTTGTATTGCAAAAAAAAAAATAGTAAAAATAAATAAATCTACCACTAACCCAAGGACATAAATCATCTACACTAATAAAAGAGAAAAATGCTAATTGACTGTACCTTCGCTACGCCCACAGCCAATCAGAGCGAAAGATGGCGGTTAATTTGCAAACACAGGAGCTGAGTGACCTGGGTCCCATGAACATTCTCCAGACCCAGGCTGCTCCTAGCCTGTAGGCCCGTGTTTAGGCCCAGAGCGGCAGGGGTCCCAGAACGCCCCCTGGCCACTCGGAGCCTATTAGTGCAGGCGCCAAGCGGCTAGGGGCAGGGCGGGAACGTCCCCGCCTGCAGCCGCTTGCGAATGCTCTAGCAGCAAGCGGCAGTTTGGGTCCACGCCCCCAGCCTGGGGTCTCAGGCTGGCAGCAGTGCGTGGACCCACACGGTGATTGGGCCCCTGCCCCAGCCTGGGGTCTCAGGCTAACAGTGGCTCACGGACCCATGCAGCGATCCCCTCCCAGCCCACCCTGGGTTCTCAGCCACTGAGTCACACCAGCCAGGCAGATATGGAGGAATCTTAAATGTTTCTTTTTTAATATATATTTTATTGATGTTTTACAGAGAGGAAGGGAAAGGTATAGAGAGCTAGAAACATCTATGAGAGAGAAATATCGATCAACTGCCTTCTGCACAGTCCCCACTGGGTATGTGCCCCCAACCAAGGTACATGGCCTTGACTGGAATTGAACCTGGGACCCTTGAGTCTGCAGGCCGTTGCTCCATCCACTGAGCCAAACCAGTTAGGGCTGTCCAATATGTTAAAGAAAAAACCCTATCTAATAAAGAGGGAATATGCAGGGGAGGGCATTTGGGGGTGACAGGGCTGTCAGGGGAGGGCAGTTGGGGATGATCAGGCCAGCAGGGGAGCAGTTAGGCGTCGATCAGGCTGGCAGGGGAGTGCTTAGGGGGTGATCATGCTGGCAGGCAGAAGCAGTTAGGGGCAATCAGGCAGGCAGGTGAGCAGTTGGGAGCCAGCAGTCCAGGATTGTGAGAGGGATGTATGACTGCCTGTTTAGGCCCGGCAGTCGGACATCTCCCGAGGGGTCCCAGACTGGAGAGGGTACAGGTTGGGCTGAGGGACACACAGCCCCGTGCATGAATTTCGTGTACCGGGCCTCTAGTATGAAATATTTATAAATCACATTTTGTAACCTTTAATAAAATCAAGCCAAGTCCAGTGGTTTTAAATTAGATTTCAATCCGGTGCTCTGCTTTTCAAGCAATGCTTGATATAGCCAGCCTTCACTATCAAGTGTACTTTTAATAACTGTGCTCCTCAGAAAAAGTCTTCTTCAGAGAGAAACCTTGTTTCTTGTTGTCTATAATAAACAAAATGAACTCCCATGCTATTTTCTTCCTCTTAACTACATCATCAGATTGTTTTGATTTATATTTCTCTCATAAAATATTATTATCAAGCAAAATAAACACAAAACCCTTGTTCTTGTACAAGCAAGAGGAAGTCTGGCTTTTAGGCTGTGGTTGGTTGAACAGTTTGACTTTCTTTTCCTTTTGTTTTTCTTTCTTTTTCCCCCCCTTTGCATATTAGAGTGTTTTTTGTGTGTGTGTGTGTGTTTTTGTTTTTTTTTGAAATATGCATTCAATCTTCTCCTTTTCAGTTGCTCTCTTGCCTTGACATTTTAAAACAGGTTATGCTGTGTGCTGAGTTATTACAAAATTTCCAAAGAGAATTCACTCCTATGGAGGGCCTTTAATAGCCTGGCTGTTTCTTTTCAATAAAAACAAAAACAAAAATTATAGGATGATCTCACAGGACAAAATCATTATACACATTCTGAGATATCTTTTGTATTTGAAATCCAATCATATTCCTGAACTCCTTTGTATTTAATTTTATTTAAGTACTTGCAATTTTGGATAAATAGATTGGCAATGAGGATGGGCCAACCAAGAAACAGTTTCTTCCCTTAGTAGTTAGTAGCAAATTATTAGCTCTTATAGAAAATTGCTTCTTTTACCTGCTTTAAAATATGCACTCTTTGTTTATAGTACATTTTGTTTTTAATGCTGTGCAGCACCATATATGTTATTTGTTTGCTTCCCTTCACATTGATTCCAAAGCACAGCAACCAAGATTACATTAAAGGGAATGTGCTTACATTATCTATTTACTCATAGGCTCAAATTAACATATATACCTTAGATAAGCTACACCTGTATTACTGAGTACAATTGCTTTTTATTTTATGTTATTTACTTTATTTCTATTTTAGCAGAGTCAATACATATAATACATATTATGTTTCATGGAAATAATGCTATATAGAGCCAAATAAACGTATCTATATCAGATAAATTATGATTTAGCACTTCATATATATAGTTACATTGGATCATGGCCAGAGGAGAGCAACTAAATACAGAGCTTACTGGAAATCATATCTCAAGACAGGTAGTTGAAGTGACTGAGGACCACATATCATGATCAGTAGCTTTAAAATCTCAAGAGCTTGCATGGTTAAGAAAACCCAAAAGGAAAGATGGTGGCATGGGTAAATGTCTGTATTTACTGCCTCCCACAACCACATTGAAATTACAACTAAAATACAGAACAACCATAATTCAGAACCACCTGAAATCTGGCTGAATGGAAGTCCTACAACTAGAGAAGTTAAGCAGAAAGCACAGTGAGACTGATAGGAGGGTTGGAGGTGCAGAACGGGCTGGCATTTTTATTTTTAATTGAGAGGAATATCTTAGCTGTAGAGGCCTTCCTTGAGGAGCAAGTGGTCCCAGCCCCACACCAGAACCCTCAGCACAGGTTTCCAAAGCTGGAAAGAGGAGCCCTGGTAACTTCTAGCTGCAAAAACCAGCAGGGATTGTGCCTGAGTGACCATGAATGAAATTACATGGTCCTGCTCCTTCTGAGCTCTAACGCTGGAGCAGCGGCTTGGGGGAATCCAGTGACAAAATGGGCAGTAACTGGATTTCCTGACATTGGGGCAAGAACTCAGGGGCAGCTTTTTTCTAAACAGGGGTGCTCACAGGGGTCATAGTTCTTATGCTGAGCCCTCCTCTATCTCAGAGTTGACTGGCAGCCATATCTGAGTTTCCATCACACTGGATTTAATCAAGTTATTTCAATAAACAGTCAGGTTTTGTATTTTCTTTCCCATTTTAAAGATTAAAAAAATGCAATTTGGGAAGGTTAGTGGCATCCCCAAGTCACACAGAGATGTTCATTTGCCTATGGATTACACACTTGGCTGTAGGCATTCTGGGAGCCAAATAGGGGAGTAATGTTAGGAGACAAGCTCTTTCTTATGCAGGCTTTAACTTAATTTCACTGTTTTCAGTTCTGTGCCTCTTTCTTTCTGCACTTTAGCAGAGCTTGATGAATACTAGATTATTAAACTAGGAGGTGCATTACTGCCAGAACATTTAATTTATTTAGAGAGAATCCACACTTCCTTTTTTTGCCCAGTGGTAAGTGCTTGGCAGCTGTGAATATAATAGTTTAAGGAAAATGTAAGAGAATGTTTCATTGATCAAGTGGCATGTTTACTATTAATTCCCTGGTCTTCCAACCCTTGATATTTGAGCCACGACCTTCTCTGTGGTTCTGTGGAATGTGATCTTCATGAAAATGAGTTTCTATGCTTTATCTTCTCTTTCTGTTTCACCAGACCTTATCCCCCAACGCTTTCCAACTGTAATGAATGTGTTAGTATCTTTTGCTTACTAATATTTTTAAATTTCCATCATCATTTTAATATGATCATTATTAGGAAATGCGAGAAAGATGTTTTGTCATTCTGCCATCTTTAACCATCTACAGATTGGTGGCATTGAATTCAAAAAGTTTTAAACCACTGTGCTCAACCTTTGCTCAAGCTATTCATCCTTCCTCTTATGCCTTCGCTGGTTTATTCAAGCAATATTTATTTTCTATAAAATTCATATTTAATTCAATGCTCTTCAAAAAGGATAAGTCAATTATCACTGTGGAGATGTAATGTCTCTATTCTTATGAATCCCACAGCATGTTTTCTTAATCTCAATTATAACATTTACAATCATTGGCTTTATTACTGAAATCATTTATATATCTCTGATTCCCCAATTAGACTCCAAGCTCCAGGATACAGGGGTCCATGCCTTTTTAATCTTTATATTCCCAATGGTATTTTGCCTACAGGAGATAATAAGTGTTTGTTCAATTGAATTAAATTACTTTATTCTAATTGTTATTCTTTATTTGACTTATTTATGCCTAATAAGTCTTGTAATTTGTTTTTTTTTATTATTATAAACACTAATGTAATCTTTTCTTAAGGGATGTTGGTTTTTCAAATCTAATATTTTGTGCCTAAACTCATGTGTCTGTTAAATTACCTGAATAAGTAAAATCAAAACACATTATGGCAGAAAGGAAAATAAAGGAAACAGTACATAATTCAGCAAAGACATTGGAATCAGACAGACCAGCATTTGAATCTGACTTCACCTCTTACTTGCTCTGTCACCTAGGGCAAATCGTTAAACTTCTCTGAACTTCAGATTCTTCATCAGTAAAATGAAGATAATAATGCCTACTGTTTGTGGTTTTTAAGATTAAATGATTTTGTTAATTATAATCTTTCAAGTATTAAACAAATTCAATCATACTATCTTCCCTGTTCTTAACTCTGGGTATAGGACCTACCTCATAGTAGGTGCATACTATATATTTTCCACATAGCAACTAAATATAATAGGCACTTATTATATATTTGAAGAACAAAGACATGTGGAAGAAGGAAAAAAAGGAAATGGGGGGGGGGAGAGAGAGGAGAGAACTAAATTATATGACACATGTCTTCCGGATCTGCAACAAATGGAAATTCTTCTATCTATATGAAGGTACACTCTACAATATTATTATATTTAGAAGTAATTCTCTTCTTGACATAGTAAAAATGTATATATCTTTCCTAGTATATGTGTTCATATTCCTTAAAGAATAGGAACAATTTTTACAATATACATCAAGTACACAAAGTAGAATGAGTATTCCTTGTGTTCCCTAAGACATACAGATTAATGTGGAAGATAAAAATGAAGGTGTATTTTTTCTACTTTCGTAACAACACTGGGGAAAATATGCAAGATAAATCATTTGAAGCCCACACTATATTCTATTTCAGTGCTGTGCTATAACTACTTTACTTAACTACAGTTTTAAAGACCTACTAAGGCATGGCATGATAGTCAGATGAAGGGAAATCCAATTTAGAAAGGCTCACTTGGTGGGTAAGCAGCAGACTGGAGAAATGCATAGTGTGACTGTAATTCCTCTATTTCTGGTTCAATGATATCCAAATAAACAGGATGTGAGAGTGGAGAAAACGAAGCAAAACACTGCTATTATGAACTTAAAGACATCTTGGAGTTGTGCATCCAAAACAGCTTGGGGAGTCAGATCTGCTGCTAACCATATGAATGTTTTTGGAGAGGCTGAGTCAAAATCTAAATTCCTGTTTCCCCCTCTGATAAAATTGCTGATGTTCCTTACTTTTTGGGATTCTTATGGGAGCGATTGTCTGGTGTATACATTTCCCCTCTTTTTTAGTTGAAAAGAACCTTAGGAAAGATAAATTAATGGCTGCATTTGAATCTATAAGCAAGTGAGATCTTGTAAGTTAGATTCTACAGGAAGAAAGTTATGCTTCTGGAAGTTTTTATGAATGTAAGAAGATTCAAAGTGTGTTAGAAAGAATCCTCCTACTTATGTTTTTATAAAATCAGTTTTAAAATAAGCTATAATTAGCTCAGTAATTCAGTAATATTTGGGGATATAAAGCTCAAGCTTAAATTTAATCTTTGAACCAGTTTTCTGTATTTGAACATGAAGTGCTAAATCATAATTCATTAACAAGAAGTAGAGAGAAATGTATAATACTTGCCATATGAATTCTTTCCTTTAAGATATGCTGGAATTATGTAGTATCTTTTGGAATATGATGATTCTTAATGCATTATGCATAACTGTTATTAAAAAAGAATTATCAATCTAAAAATTAACTAGTTATTACTAAAAAAACATGCAGTTGATCATGCCTATGACTGAAATCTGGGTCTTTAGCCCACAAGTTCCTGAGCAGACCAGGTGGAAGCATATTGAAAATGCAAGCAAATCACTTTAATTCCTGAGTTTGCAATCAGAACCACAAAGCTAAGACCAGTAAGAAACCTCACAAACATCATCAACAAGGTGGGAAAAGCAAACTGACTATATGTGTGAAAGAACCTCAAATTATTTATAGCATTTGATCAGATAATTCAATGTCAAAAAAGGTAACCTAAAGAAATAATCAGTAACATAAAGAATAATGAATCTATCAAAAATCTTTACTACTACATTATTAATAATAAATTTGGAAGTTAGTTATTCAACAGAAGAATTGTTAAAGAACCTGTTATATCCATATTATGGTCTTTTACATAGTCATCACAATGTTACTTAGAATTTCCAATGACCTGGAAAATATTCATTATTTAATTTTAAGCCAAAAACAGCAGGCTATGAAATTTTAATAAAATATAAATATTGTGTGTATGTAGGTATATGCATGTATGTTCATAACTCTATGTATACATTATAAGAATACTAGAAATAAATTCTCCAAAATATTATTGAGCTTAACAACTAAATTTTGTTAGTATATTTATATTTTCAATTTCATAATAAACATGTATTACTTTTATATTCAGAAAAACACAAATTGTTTATAACAATATTTTTATGAAGCTCTCCTACAGTAGCCTAATTTAAATGTATATGTGAGATATAAACTTGGAATAAATTGAAACTGAAATATTGTTATTCTATGCCCACAGTGAGGTGACTTACCTTATAGTTATCTACTACTTGGAAACTGCCTCACAAATAATAATTTTTCTCTTGATGAATCCTCCCCGGTCTGGTGCAGTTCAGTAATTCTTGTCATGTGTCCTATTTGCCAGCTGCTCCTCTCCCTCTTGCAACCTAGGTTACTGACATTCATGCTTCTATGGTATAGCATAAACAGGAAAGAATTCTATATGCCTGGGTTACAATTTTAACCCAAGACTAAAACAGACAACGATGATGACAAAAAAATTGACAAAATAAGATATGCATTATATTTGACACAGCAGTGTTTTCTTATTTTAAACACATGATATCTGAAATCAGTGTTATTGTGACTGAGATCACTCTTTTGAAATGAAAAATGTTAACAGCTTTTATTTATTTTTATTTTTTAAATATATATTTATATTGACTTTTTACAGAGAGGAAGGGAGAGGGATAGAGAGTTAGAAATATCGAGATCAGCTGCCTCTTGCACATCACCTACTGGGGATGTGCCTGCAACCAAAGTACATGCCCTTGACCAGAATCGAATCTGGGTCCCCTCAGTGCGCAGGCCAACGCTCTATCCACTGAGCCAAACTGGTTAGGGTTGTTAACAGCTTTTAAAATGTTGTTACAGTTTGGGAAGAATTGGGATAAGTCCGGTATGAATTTGGGAAAATTGTTTCTGTTTGTGGTGCAGACTAGCTATACATTCTGAGACTGTCACTTCTCTTTGAGCTGGTTTCCCTATCTGGAAAAATAGGGGTTAGTGACCATGAATGCATTAGCTCTCCTCCCAAAGTGTGACACCTCTGGATACTAAATTTTTTTCAAAGCTCAGAAATTTGAGAACACAGAATATAATGTTTTCAGTGTCATAAAAGTTTGAAAAACTAAAATTGTCATTACTCTTAAAAATATGCTTATTTCTGTACTGTAAATCAAGTGTCAAAATGAGTTGTGAACAAGGTGCTTAATTCAGTGGCACTTCATCTGCCACTGCCACTTATACAAGGTCACAGAGGTTACTCATCAAAAATGAACCCCTGCTTAGATTTAATTCTTGGACTATTTGTATACAGAGGTACTAAATCATTTTCCATTTTTTAGAACTACAATTTATTTGTTTATTATTGCATGAAAGTATCAGTCAAGACTAGTGAAACATTTCTAAAATGCAACTAAAAGTAGCTATTATTAAATTGATTAGAATAAAAATTCCTCTGATAATTTTATATAAAAATGGAAATGATGTACTATGAATACTTTTCCTACATTAAATATTTAAGCATTAATTTATCCACTCATTTCACAAAATTATCAAGTATCTACCATGCTAATTTCTGAGGGAATATAATGATGAAAAAAATGAAATAAAAACAAACAATGTGTTGCCCTTGTGGAGGTTATATTTTAATTTGTAATGTGTGTGTCTGTGTTTGGCACTATATATGTCTATGCATGTGTCTATGGTTACACACTTGTATTTATATATGAAACATAAACATTTGGGAACCAGGAAAATCTAAGAGTCATGAGACACTAGTTTCAGTGTTGGCACTTATAATACATTTTATTTCCTAAATAAGGACCCCATATTTTCTCTTTTACAATTTGACTTTGATACATTCCAGTCAAGAGGTAGAATCTAATTCTCCTCCCTTTCAAACTGTGTAGGTGATATGAATTGCTTGTAATTGCTAGAAATGCAGCAGAATGATGCTCTGTGACTTCCAAGGCTAGGTCTGAAAAAGTCAGACATTTTCTGCCTGGTTCTCTTCAGATACTTTTTCTGGGGGAACTCAACTACAGTATGGGAAATGAGTTTCCTAAGATGACCATATTGGAGATGCTGCATGTAGACACTTTGGTCAAAAGTCCCAGCTGAGCCAAGACTTATTTCATTCACCCTTTCTAAGGTGTCACACATGAGTAAAGTAGACTTGGACCCTACAGACTATCCTTTATAGCAGCTGAGCACCACTAAGTTACCTTGGACAATGGTCATGAGGAGTAGAAGAATCATCCAACTGAGATGTGTCAAATCCTTTAACTACAGAATATGTAAAGTCTAATAAAATAGTGGTTTGCTTCACAAAAAATAGTAACTGGGATAGATATACAAGTTAGTGGCTATGTAATTATTGAAAAGTTACTCACTTTCTCTGAACTTTATTTTTCTCATTTGCAAAATGAAGATGCCAAAATATTTACTATGTCCTTCCTACCCAACATAAAATAACAAAAGATCATAGAGGATAAGAGCTGTGGAAGTGCATTGTTTGTTTTTTTTGTTGTTGTTTGTTTTTTAAATATATTTTATTGATTTTTTACAGAGAGGTGGGGAGAGGGAGAGAGAATTAGAAACATCAATGAGAGAGAAACATCCATCAGCTGCCTCCTGCACACCCCCTACTGGGGATGTGCCCACAACCAAGGTACATGCCCTTGACTGGAATCGAACCTTGGACCCTTGAGTCCGCAGGCCGACGCTCTATCCACTGAGCCAAACTGGTTAGGGGTAAGAATTGCATTGTTAATAGTATGATGTGACATAAGGGCAAAGCATTCTATCTATCTATCTATCTATCTATCTATCTATCTATCTATCTATCTATCTATGTATCTATCTATCTATCTGTGTATCTATCTATCTATCTATCTATCTATCATCTATCTATCTATCAGCATCTATCATCTATCTATCTATGTATCTATCTATCATCTATCATCATCTGCCTATCTATTTGTCATCTGTCTATCACCTATCTAATTTAAAATCAGACTGATGTTTCTAACATTCAAAACACACTAATTCTCTACATTATGTGGAGATGGCTGATGCCTTTAAAGCATGTAGTGTATTGTCTAAGAGATAACACCTCAGTCACAATTGGAAGCTACATTTTGCAAACGCTCCTTCTTCAGAACAAATATATGAATTATCTCCATAGTTCAGGTTATTCTGGTTTCTCTGAGTCACATGGACTGCGCACTTAAATCTTCTTTATGTGAACACTTTCTAATAAGGTACAATTCAAGGTGTCATTTTAGCACTGATTTTCCTCAAACCCACAATTTCCCTCAGCAATTTTTATTCTCTCAGCAATTAAATACCAAGTTTGTCTCATTTCTTCACCCAATACTTTTTTGGGTCAAGAAAGTCAAATTGCAATTGAGGTCAGAATGCAGTGCTGTCAAGTTTCATTCTCAGAGCTAATTGGTGACTCTAATGTAGCTTGAGCTGTATTGCCTCTAGGTTTTAATCTGCCAGAGTTTCAGAAACTTCATTTTAAATATTTTCCTAAACCTTCTTTTACATAGTGACTCTCAGGGAAAAATTAGACATGTTTTCAAAATGATTTTCCAAGCAGAATTTGAGGCAAATTATGGGGTTCTTTTGCCTGAATTCTTCTAGTATGCAAATGTCAAAATTAATTTTTCCATTATAAGAAAAAACTGAACACATACTATGCCATGTCTTCTAACCTGTGTTTTATCCTGCCAAATGTTATGGATATATAGAAATTCACACTGTCTTATGTCTTTTATATCTCTGAAAATCAATGAAATATTCCTAGTGGTGGCTACAAACTGAGCTTTTGATCACACATCTCTGATATTGGGACACATTCTAGACTGTGGGACTGGATTTGCATACACCTCTCCAAGGTCAAAGTTTGGGCAGCGAGTTCATATACATATACTCCTCATTAGGAAAATATGATGTTTGAAAATCTGGATTTATGAAATGGAGAAAATTGAGGAAGTCGGGTGAAATTATTCTCTATAGGATTTTCTTAAACCCACAGGGACACATATGCATACATAGAAATTTTCAGAATTATATATATTATGCAGGGTAAGTTTAACTGTATAAATTGTAACTAGATACAGTATTGTTTCAAGAACTGAAAAGAAAACTAAAGAAATTGGCATTGTCGTATTCACTGTGTATTTTGTACAAGAAATATGCTAGGGATATCCTATGTGTTCTTTGTGTCAATAATGAAAAAAATCATATTGTCTCCAATTTGAAGATGAGGAAACAAAGGCTCAGATTTATTAAGTTAAATTATTCAAGGTCATTCAAATGGTAAATGGTGGAAACTTCATTTATATTACTTCAACTTCAAACTACCTGTGCAGCCTTTGTCTTCTAGTTTTTCCCATTATCCACCCTTTATGCTCTAACCACATTGAATAGTTTGGGGTATACACATTTCTACTTTTGCAAACAATGTTATCTCCTCTGGAATGCTGTTACTCCCATTTCTACATCAAATGAGGTCCCCACCCAAATAGTAATTTTTTCTTGAAGATTTCTTCAACATCCTTAATCATAGTAAAGCCATCTCATTTTCCTGTCTTCTCATGGCATTTTGTGTATCCTTTCTCATAACAACTGATCATATTCTGCTTTATATGCTATCTATGTTCATATCTTAGCTTCCTAAACAACCAGCCTGCAATAATAATAATCAGATCGGTAGTGCATTAAAGATGCATCACCCTTGCCCATTCATTTTCTTTTTAAAATAACACTCTTTAGTGACTGGTAATCGCGAAATCATTTCTAGTACCCAACACAAGAGTATAATTTTTAAATTAAATATTATGATGTATTTTTGTTTAGTTAGTTGTGAGTGTTCTCAAATCATTCAAAAACTCTCTCTCTCTCTCTCTCTCTCTCTCTCTCTCTCTCTCTATCTATCTATTTTTATCTATCAGTTAGTTCATCTACCTCTTTTCCAGGATTTCATTCAGATGTGGCCTTCTGGAACATTAATTTATAATATTCATTAAAAGGTTAGCTATTTGGGGATACCTACATAGTCCAAAAAAGGTTGTGATATGCATTTTTAAATTATGTCTTGTGAACTTGGACAGCCAATCTCAGCATCTGCATCTTGGTTTGGCTTTACTATTCTCTACACCTTATCTTGACACCTAAGCTATAACTCTCATGAACTAATATAATAAACTATAATTCTCATAAGCTGATATTTCTTTGTGGGAAAATGACTAAATATGATAACTGATGCTTTTCTTGATGAAAGAAGAGAGGGAATAAACAATGAAGTCTGAGAAAGTGACAGTCTTTAGAAAGAGAAAATCAGTAAAATTGTGTCTAAATTAAACAGAGGAAGAGTGAATTTTATGGTAGCCCACATCTCTGATATCAGCAAGCCAGCCAACCATAAGTTCTATACAGAAACAAGAAAAATAAAATTTCTCTACTTAATATTTTTGTGGAATTTTAGAGGTACTTACTCTTTTTTAGAGACATTTTCTCATTTCATAGTCATCTGTATATTGTACTGTATTCACCATCCCAAGTCAAGTCTCCTTTCATCACTATTTATATCCTCTTTACCCTCTTCTGCCTCCCCCCACCTCCTTTTCCCTCTGGTAGTCACCATACTGTTGTCTGTGTCTATGAAGATGTGTTTTTGCTTAATCCCTTCACTTTTTTCAACAAACACCCTCCCATATGACAGCTATCATTCTTTTTTCTGTATGCATGAGTCTGTTTCTATTTTGTTTGTTACTTTATTTTGTTCATTGAATTTCACATATAAGTGAAATAATATGGTATTCATCTTTCTCTGACTGACTTATTTCACATATCTGCAGGTCCATCCATAGTGTCACAAAAGGTAAGATTTCATTCTTTTTATGGGTGAGTATTATTCCATTTTGTAAATGTTCCACTGATTTTTCCCCCACTCATCCGCTGATGGCACTTGGGCTGCTTCCCAATCTTGGCTATTATAAACAACACTGCTATGAACACAGAGGTGCATATATTCTGTAGAATTGGTGTTTCGGGTTTCTTAGGATATATTCCCAGAAGTGGAATCACAGAGTCATAAGGCAGTTCCATTTTTAATTTTTTTGAGGTAACTCCATAGGAGTTATCACAGTGGCTGCACCAGTCTGCATCCACCAACAGTGCACAAAGGTTCCCTTTTCTCCACATTTTCACCAACACTTGTTGTTTGTTAATTTATTGATGATAGCCATTCTGGCAGGCCTGAGGTAACAACTTATTGTGGTTTTAATTTACATTTTTCAGATGATTAGTAACATTGAGCATCTTTTCATATGCTTATTGGACAGCTGTATGTCCTCTGGCAAAGTCTTATTAATTTCTTTTAATTGATTGTGTTTTTAGTGTTGAGTTTTATAAGTTTTTTATATATTTTGAAAATGAACATTGTAAATATTGGTATTAACCCACTATCAGACATATCATTGGCAAATTTGTTTTCCCACTTAGTGTGTTGTGTTTTCATTTTGTTGATGGTTTCCTTTGCTGTTGAAAAACTTTTTAGTTTGATGTAGCCCTATTTGTTTATTTTTTCTTTTGTTTCCCTTGCCTCAGCAGATTTATCAGGAAAAAAAAATTACTATGAGAAATTTTTGAGATTTCACAATTTAATTTGATGAAAAGCACTGCTTATGAAATGATAGATAAAACATTGTGAATCTGAAATAGTTATTTTACTTTTTAAATATACATTGTATTAGATGGGTAGAGACATATATTATAGTGGATTGTATCAAATAAAAGTTTCAGGAAGATCTTAAGACTTAGCTCTTGTTCTCCCAAAGTTGTCAAATAAAATTTTTCTCAATTATACTACAACTATTTACATATCATCAAACTGCATTTGAGCAGGATAAAGTGACAAGGTTTGGATTTCATGAGACCTCAATATTTCAATGTAGAAGCAGCTCAGTTTATTTTGACATTTTGGGGGTAATTCTTTCACTTCCTTGTGAGTTATTGATCTGAAAGTTTTACTTGCCTTCTCTAAATTCCTATACATTAGAAATTAACATTTTTGTGTGTTGTGATTGTTTTTCATTCACATTTTTTCTGAGATCTACCAACAATTGAACCTGGTTTTTCAACTATGCAAAGAAAACAATGAATTAAAGCACTTTTCTAGCTTAGATGCCTCTTTTATTTTATTTTATTTTTTTACTCATCTAGAATTACTTTTAAGTGAATTTTCTTGAGCATATGTATTGAATTCATAAATATTTTCTTTTTTTTTAAATCCTCATGCAAGGATATGCTTATTGATTTAAGAGAGAGAGAGAGTGCCCTGACTGGAAAAAAAAAAAAAAAAAAAACACAATACAAAGGGGAGATCCAAGATGGTGGCCGACAGGATGGCAGTGAGGGAGAGAGTGTGAGTGAGGGAGCGAAAGGAGAGTGTATGGGCATGTGGGGCGTGTGTGTGTGTGTGTGTGTGTGTGTGTGTGTGTGTATGTGTATGTGTGTGTGAGAGAGAGATAGAGATAGAGAGAGACAGTTATATTCCACAGGACTGTTGGGGGCTGGCAGACCAGGCTCCCCTAGCCAGGCAGCCTCTGCTACCACTGCAATCTCTCCCGGGGTGGCTGGCTCTGGCACAGAGACCATGCCATCTTGAAGCCCAGCCTCACCTCCACCTGGGAAGCCCTCGAACACCACCCGGTACCCTATAGCCACACTAGCCAGGGACCTGCTGCCTTGGCTGTGAACCCATAAACACTGAGACTCCAACCTCCCGGGCTGCAGGCTCCTAAAAAGTTTGTCCAGGGGGAGACAAGGTGGCGGCTGAATAGACGGATGGTTCTGGACCTTCTCACAGAACAGATAGAAGGAACAGCTGAATTGAATAACATCCACCTGAAATTGGCGAATTAAACACAGATGGAGAGACAATCTGCAGCTTGAAAGGACAGAAGATGCCTAGAGAACAGTAGCATCGGGGCTCTGGGCTGGAGGGAGAAACACATGCAGCTGGGACTAGAGTCTCAGAGGGAGACTGTGCTGCACCAAGTTTGTGTTCCTTGGGGACAGTGTAGTGCTCGATTGTGGAAGGGGGTCCACAGGGCTGCTGGCAGTGGGAGACTCTAGATCTAAGTCCACAGCCATGGGAGGCTGTGCCCAGAAAGCCAGACTGAAGCTCTGCACCAGCTGCAATGCCTGGAGGGCGGGGGGTAGAGACGCACAGTGGCATGGTTGCTCTGTCTTTATAATCCCCTTGCTTTTACTCACTAAACTCAGTGCATAGGATCTTTCTATTACAAACACTCACCGAGGCTGCAGTGCAGGGGAAGGTGGCTTTGTGGAAGCTGGGGAGCAAAATAGGGAGAGGCAACCAGGAAGCCAGCTCTGGGACAGTCAGGCCTCTCCAACCCTGAACAGCCATTTTTCTCCTGAAGACCAGGCCTCTTCTAGCAGCACAGCTGCACCCAGCTTTGAGCACAGGAGGGAAACAAGGATTCTGAATACCCCCAGGGAGCCCTCAGGGACTGGGTTGAGGGGCCATTTGTTCCCAGAAACTAATACAGAAACACTGCCACCTAGAGCCATGTCAGAAATAGATGCTTGTGTAAATACCACTGAAAGCAGGCAGACAAAGCAGCAGATTGGTCCAGTCTGGCTGACACCAAGGTTGTGGAGTCTGACACAGAGGAGTGGTAGATTGGTGGGAGCTTCAACATGGTGCTGACTGTTTAGCAAGAAGCTGAGACGTGGCTGATAGAACAGTGGAGAGGGGTCTTAAACCAGCTCCCATGGGACATTAAACTCAGCTGAAGTGAATGAACTTCACTACTTTACTTTTTTGTTTTTTTATCTTTTACTTAAAAAACTAAATTGTTTCTCTTTTCTTTATTTTATTATTTATTATTATTATTTTTGACATTTAATTTTAAAATTTTAAAATTTTTTTGGATTAGTGTTCTACATTCTATTTTTATTTTTATTTTTATCATTAGTTTACTTTATCTCATTTTTCCCTTTATGCCAACCCTTTCTTCCTCACTTTCTTCCTCAGCACATGAGTGGATTAGAAAACTGTGGTACATCTATACAATGGAATACTACCCTGCTATAAAAAGGAAGGAACTTTTACCATTTGCAACAGCATGGATGGAACTGGAGAGCATTATGCTAAGCGAAATAAGCCAGTCAGAGAAAGACAAATATCACATGATCTCACTCCTATGTGGGATATAATGATCAACATAAACTGATGAACAAAAATAGATCCAGAGACAAGGTAGCACTGAACAGACAATCCAACCTCAGAGAGAAGGCAGGGGAAGGAGGGTTAGAGATCAACCAAAGGACTTGTATGCATGCATATTAGCATAACCAGTGGACACAGACACTGGGGCGATGGGGGCTTGCCCTTGGGTGTGGGAGTGGCGTCAAGTGGGGAAAAAGGAGACATATGTAATACTTTAAACAATAAAAAAACAAAACAAACAAAAACAATACAAAAGATCAATGAAACCAAGGAGCTGGTTCTTTGAAAAGATAAACAAGATTGATGAGCCTTTAGCCAGACTCCTCAAGAAACAAAGAGAGCCTGGCCGGTGTTTCTCAGTGGTTGAGTATCAACCTATGAACCAGGAGGTCACAGTTTGATTCCTGATTGGGGCACATGCCCAGGTTACAGGCTCAATCCCCAGTGTGGGGTGTTCAGGAGGCAATCGATCAATGATTCTCTCTCATCATTGATGTTTCTATCTCTCTCTCCCTCTCCTTTCCTCTCTGAAATCAATAAAAATATTTTAAAAAATAAACAAAAAGAGAGGATCCAAATAAATAAATTCAGAAACAAAAGAGGTGAAGTAACAACTGACACCACAGAAATACAAAGGATTATAAAAAAAATACTATGAACAACTATATGCCAACAAGCTAGACAATCTGGATGAAATGGATAAATTCATAGACAAGTACAGTCTTCCTAAACTGAATTAGGAAGAATCAGAAAATCTGAATAGGCCAATAAAATGATGAAATAGAAACAGTAATAAAAAAAATCCAAGCAAACAAAAGTCCTGGTCTGGATGGATTCACAGGGGAGTTTTACCAAACATTCATAGAAGAACTAACACTGATACTCCTCAACTATTCCAAAAAACCCAAGAGGAAGCTCTTTTTATGAGGCCATCATTATCCTAATTCCAAAACCAGATAAAGACACTACAAAGAAAGGAAATTACAGGCTAATATCCCTGATGAACCTAGAGGAGATAATAGCTTTTATCAGAGGATCTATTGGCTGTGTGTTAGCATTATTAGAACAGTAACCCTTTTTCCCATTTTAAATACAATATATTCCTGAGAGCATATGCTTTTCTTTATTGAAATAAATTACTTTACCTGAATTTTACAATTTTCCTACTTTACTCTGGTTTTACTCTATCTGCTAGTGATGAACTTATCCATATTTGGAAGAGCTCTTTTAAATTTTTTTTCAGGATCATACTTAAGGCAGAGTAACATTTTCAAAGCAAGTTACATGTACTTCAATATTCTTTTCATAGAACATTGTAGGAAAGAATATGTGAGCCTAATTGTAAGGGTAAATGTAGTTTGTCTTTTTTCTCTTACTTGTATATATCATTAGGGTCCCCAAATTTAGTTTAGGAATGAGAAATAAAAAAAGGATGGAAGAACATTCTAATGGATAATATTAGTGTATTTATAAGTAGTTAACACCATATAAGAAGTAATGTTAACAGACAAAATAGTTAGCTTATAAAACTAAATGGAGCCACCTTAAAATTTGGAGTCCACAGTAAAATTTAATTTGGGTTGCTATTCAGCATTGGCTTTGACAGGTTCCTTTTTTACGCTTTCTTAATCTAAAGTGGTTTTGTGAATTGAATTTAAATGCTGTTACTAGGTTGATAATACATAGTACATTTTAAAACACGAGTTCTCTATTGGCTGCAACATTCAAATTTCACTTGTTAGAGAGATAGAGTATTTCTATTAGCACGAGACTTATTTACAGTTCTGAGGGCTAGTAAGCACCACAGATGATAAAATTTAGTTTGCCATGGTAAAGAACAAGCAGGCAGCATTCCCTTTTGAGTCTTAATTTTCAAAATGAGTTGGAGCCTGGACTGCATGGCTCAGTGGTTGTTGAATCGACCTATGAGCCAGGAGGTCAGTGTTCGACTCCCGGTCAGGGCACATGCCCCAGTTGCTGACTCAAACCCCAGTGAGAGGCATGCAGGAGGCAGCCGATCAATTATTCCCTCTCATCATTGATGTTTCTATCCCTCTCTCCCTCTCCCTTTATCTCTGAAGTAAGTAAAAATATATTACAAAAAATGAGTTGGATACAGCTGTGCTGAATTGCCTGTACTCATTCATGTTCTCCTTTTCTCTTTTTTATTGTTTAAAGTATTACACATAGTCGTACATATATCTCCTTTTTTTTCCACTGATCTTCCCCCAGCCTCCCCTACCCCCTGTCGCATGCCCTCATCCCCCCCCCCCCAGTGTCTTGTGTCCATGGGTTGCGCTTATATGCATGCATACAAGTCCTTCGGTTGATCTCTTTCCCCCCCGCCTCCCCAACACTCCCCAGCCTTTCCGCTGTAATTTGACAGTCTATTTGATGCTTTACTGCCTCTGTATCTATCTTTTTGTTCATCAGGTTATAATGTTCTTTATTTTCCATAAATGAATGAGATCATGTGGTATTTTTCTTTCATTGACTGGCTTATTTCACTTAGCATAATGCTCTCCATTTCCATCCATGCTGCTGCAAATGGTAAGAATTCCTTCTTCTTTATAGTAGCGTAGTATTCCATTGTGTAGATGTACTATAGTTTTCTAATCCACTCATCTGCTGATGGGCATTTAGGCTGTTTCCAAATCTTAGCTATGGTGAATAGTGCTGCTATGAACATAGGGGTGCATATATCCTTTCTGATTGGTGTTTCTAGTTTCTTGGGATATATTCCTAGAAGTGGGATTACTGAGTCAAATGGGAGTTCCATTTTTAGTTTTTTGAGGAAACTCCATACTGTTCTCCACAGTGGCTGCACCAATCTGCATTCCCACAAGCAGTGCACGAGGGTTCCTTTTTCTCTGCATCCTCTTCAGCACTTGTCTTTGTTGATTTGTTGATGATACCATTCTGACAGGTGTGAGATGGTACCACATTGTCGTTTTGATTTTCATCTCTCAGATAATTAGTGACTTTGGTCATATTTTCATATGTCTCTTGGCCTTCCTTCTGTCTACTTTCGAAAAGTATCTATTTAGGTCCATTGCCCATTATTTTACTGGACCATTTATCTTCCTTTTATTAAGTTGTATGAGTTACCTGTAGATATTGGAGATTAAAACTTTATCAGTGATAACATTGGCAAATATGTTCTCCCAAACAGTGGGCTTTCTTGTTGTTTTGTTGATGGTTTCTATTGCTATACAAAAGCTTTTTATTTTGATGTAGTCCCACTTATTTATTTTCTCTTTAGTTTCCATTGCCCTAGGAGTGGTATCGGTGAAGAAATTGCTTCAGCATATGTTTGAGATTTCTCTGCCTGTGGATTCCTATAGTATTTTTATGGTTTCCTGTTTTATGTTTAAGTCCTTTATCCATTTTGAGTTTATTTATTTATTTATTTTTTGGTATGGTGTAAGTTGGTGGTCTAGTTTTTTTTTTTTGGTGTTTTTTTTCATATATCTGTCCAATTTTCCCAACACCATTTATTGAATAGATTGTCTTGACTCCATTGTATGTTCATGCGTCCTTTGTCAAATATTAAATGAGCACAGTGGTTTGGGTAGAAATCTGGGTTTTCTATTCTATTCCATTGGTCTATATGTCTGTTCTTGTGCCAGTAACAGGCTGTTTTGAGAACAGTGGCTTTGTAATACAGCTTGAAATCAGGTATTGAGATCCCACCTACTTTGTTCTTCTTTTTCAGGATTGCTTCAGCTATTTGGGTTGTTTTTTTTTTTTGTTTATTTGTTTTTTTAATTCCAGATGAATTTTTGGAGAGTTCTTTCTAGGTCTGTGAAATATGCCATTGGTATTTTAATGGGGAGTGGATTGAATCTATAGATTGCTTTGGGTACTATGGACATTTTGATGATGTTGATTCTACGAATCCATGAACATGGTATGTTCTTCCATCTGTTTATGTTTTACTCTATCTCTTTTTTCAGTGTCCAGTAGTTTTCCGCATATAGGTCTTTTACCTCCTTAGTTGATTCCTAGGTATTTTAATTTTTTTGGTGTAATGGTAAATGGGATTGGTTTTTTAGTCTCTCTTTCTGTAAGTTCACTATTGGTGGATAGAAATGCATAGATTTCTTGGCATTAATTTTGTATCTTGCTACTCTGCCAAATTCATTTAAGACTAATAGATTTTTGATGGAGTCTTTAGGATTTTTTATGTACAATATAATGTCATCTGCGAATAAGGACAGCTTTACTTCTTCTTTTCCAATTTGGATGCCTTTTATTTCTTCTTCTTGTCTAATCACAATGGCTAATACTTCCAGTACTATGTCGAACAGGAGTGGTGAGAGTGAGCATCCCTGTCTTGTTCCTGTTCTTAGAGGAAATGGTTTTAATTTTTGCCCACTCAATATGATGTTGGTTGTGGATTTGTCTTATATGGCTTTTATTATGTTGAGGTATGATTCTTCTCTTCCCACCTTGCTGAGAGTTTTTATCAAGAAAGGGTGTTGGATTTTGTCAAATGCTTTTTCTGCATCAATCGATATGACTATGTGGTCTTTATCTCTCAATTTGTTTAGGTGATGTATCACATTTATTGTTTTGCAGATATTGTACCATCTTTGCATCCCTGGGATAAATCCTACTTGGTCATGGTGTATGATCTTTCTGATGTACTGCTGGATCCGATTTGCTAGAATTTTGTTGAGGATTTTAGCATCTATGTTCATGAGGGATATTGGCCTGTAATTCTCTTTCATTGTGTTGTCTTTATATGGTTTTGGTATTAGGGTGATGCTGGCTTCATAGAAGGAGCTTGGACGTGTTCCTTCTTCTTGAATTTTTTGTAATAGTCTGAGGAGGATAGGTTTTAGTTCTTCCTTGAATGTTTGGTAAAACTCCCCTGTGAAGCCATCTGGCCCTGGGCTTTTGTTTGCTGGAAGCTTTTTGATGACTGCTTCAATTTCTTCCATAGTTATTAGCCTATTGAAGTGTTTAGATTCTTCCTGATTGAGTTTTGGAAGTTTGTATTTTTCTAGGAATATGTCCATTTCCTCCAGGTTGTCCAGTTTGTTGGAATAGAGTTGTTCATAGTATTTTTAACAATCCTTTATATTTTTGTGGGGTCTGTTGTTATTACTCCTCTTTCATTTTTATTTTGTTTATTTGGGTCCTCTCTCTTTGCTTCTGGGTGAGCCTAGCTAGAGATTAATCAATCTGGTTTATCCGTTCAAAGAACCAGCTCTTGGTTTTGTTGATCTTTTGTGTTTTTGTTTGTTTGTTTGTTTGTTTTTAGTCTCTATGTCATTTATCTCCACTCTGATCTTTATTATTTCCTTCCTTTTGCTCACACTGGGCTTTTCTTGTTGCTCTCTTTATAACTCTTTGAGTTGTAGGGTTAGGTAATTTATTACCATTATTTGTTGTTTTTTTTGCAGTAGGCTTGGATAGCTAAGAAATTCCCTCTCAAGACTGCTTTCTCTGTGTCCCATAGATTTTGGATTGTTGTGTTTTCATTGTCATTTGTTGCCATGATTTTTTTTATTTCTTCTTTGATCTCTCTGATAACCCAGTCATTATTTAATAGCATGCTATTTAGACTCCATGTGTTTGATTTTTTTGGATTGTTTTTATTGTAGTTGATTTCCAGTTTTATGCCATTGTGATTTGAGAAGATGCTTGATATGATTTCTATTTTCTTGAATTTGAAGAGACTTTGCCTGTGACCCAACATATGGTCTATCTTTGAAAATGACCCATGTGCACTTGAGAAGAATGTATATTCTGTGGCTTTGGGGTGAAATGTTCTGAAGATGTCAATTAATTCCATCTGATCTAGTGAGTCATTTAGGATTGATATTTCTTTGCTGACTTTTTTAGAGGGTTTTTCCAATTATGATAGTGTGGTATTAAAGTCCCCTACTATGATTGTATTGCTGTCAATCTCTCTCTTGATATCCTCCAGAAGTTTTTTTTATGTATTTGGGTGCTCCTGTATTGGGTGCGTATATGTTTAACAGAGTTATTTCTTCTTGTTGGATTGCTCCCTTTAGTATTATGAAGTGGCCTTTCTTATCTCTTGTTATGTCCTTCAGTTTGAGATCTAATTTGTCAGATATAAGTATTGCTACCCCAGCTTTTTTTTCATTTCCATTCACTTGAAAAACCGTTTCCGTCCCTTCACCCTAAATTTGTGTGCATCTTTTTTTCTGAGGTGGGTTTCCTGTAGACAGCAGATATATGGGTCATGTATTCTTATCCACTCAGTTACCCTATGTCTTTTGATTGGGGCATTTAATCCATTTACATTTAAAATTATTATTGATAAGTGCTTGTTTGTCACCATTTTTATTCTTTACTCCTGTGTTCCTTCTTTGCTTCCTATTTCTTTTATTTTTTTTTTTTTTAACAGCAGACCCTTTAGCGTTTCTTGCATTGCTGGTTTGGTGGTTATAAATTCCCTTAGTCCTTTTTTGTCTGTGAAGCTCCTGATTTCACCCTCAAGTTTGATTGATAGCCTTGCTGGGTACAGTATTCTTGGATTCAGACCCTTCCTTTGCATGACTTTGTATATTTCATTCCATTCCCTTCTGGCCTGATGTGTTTCTGTTGAGAAATCAGTCACTAGTCTGATGGGGGATCTTTTGTAGGTAACTTTCTGTCCCTCTCTGGTGGCTTTTAAGATTCTTACTTTGTCATTGGTGTTTGCCAATTTAATTATAATGTGCCTTGGCTTCTGTCTTTTTGGGTTTATTTTGTTTGGGACTCTGTGAGCTTCTTGGATTTGTGTGAGTTTTTTCTTCTCTACATCAGGGAAGTTTTCTGTCATTATTTCTTCAAACAGGTTTTCTATTCCTTGCTCAATTTCCTCTCCTTATGGAATCCCTATTATGTGGATTTTGTTTTGTTTTGTGGAGTCCCAAAGTTCCTTAGATTCTCCTCCTGCTTTTTAATTTTTTTCTAGAAGCTGCTCTGCTTGGGTATTTTTTTCTACCTTGTCTTCACTGATGCAGTCCTCTGCTTCTTCTAGTCTATTGTTGATGCTTTCTATTGAGTTCTTTATAGCAGCAATATCATTTTTCATTTGTTCTTGGTTCTGTTTCATTTCCTCTTAGTTCTTGCACATATTGTTGAATTTGTCTTCCATTATTTTCATCCACCTTATGACCATTTCTCTGAATTCTTTCTCTGACAGGTTGCTTGCCTCCATTTAATTTACTTCCTTTTCTGGTGATGCCTCCTTTTCTTTCATATGCGGGCTGTATCTTTGACTCCCCATGATCTGTCTTCTCTGGGTGTCTGATTATGTAGTTCTCTCTCTCCTGCGTTGATTTAAAGGCACAAAATACAACACAACAAGGCACAGCACACAAGGCACTGAACACAAATATATTTATGATACTAGTAACCTCAAATATAGGTGACCACCAGAGAAAAAATAATAAGAGGATAAAAAAGAAAGAAGAAGAGAAAAAAAAGGGAGAAAAGAAGTGCAAAAATGAAATTGGGAAAAGGAAAAAAAAGTAAAAGAGAAAGAAAGAGAATAATAAAGAAGAGGGGGAAAAAACTATTTATATGGGGAGAAAACTCCAATAGAACAGCCACTAATCCCAACAAATACCTAGAGATGAATGTAAACTACAAACAACAACTAATATCAAGCATGGAGAGGGAGAATAGAAGCAAAAAAAAAATAACCCCCCCCCCACACACACAAAAACAAAAAACAAAAACAAAAAAAAAAAAGAAAAAGTGAAACAATCTCACAAACAAGCAAAAAAATAACCAATAAAATCAACACTCAAGCAAACAACAACAAAAGGACAGAGAGAAAAAAAAAAACCAATTTGGATAATGAAGAAAGAGAAGAGAGAGTTGTGTATGGACTTAGAGGAGTGGATTGGAAATTATATATATCAGTAGGCTGAAATTTTAACAAGTGGTAAAAAGAAGGAATGGGGAAAATCTAAAGCAGGAATAGGGTAAGAAACACAGGACAACAAAAGGGGAAATTGAGGAAGAGAGTGTTGGCATAAAGGTAAATTTGAGATAGAGTAAAATGATGCTAAAGGAAAGATGAAAATAGAATGTAGAAGACTAATCCCAAGATAAAATAAAGAAAAAATAAAATGAAACTTTTAAAAAAAGGTAAAATAGTAGTAGTAACAGGACTGATTAAAAATAAAAATGTAATAATTAAAAAGGTAAAATCAAGTGAGGAAAAAAGAAAAAAAATTAGTTTCTTAAGTAAAAGATGAAAATAAAAATAAAAATGTGCAGTAGTGAAGGTCATTCACTTCCTCTACTGTTCTGTTTGGCACACCTGTTTCCTGGTCAGGACAGTATTGAAGTCCCCTGCATTCCACTGCTCCTCAGTGTTGTAGACCACAGTCCTGATTTTCAAGCAGGCATTATGTCTTTATTTCTTATACTCCTTTATTTGTGTTTACACAAGAGTCAATTTGTGATTCAACCCCTGGGTGGCAGTGTTTCTGGACTGACCTCCGAGTCTATAGGTCCTCTTTAGCTAGTGTTTAGATTTTGTTTTCACTGTGGCACTTAATACCAGTTTGGGGGAATGGGCTTCCCCAGAGCTGATTTTCTGATCGTTATTCCCTGCTCTGATCCCCAGGTTCCAGAAAAACAACTTTCCCCTGCAGTCTCTTAGAGTGTCCCCAATTGGGTGATCCTATGTATTGGACTTAGCAATCAAAAGCAAGGATTTAAAGAGGAAAAAACAAAAAAACAAAAAAAGAAAAGAAAAGAAAGAAAAGAAAAGAAAAGAAAAGAAAAGAAAAAAAAGAAAAGAAAAGAAAAAAAGAAAAGAAAAGAAAAGAAAAGAAAAGAAAAGAAAAGAAAAGAAAAGAAAAGAAAAGGAAAGGAAAAGAAAGAAAAAAGAGCCAGAGTAAGTGGGCGAACTCTGGCACTGCAAGCAAGTCTGTGCAGTCTTTTTTCCCCTTGGGTCTAACCAGCCAGCACACTGTTAAAATTTTTAGGCTGAACCCCTGTGCCCAGTTCAGCTATGGGTTGTTTTGTAGAGTTCCCCTCTACTAGCAGCCCTGCGGATCCTCCTCCACATTCGGGAGTCACGCTAGCCCCAATGGCCTCGGATCTTTTCTTGGGCGCAGACTTCCCAGATCCTCTATCTCCTGTTGTGCATGTTTCTGTCTCCTGCCTGGATCACAGACCTCATCTTATCCTAGGCGAAATCTGACCTTTCCGTGAGGAGGTGCAGAGCTCCTCCAAATCTGTGTGTTCATGCTGCTTGGGGACAGGTGCTCCTGGGTTCGCAGATGTTTTCTGGGTGTTGTTGTAGATTCCCAAGATTTTTAGGCTTCTGATAACATCCACTCTCCCCTTCAAGATGGTGCGGTCTCCATGTCAGAGCCAGTTTCTCTGGGAGCAATTTCAGCAGAAGTGGAGGCTGCCTGGTCAGGGGAACCCCATCTGGCAATCCTCTACAGTCCCTTGGAGTATACCTGTCCCTCAACTCACAAATAAACACTCCCCATGTGACCACACAGTCTCCTTTCGTTCTCTCACTCACGCACTATCTTGCAGTCTGCCTTCCCATCTTCCCAAGTTCTCCTTTTCTCTTGTTCTCCTTGTTAATAAGAAGTAATCATTAAAAATATTCCTCTGCATAAAAGTACTATTATCTTCTTTCTAGATTATTCCCTAAGTTAATATCCTCCATAAGTAGGAGGTTCCATGGTCACATATTACTATATTCTTTAATATAATTTTTTTTAATTCACCATATTTTGGAATTAATATTTATTTATTCCTTCAAATTAAAAAAAAATGTCTTGCTTTGTGGAAATTATATTTAAAGAACAGAGTGGAACACAATACAAAACAAAAAAAGTTGTATAGCATGTCTGATGGTAATGATTAAAAAAAGGGATGGAGGGTACCAATCAGAATAGACTTCATTGGCAAAGAGACTTTAGAAGAGACTTGATAAAAAGGAAGAGAATGACTTATGTAGACAAAAGGAACAGCCAAGTGCAAAGAATGTGAAGCAGGAATGTGCCTAGAGCAGTGATAGCGAACCTATGACATGTGTGTCAGCACTGACATGCGTAGCCATTTCTGATGACACGCGGCCGCTGAGGTTTATTAAATACAATTATATATAAAAATTATACATTTATGTTATTTAAACTATAAATATCGCAAAATAAGCAAAATAATGTTTTTTTCTAAAAGTGACACTACCTGAGTTATGCTCAGTTTTTTGGCGAAGTTTGACACACCAAGCTCAAAAGGTTGCCCATCACTGGCCTAGAGGGTTGGAAGAATTAAAATGCAATGAAGTCAATCAGCCTAAGTGTGTACAAGGAAGAAAGTAGTAGCAGAGGTCAGAGAAGTGCAGACATAAAACTAACAAAGAGGCAGGAAATATTGATATCAAGGCTGAGACATATTTACTATGTATAAATCCATTTGCAATGTATTAACCATGGGTAATTTGTGCAGGTAATAGGATTAGAAATTTGACTGTCATTATTGATCTAAGTAATCTGTTATTTAATACTCGTGGCCCGGTGCACGAAATTTGTGCACATTAAAAGGGGATTAATTAGAGAAAATATTTTAATATTGCGATTTGCCCTTTCTCTATAATAGAAGTGTCAGAGATGAAAGAAAATTAGTAAAATGTATATGAAAATCTTCCTCCTGTCAGAGTCTGGGGCGCACCATGTGATCCAGAGTCAAGTCCCCGCCCACCCACGTGCACCTCAAATTGCTCCAGACCCAGACCCAGTCACCCACAACATTGGGCTAGATCCAAACCCAGGCTGTCCCACCCTTGTCAAGACCTGGTGGGCAGGGGGTGCAACCTCAGGTCCCCTGGCCTGGTGCTGGGGCAGGGGGCAAGGCCTGAGGTCTCCCAGCCTGGGCCATAAATCCCTGATGGGTGGGGGATGTGGCCTGAGATCCCCTGTTAAGCCCCTCCAGGCAGGGGACTTGCCTTGAGGTCCCTAGTCAAGACCCGCTGAGCAGGATATGCACCCTCAGGTTCCCTAGCCCAGTGCCGGGATGGGAGCACAGCCTCAGGTTCTCCATAAAGCCCCACTGGGAGGGAGGCACAGCCTCAGGTCCCCCAACAAGCCCTGCTGGGCAGGGGACAGGGCCTGAGGTTCCCTGGCCCGGGGTGAGGGTAGCAGCCTGAGGTCACCTGGCCCAGCAATGAGGCAGGGGAGCACACCTTGAGGTCCCCTGTCTAGCCCCACTGGGTGGGGGGTGCGGCCTGAGGTCCCTCATCAAGCCTTGCAGGGTGGGGGGCATGATCTGAGGTCCCCCTTCAAGCCCTGCCAGGTGGGGGTGTGACCTGAGGTCCCCTCTCAAGCCCTGCCAGGCAGGTGGGCGTGGCCCAAGGTCCCTTGACCTGGGGCGAGGGGAGCAGCCTGAGGTCCCCTGGCACAGCACTGGGGTGGGGGGGAATGCATCTTGAGGTCCCCTATCAAGCCCCACTGGGTGGGGGGGCATGGCCTCAGGTCCCCTGCCTGGTGCTGGGGTGGGGAGCGCGGTCTCAGGTCTCCTGGTCTGGCACCAGGGCAGGGGGCATGGCCTGAGGTTCCCCGTCAAGGCCTGCTGGATGGGGGGCTTGGCCTGAGGTCCCCCATTAAGCCCTGCCAGGTGGGGGGCACAGTCTGAGGTCCCCTGTTAAGCCCCACAGGGACAAGGGGGCACGTAGCCTCAGATCCCTGCTGATTGCTTGTTAAGGCTCGTTACAGGAACTCAGCCTCCGCTGTGGGTGCAGCCATCTTTATGGCGGAGTGATGGCCAATTTGCATATTCCCTCTTTATTATATAGGATTTTATTCTATAGATAAAGCTTAAGATTTCAAGTTAGTACTGATATAATAAATTAGAAACATATTACATGGTGTAATTCTGTTTGAAGGGTTATTCTAAGAGGGTTGGTAGAAGAGCAGTGTCTACAGTGTTTTAAATTTATGACTAAAAACATGAAGGCTTATTCAACAAGACACCAACATGACTTGCTGAGCAATGCAGGAATTAAACTGTCAAAGTGTTACATGTCTTCATATCCATGAGACATATGGCCTGTGTTTAAATTCAATTATTTAAAATGAATATGTTAAGCAATATATATCTATGTAGATATATTTGTAGATAATCAAACTTTTCAAACACCAGTTTCAAGAAATTAGAGTAGTATTCTTTTTCCTCTTTATTTTTGGGTTTAGTAATTAATTTTTATATACTAAAAAGAATTTGGACGTATGCTACAGAACCCTGAATATGGACCCCAATACTGTTTACACTTATTTTACTCATTTGTGCTCTAGTTTATACAATATCTCCGATTAACTAATAATAAAACTTTACTTCTTTAATCATTTTATAAAAAATAACACAATTGACCTAATTAAATGTTTTTTCTTTGCATTACACAATATTGACGTTTTACTCTTTTTTTTTTTAATCCTCATGCGATGACATGTTTTTCATTGATTCTAGAGAGAGAAAGGAAGAGAGGGAGAGAGAAAGAAATATTGAATGGTTGCTTCATGTACCCCAAATGAGGATCAAAACCACAACCTGGGTATGTGCACTGGCCAGGAATTGAACCTGCAATCCTTCAGTGCACTGGTGGATGCTCTAACCAACTGAGACACACTGGTCAGGGCCACTCTACTGTTTGAATTGCCTAAGCCCTTTAAGAAAAGGGGGAGAACTGTGATGCAAGCTTTCACAATGTGTTTAAAAGCTTTAAATAAATGTGTTTTAAAAGCATAGGACAAAGGAATTACATATTAAGCACTCATTTGTGAATGATTTATTAAAGCTAGGTTGAACCATGTGATTGTCTATCTTATATTTTTGCTTTTAAGTTAGATAACTTGGGTTTGGGCACAGTTTAATTATTCACTGGCTCTGAGCCACTAGTTAGCAACAGTAAAATTGGAGGTTTCAGCCTGGCCAGTGTGGTTCAGTGGTGAGTATCAACCCATGAATCAGGAGGTTATGGTTCAATTCCTGATCAGGGTACATGCCTGGGTTGCTGTCTCTATCCCTGGTGGGGGCATGCAGGAGGCAGCCGATCAATGATTCTCTTTCATCATTGATGTTTCTATCTTGCTCTCCCTCTCCCTTACTCTTTGAAATCAATAAAAATATATTTAAAAGAAAAAAATAAAATAGGAGGTTGTACTAGATCAGTGATTTGAAAACTGTTTTCCTGTAGACGAAGGTACATCAAGGGCTACTGCTGGAGTTAGAGGGGGTGAGATGAAAAGGGTGTGCACAGGAAGGCAGCTGCAGCCAGTGGGGAGCACATCAGCTCTGCACAGACTGGCTCAGCCCTGACGAGCTGGGTGACCTTGGGCAAATTACTTAACATCTTTGTGCCTCAGTTTCCTCATCTGTCAAAACAGGATGAAAATAGTGCCCTCTCAGAGGGTCTGAGGCTAACCTGAGTTAACATAAGACATGCTCACAATAGTGGCTGACTCACAGAATATTTAAAAATTCCAGGAAGATGGCGGCTGGCAGGACAGAGTGGAGAAAGAGGAAGTGAGTGAGTGAGGGTATAAAAGGAGAGTGTGTGGTTGTGCGTCGGGTGTGTGAGAGTTAGTGAGGGAAAGTTAAATCTCGCAGGAGCAGCAGGGGCTTGCAGAAAGCCTCTCCTTGACAAAGAGAGACTACCACCACTGCGGGCACTTGCGGGACAGCGGGAACCTAGCACAGAGGGAGCCCACGCCATCTTGAGCGGAGAACGGCCTTAGGTAGAAACTCATCAACACCACCAACAAGACAGGCCTTGGAACTGCCCCGCGATCCAGAGCCCACTCCAACCAATATCCTGCCACCCCAGCTGCAAACTCGCGGAACCTGGGACCTCCACCTCCAAAGACACAGCTTTCCGCAGCTGTAAGTGCAACTCCCCCTCCCCAACAGCAGAACCCCTGGTTCCTGCCCATGTGCATGCACGAACACACACTCCTGTGGTCTCATCCCCAGGACACTTCACTCTGGGTTTGCACCCAAAGGTGAGATTCTGTGCAGATGGGGCCCGTGGCCCCACAGTGGAAATTCCTTCTTTCTTCTTCCTGGAGGGTTGCCGACATTAACCCCAGCTGTGCGTGCACTTGCACCTCCTCAGCCCCAGGTCACTTTACTTCGGGTTTGCACCCTAGGTTGTGATTCTGCGCAGACTGGGGCACGCTCAGCGGAAATTCCAAACTCCCCCAACCCAGAGGGTTACCCACATTAACCCCAGCTGCCCCCAGCTGCATACACACTCGTGCACTCTCATACCCAGGACACTTCACTCCAGATTTGCATCTGAGGGTGAGATTCTGTGCAGACCGGGGCCCGCAGCCCCACAGTGGAAATTCCTTCTTCCTTCTTCCTGGAGGGTTGCCCACATTAACGCCAGCTGCGCATGCACTTGCATGTTCTCAGCCCCAGGTCACTTTGCTCACGGTTTGCACCCAAGGGTGTGATTCTGCACAGACGGAGGTGCGCGGCCCCGCAGTGGAAGTTCTGAATTCCCTCTTCCTGGAGGGTTGCCCACATTAGCCCCAGCTGCTCAACCGAAGTACCAGGACCCCTCGGAGTGCATCAGAGCTCTACGACCAGAGAGCATGCCTCCACAGGTACTAACACACTGAGCCCAACCAACCACAGGGCGCTAGTGGGAGCCATTGTGAGCTCTCCTTGGGTGTGATCTTGAACAAGCAGGGGGTGCATGCCCCTCCAGCAGTAGAAGCTTTGAACTCACTTACCGTGGATACCGGCCCATAGGCACCCCAATTACCCGGCTACACTGCCAGGGCCCTTCAGAGCCCTTCAGTGTGCCTCACTGGCAAAAGTACTGAGGGTGCTCCTGTAAAACACCACTGGGAGTAACAACCTATCCACCACAGGTGCAACAGAAAAATCTGAGTCTGCTCACCCCAGGACTGCAGATCTCAGGGCACCACAGCAACACCTTTCAAAGACCAGATCCCCTGAGCCCCAACACCCCAACAGAAGGTACCTGGGAACCACTGTGAGTCCCTGCTGGGCATGTGTGATTACAATTAAATGTGCAAGACAGCAAAAATTGAGACACTCGCACCCACAGCTGCTGATATCTAGACGCCACAGTTGTGCCTCTTAAGCTCGCAGGCCAACATCAAGAGTACCCAAATAGCTCGAGTAGGAGCTACACTAGATTAACAAACCAAGGAAAACTGAGATTAATCCAGTAGCACCATCCCCAAAAGAACCTAGGCAGCAAAGCAACTGGATCTACAGTTAAAACATTACAGGAAAACATGGGGAGACAAAAAGGAAATCCCCAAAGGAAAGAAAAAGAAGAATCACCAGAAAGGGAGTTAAATGAACTTGAGGCTAGTGGCCTAACAGAGAAAGAATTCAGAGTATTCGTTATAAGGGTGTTTAAGCGGATGGATGACAAATACACACAACTCAATGAGAACTATAAGGAGCTGAATGAAAATGTCACCAACATGAAAAGAAACCAAGAGGAGATGAAGAATGACATAGCTGCAATGAAGAACACAATGGAAGGCCTAAAGAGTAGAGTAGAAGAGACTGAGGACCGCATCAGCGAATTAGAAGACAAGGTAGGAAAAAACACACAAACACAGCAGCAACTGGAAAGAAGACTTAAAAAGCAAGAGGAGCGCCTAAGGGAGCTATGTGACTACACAAAACGAAACAACATTCAAATAATAGGGATAAAAGAAGGAGAGGAAGAGAAACAAGGAATAGAAAACCTGTTTGAAGAAATAATGACAGAAAACTTTCCTGATATTGGCAAGAAAAAAAACTATCCAATCCAAGAAGTACACAGAGTCCCAAACAAATTTAACCCCAAAAGACCGACACCAAGACACATCATAATTAAATTGACGAACACCAACGACAAAGCAAGAATCTTAAAGGCTGCCAGAGAGAGACAGAAAGTTACCTACAAGGGATCTCCTATCAGAATATCAACTGATTTATCAACAGAAACACACCAGGCCAGAAGGGAATTGAATGAAATATACAAAGTGATGCAAAACAAGGGACTGAATCCAAGAATACTATACCCAGCAAGGCTATCATTCAAAACTGAAGGTGGAATCAGAAGCTTCACAGATAAAAAAGGGCTAAGAGAGTTCATCACTACCAAGCCAGCAATGCAAGAAATGCTAAAGGGACTGCTGTAAAAGGAAGAAATAGAAAGGCAAGAAGAAAAACAAACAGTAAGAAAAAATATGAGAACAAACAGATACTTATCAATAATAACATTAAATGTAAATGGATTAAATGCACCAATCAAAAGACATAGGGTAGCTGAATGGATAAGAAAACATAACCCATATATTTGCTGTCTACAAGAGACCCACCTTAGATCAAAGGATTCACACAGACAGAGTGAAGGGATGGAAAAACATTTTTCAGGCAAATGGAAATGAGAAAAAAGCTGGGGTTGCGATACTTATATCAGATAAAATAGACCTCAAAGTAAAGGCCATAATAAGAGATAAGGAAGGCCACTACATAATACTAAAGGGAGCAATTCAACAAGAAGATATAACTCTGGTAAACCTTTATGCACCCAATGCAGGAGCGCCCAAATACATAAAAAATCTCCTGGAAGATATCAATGGAGAGATCGACATCACTACAATCATAGTAGGGGACTTTAATACATCAATGGATAAATCCTCTGGACAAAAAATCAGCAAAGAATCAGCAATTCTACATGACACACTAGATCAGATGGACCTAATTGACATCTTCAGAGTATTTCACCCCAAAGCCATGGAATATACATTCTTCTCAAGTGCACATGGGACATTCTCAAAAATAGACCACATATTGGGTAACAAGCAAAGTCTCCCCAAATTCAAAAAGATTGAAATCATATCAAGCATTTTCTCAGACCACAATGGCATAATATTAGAAATAAACTACAATAAAAACACTCCAAAAAATTCAAACACTTGGAAACTGAATAGCATGCTACTAAACAATGATTGGGTTATCAATGAAATCAAAGAAGAAATTAAAAACATCCTGGAGACTAATGACCATAAAAACACAACATTGCAAATCCTATGGTACACAATGAAATCAGTCCTGTGAGGGAAGTGTATAGCTCTACAGGCCTACCTCAAAAAACAAGAAAAAATGGTAATAGATGATCTAACTCAACAACTCAAAGAATTAGAAAGGGAGCAACAAGAAAAACCCACAGTGAGCAGAAGAAAGGAAATAATAAAGATCAGAGCAGAAATGAATGACATAGAGACCAAAAAAACAATACACAAGATGAACAAAACCAAGTGCTGGTTCTTTGAAAGGATAAACAAGGTTGATGAACCTCTAGCCAGGCTCACCAAGAAGCAAAGAGAGATGACCCAAATAAACAAAATCAGAAATGAAAGAGGTGAAATAACAACAGACCCCACAGAAATACAATGGATTGTCAAAAAATACTACGAACAACTCTATTCTAACAAACTAGACAACCTGGAGGAAATGGACACATTCCTAGAAAAACACAATCTTCCAAAACTTAGGAAGAGAACAAAAATCTCAATCGGCTGATAACTATGGAAGAAATTGAAGCAGTCATCAAAAAGCTTCCAGCAAACAAAAGCCCTGGGCCAGATGGCTTCACAGGGGAGTTTTACAAAACATTTAAGGAATAGCTAAAACCTATCCTCCTCAGACTATTCCAGAAAATTCAAGAGGAAGGAACACTTCAAAGATCCTTCTATGAAGCCAGCATCACCCTAATACCAAAACCAGATAAATATAACACAATGAAAGATAATTACAGGCCAATATACCTCATGAATATAGATGCCAAAGTCCTCAACAAAATTCTAGAAAATCGAATCCAGCAGTACATCAGAAAGATCATACACCACGACCAAGTAGGATTTATCCCTGGGATGCAAGGATGGTACAATATTCGCAAATCAATAAACGTGATACATCACATAAACAAATTAAGAGATAAAAACCATATAGTCATATCAATTCATGCAGAAAAAGCATTTGACAAAATCCAACACCCTTTCTTGATAAAAACTCTCAGCAAAATGGGAATAGAAGGATCATACCTCAACACAATAAAAGCCATATATGACAAACCCACAGCCAACATCATACTCAATGGGCAAAAACTAAAACCATTTCCCCTAAGAACAGGAACAAGACAGGGATGCCCACTCTCACCACTCCAGTTCAACATAGTGTTGGAAATACTAGCCATTGCAATCAGACAAGAAGAAGAAATAAAAGGCATCCAAATTGGAAAAGAAGAAGTAAAACTGTCCTTATTTGCAGATGACATGATACTGTATATAGAAAACCCTAAAGACCCCATCAAAAAATTATTAGACTTAATAAATGAATTCAGCAGAGTAGCAGGATACAAAATAAATGCTAAGAAATCTATGGCATTTCTATACACCAATAATGAACTTACAGAAAGAGAGACTAAAAAAGCAATCCCATTTACCATCACGCCAAAAAAATTAAGATACCTAGGAATAAACTTAAGTAAGGAGGTAAAAGACCTATACACGGAAAACTACACAACACTGAAAAAAGAGATAGAGGAAGACATAAACAGATGGAAGAACATACCATGTTCATGGATTGGTAGAATCAACATCATCAAAATGTCCATACTACCCAAAGCAATCTATAATTTCAATGCACTTCCCATTAAAATACCAATGGCATACTTCACAGACCTAGAACGAACTTTCCTAAAATTCATCTGGAATAAAAAAACACCCCGAATAGCTACAGCAATCCTGAGAAAGAATAATAAAGTAGGAGTGATCTCAATACCAGATTTCAAGCTATGTTACAAAGCCACAGTTCTCAAAAATGCCTGGTATTGGCAGAAGAACAGACATATAGATCAATGGAATAGAATAGAGAACCCAGAAATGGATCCAAATCACTATGCTCAATTAATATTTGACAAAGGAGGCATGAACATACAATGAAGTCAAGACAGTCTCTTCAATAAATGGTGTTGGGAAAATTGGACAGATACATGCAAAAAAATGAAACTAGACCACCAACTTACACCACACACAAAAATAAACTCAAAATGGATCAAGGACTTAAACATAAGACAGGAAACCATAAAAATACTAGAGGAATCTACAGGCAGAAAAATCTCTGACATATGCCAAAAGAACTTCTTCGTTGATACTGCTCCTAGGGCAATGGAAGCTAAAGAGAAAATAAACAAGTGGGACTAAATCAAAATAAAAAGCTTTTGCACAGCAACGGAAACCATCAATAAAACAACAAGAAATCCCACTGCATGGGAGAACATATTTGCCAATGATGTCAACGATAAGGGTTTAATCTCCAACATTTACAGGGAACTCATGCAGCTTAACAAAAAGAAGATAAACAACAAATCAAAAAATGGGCAACAGATCTAAATAGACACTTTTCAAAAGAAGACAGAAGGAAGGCCAAGAGACATATGAAAACCTGCTCTAAATCACTAACCATTAGAGAGATGCAAATCAAAACAACAATGCGGTACCATCTCACACCTGTCAGAATGGCCATTATCAACAAGTCAACAAATGACAAGGGCTGGCGAGGATGTGGAGAAAAAGGAACCCTCATGCACTGCCTGTGGGAATGCAGACTGGTGCTGCCACTGTGGAGAACAGTATGGAGTTTCCTCAAAAAACTAAAAATAGAACTATCATTTGACCCAGTGATCCCACTTCTAGGAATATATCCAAAGAAACTGAAAACATCAATCAGAAAGGATATATGCACCCGTCTGTTCATAGCAGCACAATTTACCATAGCTAAGATTTGGAAACAGCCTAAGTGCCCATCAGCAGATGAGTGGATTAAAAAACTGTGGTACATCTACACAATGGAATAGTATGCTGTGGCAAAAAAGGAGGAGCTCTTACCATTTGCAACTATATGGATGGAGATGGAGAACATTATGCTTAGTGAAATAAGCCAGGTAGAGAAAGACAAATATCACATGATCTCACGCATTTGTGGAATATAATGGACAACATAAACTGATGGGGAAAAAATAGATCCAGAAACAGAGAAACATCAATCAGAACGTCAAACCTCAGGGAAGAAATTGTGAAGTAACCAGAAACCCAAAAATGCCTGTGAACACCTTTCTAGCCATGCTAGCAATCATCAGATGTACAGTAATTTTACCTGGGACAAGAGGGTAAGTATTTTGGTCTTGTGCTCCTGACCCTTCATGGGTAAGACCCCTTATGTGGGCTGATCCCCTGAATAATGTAGTTAGCAATAATACCAAACACCTTGGTCATCCAGGAGGCCCATGGCGGGGGTAAGAAAGTACAAATACACAGGGGTCTCCACCCAGCTTCCCTTTTGTATGACACAAAATCAAAACAATGCCCCTTTGTGTGTACAATTAAAGAGAGGTTTCTGGCTTGTGTGGACACCAAAGAAAAGGTGTCACTACTATCACTACTTGCCCCCAGTAGAGGTACAGAAAATGTAACTAAGACCTTGTCTATATAAAAAGAAATGAACAGCCAGTTTGAAAGGGAATTGCCATGGGCTAGAACAAAGAATATCCTTACTTGATATTATTCGACACTGTCATTAAAATTTTTCCCAGATTTGGATCACCCTCAGTACTTATAATAGTTCCTCGCACCCTTGGGGATAAAAAAAAATCATCTGTTTGGTGCTTGGAGAGAAGCTTAACACATCTCTTCATACTTTAGAATTACAACAGCATAATATACAATTATCCCAAGAAAACTTACTAATTCTTTGAATGTCTAGGAACAAGTTAAAAAGGACATGTAAGGATTTAATCCTTTTCATTGTGTAGAGGGCCTCCTGGGAAGGCACCTGAGCATTCTATATTGGTCCCTCTTACCCTTTAGGCCAAGAGAGACCCTCTTCTCACAATTCAATTGCTCACAGCTGTTGCATGAGCTCTCTGTTCATGTCGAGGTTGAAGTCTCCTAATGACTGGTGCCATGGATCTGTCTCTCACCCAGTGGGTTGAACTGAGCCCTCCCTGGAGAAGAAACCCGGGTCCCACAAGATATGTGATCAGTGCTGTGGCCTCGCCAGCAGGCGAGGGGATCCCAAGGCAGGTGCTGGGCATGGAGGCCACGGGGGCATAGGCTACCAAGGAGACAAAACTGAACCTCACGTCACCCTGCTTGGCCCTGGAGGATGGCTGATTAGCCAGAGATGGGTAAGATTCCTCTAGGAAAGAACAACCTAAGACAGGCACAGTCACAGAGGGGCCATCAGGAGAGAATTTGGGGATCAACAGAGGTGGGGCACAGACCCTCACCCCCCCCCAACATTGCAGGGGCCTGAACGCTATCCCCTTCTGAGGGAGGTCTCCTGCCCCCATGGCTGCTTCGTGCTTCCCATGCCCAGCTCAGATCAGGACCCAGGTGACCGACAGAGACTTGGAAGATAGCAGCTGCCCTCTTATTCCAACAAGAATTGTTTGAGTTGTCTTGTACCCATGGTGTGGGGAAGTGGGTTTATGATATCTAAATCCAGCCTACCACCAGGAATGCTCAGGACCTACTCAAGAAGGCAAATAATCCCTTCCACTAACACTTACAGGGTAAAATAAGATTGTTGTTAGAGTAATAAATTTGACAGTAAAATAGTAGTCAAGTTTTCAGGCAAATTTAAATTGGCTAGTTGAAACAAGCGAATATTTTAGAAAAATTAAATGTACTGGACAAAAAGGTGTTCCTAAAGTGTTAACTAAAATTTTTATTGGTACTTCATCTCATGATACAATTGTGCACCATGTAATGAACCTAAAACAGTAATATTATAGTGCAAAAAATTAAAATGTAAAAGCCATCAAGACTACATTATAAAATTTTCAAAAGCCTCCTAACATTTAAATCAAAAAAGGAGGGTATAGTAGAAGAATATCATGTAAGGAAAAATATCCTGTAAGTAAATTACATCTAGAAAATTAATACTTTAGAAAATTAATTGTAAGGCTAAAAGCAAGACACCCATGAAAAACACACAAGGTGTCAAAACAAGCCAGAGGAAAATCATTTGGTCAAAAAATGAAATAGGATCCCAAGTCAAATTTATAGAAAATATTTCTTTATTAACTTTTGGTCGAGAATATGTTTGTATATTTTCAGAAAGAACTCCGAGACCATGTGGATTCCAGCAACAGAGAGGAATCGACAGGACTACTCCAGCCATGAAGACAGAAGAGAAGCAGTCCAGAGATGGAAGACGCTGACGTGGTCTGCCCATACTAGCAGTTAGCAGCTGTGCATCACTGCAGGTTGCCCAGTACCAAACCAGTGAGAGTCGGACCTGCATTACCACCATTTGTCCACCATCCAGAACTGTAATGTCAGTGCTGACATGTACACATAAGGAACTGTTGGGCATTGTAATTGGGTCTCAAAAGAATTGTTGGCCCAGAAAGAAACTCACTACAGACTGATTCATTTCCTGTCATCATAAGCATTATTGCTTGTCTCATTTTCGGTTCTTATAAGTGTATTTCTAATAGCACATGATCTCACTCATCTAGTGGAAATAGACTGATGAACAAGAAGAGACCCAGAAACAAGGAGGCACGGATCATACTGTCGGGCCTCAGAGGGAGGGTAGGGGAGGGTGGGGATAAAGGGGAGAGATCAACCAAAGGACTTGTGTGCAAGCATATGCACCTAACCAGCGGTTGGGGACAACAGGGGGGTGGGGGCATGTGAGGGGAGGGTTGTGGGATGGGAATGGGGGGATGAGGACAAATATGTGATACCTTAATTGATAAATAAATTTAAAAAAAAGAAAAGAAAAGGGTGTGCACAGCTATTCCAAGCACAACTCTTTCATATATTGAGATAGCATAAGATTTCAGTTGAAGGAAGTTTTTCACTGTGAAAAGTATTTTATGATTGCTGTATTGAAACAGTATTCATCTGACTATTTTTGCTTTTGTAGATCATAAAAAAAACTTTTAATATACCTTCTCCTCACAAACTTATAAATTAAAAGCTAAAAATGTTCACTATATGTTTAAATGGCCACAAAGAGTATACTTTAGAGAATGTTATAAATATTTAATTTTTAAAATAAAAATATTTCATCATCCTTTCAAATTCATCCTATAGTATCTATATAATAAAACAATTGGATACACACCATTATACATTAAAAAGAATATGAACAATCTGTATTATAACTGTCAGAAATTTAATGTGGTTCCTTTTGTCTTGTAACTCATATAGCCATTTCCACAATATTTTATACTAGTGTAATATATTTTGTGCTTAAGCCTTCTATGGAGCACCAGATCATGGAACATCAGATCATATTTATTTGCCATATATATATATATATATATATATATATATATATATATGCCAATATATATACATATAAAATATTCATTTAAACATTTCCTATGACCATAAATTTCTATGAATTAAAAAATATTCAAGATCAAGTTATAATTACACATATTTAGTAGTATACAACTGATCAAAATAAAACATTACACATTTGAATAAAAAATTAAAAACATAAAAATTAATATTTATTAGAAATATATTTCTTGGAGGTAGGGGGTTCAGAATAGTAGCATAGGAAGATCCTGAACTCACTACCTCCCCCACACACCCCAAATCTACAGATACTAGTACAATATGGAACACTGTTATATTTCAATTATCCTATATAATAAAACTCTAATATGCAAATTGACCAAACGGCAGAACAACCGGTTGCTATGATGTCACTGACTACCAGGGGGAAGACTCTCAATGCAGAAGCTGGCCCCTGGTGGTCAGTGCACTTCTACAGCGGGAGCACCACTCAGCCAGAAGATGGGCTCACAGCTGGTGAGTGCAACGGCAGTGACAGGAGCCTTTCCTACCTCCACAGCAGCGCTAAGGACCCCTTGGGCCTAAGCCAGCAGGCAGACATCCCCTGAGGGGTCCCAGACTGCAAGAGAGTGCAGGCTGGGCTGAGGGACCCCCCAGTGCATGAATGACATGCACCAGGCCTCTAGTTTCTCAATAAAACTGTAAAAACTATTCATGGAGCATCAGGACAGAGTTAAGTTAATCCTATCTAATAAAGAGGGGATATTCTAATTGACTGTCATGCCCTCACAAAAGATGGTGGCACCCACAGCCAAAAGGAGGGAATATGCTAATTGACTGCTATGCCCTCAAAGGTGGCAGTGACCACAGCCACAAGATGGTGGCACCCAGTTTCCTCAGCCCCCTGGGGCGTCAGGCACGCAGCATGGCCAGGCCCACCCCCAGGCAGGTTCGGCCGCTCCATGCACCTGCCTCCAGAGTCCCCCAGTCCCCTCAGCCCCCCAGCTGCCCAGGGCCAGCCCAAGGTGCAGGCAAGCCGCAGATGACGGCTGCCCAGCCACCCAGGGCCACCTGAGGCTCAGGTAACCAGGGCCTGCTGAGGCTTGCGCTGCCAGAAGTGGCAGCAGCAAAGGTGTGATGGGGGCGTCTCTTTCCCCTGATTGCCAGGTTGCCTCCTGCCTCTGAGGGCTCCCGGACTGTGAGATGGGGCAGGCCAGGCTGAGGGACACCCCCCACCCCAGTGCATGAATTTTCATGCACCAGGCCTCTAGTGTAAAATAAAATGCAAATGATATCCAACCCCATACATTGTCTGAGTCTCACAACTAATGAAGTATTTTAATCCTTAAAATACTATGTAAAATTTGTAAGAGGTTACATACAATTGGTCTAATTTCAAATGATATTAAAATTAATTTTATTAATTTTACACCACTGCCAATAATTATAGCACTTCAAATTAACTCAGAAAATCATAGTTAATTTTGTTTTTACATTTTCATAGTGAAATCATAAATATTCTCATTGTATCTATTGCCTCAATTATTAAATTTGGAAAGTAAATTATTACATCTTAGACCGTATTGGGAATAAATATGTCCTTTTTGTTCTCCCACTTGTTCATGGGCCATTTCATTATATTTCAAAATATTTGTTATGTTGACTCCAATTGTAGTTTTAGTCAGAGTTTTTTCAATGATTAAAATGCTTCTGTTACTCAAATTTGTCTTTTCCTCCAAGCCACAACACTGAGCTTACAAATTATATTTTAACTGTTAAAACATTAATTTGGCCGAAACTGGTTTGGCTCAGTGGATAGAGCGTCGGCCTACAGACTGAAGGGTCCTTCCAGTCAAGGGCATGTACCTTGATTGCGGGCCCATCCCCAGTGGGGAGTGTGCAGGAGGCAGCTGATGGATGTTTCTCTCTCATCGATGTTTCTAACTTTCTATCCCTCTCCCTTCCTCTCTGTGAAAAATCAATAAAAAAACAAACAAACATTAATTTGATCGATTAAAACGTAGTAATAAAACAAAAAATTTAAAAAGAAATGTATTTCTTAAATGCATTGAATAAGAATAATTTTTCAATGACTTTCTATGCCCCTATATAAATAGATAAAATATTACTTTGTGCTATAATTAACTCCATTAATCAAGAACTTTTGGGTATCTGTGTGTGTCTGTGTGTTTGTATACATGTTAGGACTACAAATTATTTTTGTAAATTATATAATAAACATCCAAGTCTGACAGTGGAAAGTCTCACATTCATTTGAGCCCTGACACATATCAAAGATATATTAGCTGTTAACTGGTTTAGGTCTTCCTTTAATGTGGTTGAAAGAAAAGAATTGGAAACCATATGAACTGCAAAGAATGTGTCACCCAGTGATAGTTTGATTCACTTTACAGCAGTGTTTGAAATTCATTCTGTGTCTGGTGCCTTGGAGGTTTTTCTCTTCCAGAGAAATAGCCCATGTTGTGATGTTAAGGGCAGCTTGAGAACACTGACCTTCTTTTGTAAATGGGAGGAGGAAGACTGTGAAAAGCAAAATGAAAAAGGAGAACTTGTTAGGGCCCTCATTCAAGCTGCTTTCAGGCAGATCAATTTTAGAAAGATGACATGTGGAAGTGAGGGAACAGAAAATACATTATCTTAGAACTAGCCACATTCATATACATCTTAAAAAGTTTTCATGGACATCTATATGCAGATATGCACATCCTGGTTTAAAAACCACTACCCTGGAGAATCTCTTGGCATTTTATAATTCCACTAGAGGCCCTGTGCACGAAATTCGTGCACGGAGGGGTGGCGTGTCCCTCAGCCCAGCCTGCACCCTCTCCAATCTGGGACCCCTCGAGGGATGTCCAACTGCCCGTTTAGGCCTGATTCCGGATCGGGCCTAAACGGGCAGTCGGACATCCCTCTCACAATCCAGGACTGCTGGCTCCCAACTGATCACCTGCCTGCCTTCCTGATTGCCCCTACTTCTGCCTGCCAGCCTGATCACCCCCTAACCACTCCACTGCCAGCCTGATTGATGCCTAACTGCTCCCCAGCCAGCCTGTTTGCCCCCAACTTCCCTCCTCTGCCGGCCTGGTCACCCCTAACTGCCTCCCCTACAGGGTTGATCGCCTCCAACTGCCCTCCCTTGCAGGCCTGGGTGCCTCCCAACTGCCCTCCCCTGCTGGCCATCTTGTGGTGACCATCTTGTGTCCACATGGGGGCAGGATCTTTGACCACATGGGGGCAGCTATATTGTGTGTTGCAGTGATGGTCAATCTGCATATTACTCTTTTATTAGACAGGATAGAGGCCTGGTGCATGGGTGGGGGCTGACTGGTTTTCCCTGAAGTGTGGGGGTTCCCTTGGGGTGTGGGGTGGCCTGAACAAGGGGCCTGTGGTGGTTTGCAGGCCAGCCACTCCCCCTGGAGACCCAAGTGGAGGCCCTGGTATCTGGAATTTATTTACCTTCTACAATTGAAACTGTGTAGCCTGGAGCAAAGCAAAGCCTGCTGCTCGCTTCCGCGGCCAGCAGAGATTTCTGTTGGAGTTAATTCACCTTCTATAATTGAAACTTTGTAGCCTTGAGTGGTGGCTTAGGCTGGCAACAGGAGGCGCGGAAAGCTTGGCTTCTTTTGTTACCGCGGAAACCCTCCCGCTCTCAATGGCTGTAGCCATCTTGGTTGGGTTATTTGCACATTTGCTCCTGATTGGCTGGTGGGCGTGGTTTAGGCATAGCGAAGGTGTGGTCAATTTGCATATTACTCTATTATTAGGTAGGATGATAACTTGTAGGTTATCGTGTCACAGATTATAACCCTAAAATCCCATTATAATGGAGGAGCAAGAAGGGAACACATAGATTATGCAAATGCAAAATATGCACCACACTTTTTAAATTTTTCTTTTGTGTTTATATCAGATTAAACCTCTGTAAATAATGGTATTCCCCAAATTAGTATTGTTCTTCTTATGTGTATCTGATTGAAGACCGAACTTGAAAATTGAGTTTTACAGTTTACTTGTAAGTAGAGCCAGAGCAAATAAGCTCTGTTTCATGCCTCTTGCCAACTGATAAATTGAATTGACTTGAGCAGAAACACATTAAAATGTAACATGAGAAGACTATAGGAAGACAGGAGAAGTGGCGTGACGATTACCATAGAAACATTATATTGACCCTGCTATTAGTTTTTTTATGTCACTAGCAACACTGAGAAGCAAGCTCATTAGAGTAAATATAAAGACTTATTTTTGTGCATTACAATTATATTGTTCTAGTTTAGAAGGAAAGCATGGCACAGCTACATGGATTCTGTGTAGAGCTCGTTACGTAATTAACTCCAGTGGTAACACACTATTTTCAGATAACAAAGAACATACAATTTTCACCTGAAGGCTCCAAACATTTTGTTTCCACAAATTAAAACTATAGTGATGGGGACTAGTTAATCCATGAATGCAGCATGGCACACTTAGCTGTCTTTCCTGAATTTCTTGAGCAGCATGAAGAGACTTTCACTGTCCATATAAATATATAATAACATCACCATGAAATGTGGTGGCTGACTTCCACTGTCAGACTTGAATGCTTACTAGATAATGCATGCAGGCAGAATGGCTGCCTGATGTTCTTGGGTCCTAGATGTTCTGGGAAGATTTAATGGATATTTATGGAAGAAAGGAAAGAAAGAAGGAAAGGAGGAAGGAAGAAAAGCATTTTATATATATTTATTATATAATATAAATTACATATGAGTATATGTATATGTAAAGAAACCTAGTAGTACATATAGATATAAATGAGTGGAATAATTTATAATAGAGCCCACTCAAAGATTTTTATAACTGATATTTTTGTGTGTACTAGTATATTTATGTTTGCATGTGTGTATATATACACATTATATATGTTAGTATATGTGTGAATACACATACCATAAACACAAATCACATATATATGTAATGCAATACAAAAAATAAAATAAAATAAAGAGCTGCAGATAATGAGAACATATGTGTGGGTGCAATTTAAAGTTGTAATGATCAGTGAAAGGATGACTGTACTTTGGCATATTGAGGGCATATCCCAGTTCTTCGTTTCTTGAGAGAGACACAGGCATACAACTATCCCAGAAATTATAGTCAAAGGCAATAGAGCCTTTGGTTAAAGGTGGTCATAAGTGTGGTATCCAGAATTAGACAGAACTGAGTTAGAATTCCAGCTGTGAGACCATAACTTCTATGTGCTCAGTCATTTCATTTGTAAAAAATGGCATAATAAGAATTTTTAAAGCATTGGACTGTTGTGAAAAAATAGAGGCTACAGTGCATGTACAATATTTCTTAGTACAGATTTATGGGTGTAATAATATAGGTTAATGTTTATTCAATTAACGCTTACCAAAAAGATCTTAAAGAAGATAAGAATTGTCCCAATTGTTCAGGTTGCAGATCTCTCTGGTAATAAAGATAATATGAGTTTTGCAGTATGATAAAACTGAGTTGATTTCCTAAATCTGCTACATAAAATCTATGTGATTAGGAGGAAGTTACTTAAACTATAAGATTCTCAGATTTCTCTCTGTAAAATCCTATATAATAAAAGCCTAATATGCTAAGTGTCCGACTGTTAGTTTGACCATTCAAACAGTCACTATGCTACTCACTAACCACCAGGGGCAGACGCTTCAACCGGTAGGTTAGCTTGCTGCTGGGGTCTGGCAGATTGGGACTGGGCAGGACATCCTGGAACCCTCCCATGGTCCCTCCCCAGCCCCAATCGTGCAACGGTGGGGCCCCTCAGTCTGGCCTGCACCCTCTTTCAATTCGGGAGGCAATCCATGCACTGGTGGGGTCCCTCGGCCTAGCCTGTGGGGATCAGGTTGAAACTGGCTCTCGGACATCCTCTGAGGTGATCCCCACAGGCCAGGATGAGGGACCCCACTCATGCACAAATTCATGCACTGGGCCTCTAGTATGCATATAAGATCTTTGGTTAATCTCTTCCTGCTCTCCCCCTTCTCCCTTCCCTCTGAGATGCATCAATCTGTTCCATGCCTGTACATTGAGCATCTGCCCTCTGGTGGTCAGTGCTTGTCATAGCTACCAGACAAATGGTGAAAAGGTCGAATGGTCGCTTAGGCTTTTATATATATAGATAGTAGCTAGTTCATATTTAGTAGTGACAATGTGCCAGACACTGTTCTAAGAACTTGACATGTATTTGCTCATTTAATCTTCACAGCAACCCAGTGGAATAAATATAGTATTGTTACTCCTAGCTACTTCATTGAAGTTGTTGTCATTACCCTCATCTCACAATTGAAGAATAACTTCAGAGAGATTTCATGAATGTTACTAGATTTTCAGCTTTTTCAATTTTCATCCTGATGAAGGTATCAAAAAGTCTTTGGCACCTATGAAGATAAAGTGAACTAAGTCATGGAGATGACTAACACAAATCAAGCCTATAAAGTTGACATTGGTTGAGTATAGCTTGAATATATTTTTTGTATTTATATACTTATATACTTATATATTTATTTATTATGTTTTTAAACTTATCTTTATTGTTGAAAGTATTACAGATGCCCCCTATGTTTGTTTGTTTTTCTCCATTAAGCCCCTCCACCCCATACCCTCCTCTCCCAGCTCTTCACCACTCTATTGTCTATGTCCATGGGTTCTGTATATATTCATATAAGTTCCCCAGTTAATCACTTCCCTCCCCCTGCCTTCCTTCTGAGATTCCACAGTCTGTTCTATGCTTCTATATCTCTGGGATCTATTTTGTTCATCAGTTTATTTTGTTCATTATATTCCACATATGAGTGAGATAATGGTGATATTTATCTTTCTCTGACTGGCTTATTTCGCTTAGCATAATACTCTCCAGGTCCATCCATGCTGTTGCAAATGGTAAGAGTTCTTTCTTTTTTACAGCTGTGTAGTATTCCATGCTGTAAATGTACCAGTAGCTTCAATATTTTAATAACACTTTTGAAAACTGAGAGTTCCTGAGAATGAGGATGGGGTAAGGTATGTGGGGGCACAGACTCATCAGTCTAGCAGTTGAAGACACAAGCCTTTTAAAAGGGACTGATCCTACATGTAGCTTTTTGCAGGAGAATAAATTGAGCCATTTGAAATCTATGGAAAGTATCCTGCCAAGTACCCTAAAAATGTGGCTGCTAGAACTTCAGGTCTTAGACACTTTCTTTCTCAAAAAAATAAAAAATAATAAAAGCCTATTGGCATTTAGTTATTAGACTTACAAGGAAAAAAGACACCTTAAAGCTGTCAAGTCTGGCTGGCATGGCTCAGTGATTGAGCATCAACCTATGAACCAGAAGGTCATGGTTTGATTCCTGGTCAGGGCACATGCTCAGATTGTGGGCTTGATCCCTGGTGGGGAGCATGCAGGAAGCAGCCAATCACTGATTCTCTCTTATCACTGATGTTTCTATCTCCCCCTTCCTCTCCCTTCCTCTCTAAAATCAATAAAAAATATATTTTTAAAAGTTGACAATATTCTTAAGTTTGATTGACTTTTTCTTATTAGGGGACTATAAGGAAAGAGATTTACACTTCTCCAAACAAAATATATGAACAATGTTTATAGTATGGTGGAAGTTTTAATCTACCTTTTTACTATTTGTCACCAAAGCACCAGGGGAAAATAATGTATTTTTCTGGATTGGATGTTAGAAATAGGTGTGTCTGATTTTGATACCAGTTGGCTTTTTTCTTACTAGATGATTCATATAAGTTTATGCTAATGCATATAATTTAACATATATTTTCAAGAATTGTCTGAATGGTTCAAACATAATATTGTTATGTTTGTTGCTATTTTTATTTCATTCATTTCTAGATTTTGGAAGAAGTTAAGCCTGTAGAAAGATTATATCTACTTAAAGAGATATAATCTATTCAGTGAGATGAGACCTAAATGCATAGAAAGGTAACATAAAACAAGTTTCCCTGTTCAATGTGACTAAATTTAATTACCAAAGATCATGATGCCAGTAATCCCATACTTGGATTTATATTAAACATAAATTGATTAGGTCAGTGTCAGGGCCACTTCTAAATGTCACCTTTGGATCTGTCACAACATGGTTTCTGAACAAATATTTAGAAGATTTGTAATCAAATATAGATATATCAATAAAATCACTATATCCTGATAATTCAGGTGACCAGATTAATTATGCAAAGGCCCAGTTTTGTTGATACTATTTACTGATTTAACTGTAGGATATGATACATTAGGCCTTACTCTTTGTAGAAGCCAGCTCTGTTCTGCCTCCTTTAACTACCTCCTCCTTAAGTAATGTAATTACATTTTCTGTTAATTCATTTATTAAAAAATATTTATTCAGTGCTTACTATATACTAGGCACTCTCATAGGTTCTGAGGACCTAGGAGTGAAAAGACCAACATGGCTCTTTTCCTTGCTGAGCACAAAGTCTAGTGGAGGAGGCAGACCATTTGTAGGTAGATCTAAAAGGACTTGCTGATAGATTGCATGTGGTAGCTAAGGAAGATTGAGGAGTTAAGGATGACTCTCAGGTTTCTGACTTGAGCAACTAGATAAATGGTCTTGCCATTCACTGAGAGCAAGTATACCTGAGGGAGAGCAGGGCTTTTGTTGTTGCTTTGGTATCCATCTGGCTTGACAAGATAAAAATTATAGATTACATTTTAGGTGTATTGAGCTTTAGGAGTTTATGGGCCATCAAAGGGGAAATGTCTAGTCGCTAGTTGGATATATAGGTCTGCATTAGTTTAATCTCTCTGAATCCCATTCCTTCCTTTTTCAAGGACCTTAATCTATTGTTTATCCCCTCTATGGTGTTTTAATTTTTTCTCTATATTTGTTCTTTGTCTTCAGTATTAAAGGTGTATTTTAAACACTTAAAAAACAAAGGGACACACATCTCCTATCCTGGTATCTCTCTCCATATACTACCTGTATCTCATTGTTAAATCATTTATTCAATTAATAGTTATTGAGCACATATTAAACACTTGTCAGGTTACTAGAGATAAAGAGGTAAAAAGATCAACAAGAGTCCTGTCGTTATAGTGCTTCATACAGGCAGTGAAAAAATAACAACTATGTCATATATTGTTTAAAAATTATTAAGTATTAAAAGAAAAATAGAATCAGAAGACCCAATCTAGACAGATAAGTCATAAAAATCCTAAAGGGAGTTATATCTAGGTGAGACCTGAAGAATGAGTAATATCTGACCAAGAATAAAAGCATGGAGGTTGTTTAATGACATTTCCATTTTGGAACAGAATTGATGGCTGCAGGAACAGAATTGATGACTGTAGGAAGATTTATCAAGCCTCTAAGGTAGGAAAGATCATAAGCTTTGGGAGAACTAAAGAAAGTCTATAGTAGATAGAATAAGTAACTTCAACCATACAGAATTGTCATTAGTTTTGGTCTACAGGAATGGCAAATCCATATGATTCACTCCAACAGAAAGCAATGAAAAGTGAGGTAAATTATTTATTTGGAAAGCATTTGTTGGTTTAATATATGCTGAGTCCTTTTTTAAGCACTGAGGATTCAATAATGAATAAGACAAAGAATCCCACCCTTATAAAGCTGAAATTCTAGTGAAGAGAGAAAGAAGTTAAAAGGTGGTGATGGGGAGTCCTGGACAGATCATATAGAGTCTTGTACTTTTGTAATTAATCTTAAGGGCAATGAGAAGACATTATGACATGTGCAGCAGTGAAGTTGTTGGGATAGTTGTACATTTTAAAAATATCATAATAAAGTGTGATGAAGATGAGTGGGTTGTAAGAAGCAAAAGTGGAAATAGGAGACAAAGCAGGAGACTTAATCATCAGGTGAGAGATCAGTCTTCTGCACAATAAGAATAAAGAGAAGTGCAGGAATAGATCTTTATTTTTGAGGTAGAATTAGCAAGGCTTCATAACTGATGGCATGTAGGGAGAGGAGGTGAAGTAAGCTAAAAATCTAGAGATACTTCTAGATTTTTGTATTGTAAGCCTGGTGGATGGTGGTTTGATCTACAAAGACCAAGAACATAAAAAGAAGAGTAAGTTTAAGACACTATAAGTGCAATAGCTAGTAAACAAGCAAGCAAAGGATATCAATAGACAATTGTATATGTAAAAAATAGAACAATGGAGCAGCCTTCCCTAAGTATAGGCAATAAATTATGCATGTTCTCTAGAGAATTTGCAAGCAATAAAAAAATTGACAGAAATTTCTCTGCTTTTTATAATTGCCATGTGCCAGCAATGCTAAATGATCCCAGAGACAAAATATTCCTCTCTACATATAATATAGTATCAAGGTATATCATTAACTGGTAACCTGCTTGGGCTTCCATTCCATAAAGGAACCAACATGCATTGGTTATAAGCATGCATGCATAGACTATGTGTGCATAATGCCAGCTAATTAACTAGCTAAAAACGGAAATGTCACTAAGTAATCTAATGTCATGTTAATAAAATGTAGTAATATGATTGAAAGCAACCTTTAAAAAAGGAATAAATTTTAGATAAAATTTAATTTTGTGTACAGGCCAGTAAATTTGAATCATGTAATAATTTTTAGAGAATTAATTTACTACTGAATATGCTAAGATTTTTTATGAAAGCTAATAATGACTGATATTTACTGGTGGTATGATTACAAATTAATTCCTCATCTTGCTTAAATTTTATATTAATAACTTAAATTTCATATTAACATATTTCTTCTGGATAACATTTTGCTTAACTTGTTCTTCTGGGTTCCTATTGATCATTCATAAATTCTGGTGGAGGCTGTGTTCTAAATCTTTTGACCCTCAGTATTTCAGTGTTCTGCACATAGTAAGGGCTCAAGAATGATAAGAATATGGTGGAATGTTTTGAACTGCCATGCTAAAAAAGGACAATTAACTTACTTTTTAAATATAACAACAATATATTTCTCAGTATAGGGGTTACTGTAATATTGCTTTAAACCATCCCCATGAAATACAATAGCAGTTTTTTCAAGTTTTAGAACGCTTCTTTATTTTTATGATGTCTTCTTTTCTGGATAGAGCTTTACTATTTTAAAAAATTAATATTCCAAAAATTAATAGCCTGATTAGTTTATTAATGCTTTGTTCAACTTTTCCCCTCTAATTAAATGATTTTCCAAATTATAATATGCTCTATACTAACTGTAATGTGGAAAAAAATTTTTCCTGTTATTCTTCTTTTGTATTATACATAGTAGGGAGCCATAACCAACAAACACATATATACTTTACAAAGCAGAAGTATTCAACTTCAGTATTCTAATGATTTTTGTCATTTCAATGAAATTAGGAGTTATCTTAGCACATTTATTGCTCTGAGGGCTGTCACCTCCAAATTTTTCTATATAAGTTGATTAACATAATGAGGTATAGGCTTCACATTATTTGGGAAGAACTTTAGACATTATAATGGAACCTATGACAAGTTATGCCTTGTCCACTACAATATAATTTCCATGGTTATATTTCCAAAGGACCTTTTCTAGTTGATTTCTCATTGCCTATAACAGTGGTCGGCAAACTCATTAGTCAACAGAGGCAAATATCAACAGTACAACGATTGAAATTTCTTTTGAGAGCCAAAATTTTTTAAACTTAAACTTCTCCTAAAGCCACTTCTTCAAAATAGACTCGCCCAGGCTGTGGTATTTTGTGGAAGAGCCACACTCAAGGGGCCAAAGAGCCGCATGTGGCTCACGAGCCACAGTTTGCCGACCACGGGCCTAGAATAATGCAATAGTATACATGTTCACTAAATAGTTGTTTAGCTAAACAATGAATTATTCTTGTCATGAGTTTGATATGTCTACAAACAAAGAAGGGGAGGTACTTTATGGATGGGTGAATCTGTTATTCTAGCAATGGTGTTTGTCACACTCCATCACATACCCTATTTTATTATATCCATGGGTTATATCATTTTAAATAACTCTTATTTATTCACTTATTCATATGTAGTCTCTCTATCCTATCTAATAAAAGGGTAATATGCAAATTAACCGTCACTCCACAACAAAATGGCAGTGCCCATAGCCACAAATATGATGGCGCCCATAGCCATAAAGATGGTAGCATCCGCCGGAGCCACGGAGCTGGCAGAGCTGGCAGGAGGCTTGGCTTCCTTCGTTGCCAGGCAATGAAGGAAACCAAGCCTCCCGCATGCCCAGGCCAGTGCTGAGGGAGACATGCAGGGAGTGCAGTGGGGAGACATGTGGGGAGTGAGTGAGGTTCCCTGCCTGGGGGTTCCAAATTCACCATTGGTTCCTTTCACTGCTGATTCCCCTCCTCACAGGTATCCTCCACGCAAAAGCCGATCTGTGAAAATATGTCATGTCCTAAAGGGTGAATCCTAAACTGAATGAGTGTCACATCTGGGCAACCTAACTCCCATTATAAAAAGGACCTGGGAGGAGGGATTTAGGAATCACGAAGCCATCATGACCTGCTCGGTCTCTGGAACTGCTGTCAAACACAGGCAGTCTGAGACCCTCCCAAACAGCACCTGAGCTAAACCTGAGAACCAAGGTATTTTCAAGTCCCAAAGTTGAGGTGGTAAGGTGGGAGGGGAGCAAAGCAAGCAGAACAGCCAACTCAACCAAAGACGCAGGAGCCTAAGATAAGGCAGAGAAATGTTCTGGCCACCAATGCTCTCCCGCAGACGTGGTGCCCACACCCAGCTCGGGGGAGGGGGTGTGTACATGCAGAATTTAAGGCCAATGGCAGGAGGGAAAGTCGAAGCATGCCTAAGGATTTTTTGTACATGTCCCACAGTCGAGAAACAGTCAGAATCAAGAAGCAAAGTCTTACCTCAGTGCTGGGGTGTTTAAAAGTATCTAGAAATAGCAGTTCCATTGCCAAGTCCACTGCCATGTTTGTCGCGGATGGATGGGAGGCACGCAGAGAACTTTCAAGGCAGCCCTATAACCTCCGGGTAACAGTGGCTCAGGAAAGGGAGAGACTGCAGCACTTCTGGTGTCCAAAGAGCTAGTGCTGCAAAGCTTGGCTTATTCCAAAGGAGGTGCTGCCTGAAGCCTCTGGCCCCGCCTTCTCTACAGTGGAGGAGAAAAGCTGAGAGAGGACAGGTGGATAGGGTGGCTCCTGTGGTCCAAATCCTGTCGTTGTCTTTATTACCTAGCCTCTGCGCCCTAGCTGATGCCCGGGTGCTTGCAGAGCCCCAGGGAGCCAGCCATCCTGTCCTACAGAGTATGTGTTCCACCAGGAGAGGACAGGGATGCGGGGAGGAAACAGCCTCAGACAGACATGAGGTGCAGCTGTTAGAGGGCACAGGCACCATGAAAACATGGGAATGAAGCCACATAGGGGCTCCACTAGGGAGGGGCAAAGGGAGGCTCGCTGAGGGAAAGTGGACGGATGGAGGAGAGCCAGGCAGATGCCTGGAGAAGGGCATCGGGAAGAGGGGACAGCCTATGGAGGGGCAGCAGGACGAGCAAGAGGCCGAATGGGAAGGGGGTCAAGGCTGGGTCAGGGGGCACATCCTGCAGGGATCGAGGGCCTGTGAGAACCTGGCATCCCATGAGTGCAGGTGGAGGCACCGGGGCTGTAGGTGAGGACCTGCTGGCTTCTGTGTCAGGAGCAGACTTAGGGGGAAGATGAAGCAGGGAGACAGCAGGAGGTGATAGCACCCTCCCAAAGGGCAATGCAGAGGCAGTGGAAGCTGTGGCAGCCGAGGTAGCGGCTTTGGGGTGTACTGGAGGGAAGCCAGAGTGTAAGGAATGATGTTGGGGGGGGGGGGAAGGAGGCCCCATGCTCCACTCAGCCTCTGGAAGGCAGGGTCCCTGGCAGCTGCTGGCAGGGGGCTGTCTGTTTTGAGGGTCTGACTGTAAAACCCAGACCTTAGTTTGAGCTTCACACGTAGGATATGGAATGTTCAGGACCAGCTTCCCACCCTGAGGTCCAGGAGGCAGGTCATTCCCAGCTGGCTGCCCTAATCCCTCCACGCCCCTTCCCCTCTGCCCCCCAAGCTCTCTTCAGTGATGACAAGTACTTATTGGAAACAAGCAAATGGTTTTAGTCTTGGTACAAAAAACAACAAAACAGAATGTGCAGTATTATGGAATGCAAACGTTGAAAACTACGAAAATGAAGCTCCCTTTTGGACACACAGATCAGCTGTGCCCAGAACCAGGTCACGGGTGACACAAAAGGTCTCAGGGTCCAATGCAAAGGACTTCCCCAGGTGATCTGACTCCAATCCCCAACTCCAGTTTCCAGGACAGAGAGGATCCCGTACCACAGAACAGAATGGCAGAGACCAGCCCCAAGTCCCGCGGCCTAAGGCAATGCTTGCAGTGCTTCCATAGAAAGAAATGCTCCTGAGATGCTGGGACAGGGCAATCATCATCCAGATCACTGCCTCTAACTCCCACCCTGGATCTGTAGTGCTCCCAGCTTTGCCCCTCCCTCCCCTCCCACGCCCTTCCCAGGTGAACCACAGATGGCCTTTCCCATCCCCCACCCTCTTCAGCTCTGATGGGAGGTAGTGAGGGTGGGGGGTCATGCGAGAAATCTGAGGGCCTCAAAGAAGTGCTGCTTAAAGAGCCAGAGACAGTGTCTCATGAGTGTGTGTTTAGAACTGGTCCCCCTCCCTCCCTCCAACTCTGTCACTGCAAAACTTGGCTGTTTTGGGCAAGTTGACCTCTGGAGTGTTAATTCTCTCTCCTTTAAAATAAGAATGAGAGCCCAGCAGGTGTGGCTAAATGGTTGAAAATAGACCTATGACTCAGGAGGTCAAGGTTTGACACCCTGTCAGGGCACATGCCCAGGTTCTGGTCTTGATCCCCAGTGTGGAACATGCAGGAGGTAGCCAATCTATGATTCTCTCTCATCATTGATGTTTCTCTCTCTCTCTCTCTCTCTCCCTCTCCTTTCCTCTCTGAAATCAATGGAAGATATCCTATATAATAAAAGACTAATATGCATATTGTCCCCTCGACCAGGAGTTCGACCACTTGCTATCACCAGGGGGTGGCACAGAACATGGTGGGTGTTGGCGATGAGGCACTGGCAGCATATGGCAGTGGAGGTGCTGCTGGCCCCAATGGGCTTCTGAGACTGCAGGGGCTGGTTGGGGTCACCATGGGTTCTCGCAGGAGCTGGTCTGCCAAGGCTGGCTGGGAGAGAGTGTGCTGCCTGCCTGGCTTCCATGCAGTGCACCTGGGCAACCCAGAGGCCCATGCTGCTCCCTGGCCCACTTACCACATCTCAGCGTAGGGACTTGGGCACCATGACTCAGGCAGAGGGGGACAAGTGGTGGTCCGTGGGCCCATGTACTGCCCAGGGCCCAGAGGTCAGCTGGGACCTGCCCTTCCATGTCATACACTCATGATTCAGTAGCCAGCCAGGCCTAGGGACCGTACATGTGCATGAATTTCGTGCACTGGGCCTCTAGTTAGATTATAAATTCCACGAGGGCAGGTACGATGTCTGTCTTGTACATAGGTATGTCTTAGACACCTCAAATAGTGCTGGCATAAATTTTAACATGCATTTGGTATATCTATAAAATGCAAAACAAAAAACACAGAAATTTGAGAAAAATCCAAATTTTAGAATAGTGAGACCCTACTATTTGCATCTATTCATTATGTGATGTCAGATTATAGAAGTTACTTCCTATAATGAGCTGGAACCTGCTTATGAATCTTAAATATCTATGGAGATTAAATATTTCTAGAGGATACTGATAAATATTGGTTTTGGCAGAAGTTAATATAAGGATTTCATGAGTCTTTAAGATATAAAGATAACTTCATGGGATTGATATATTCTAGCACTAAGAGATAATTTAAATGGGATGTGGTATAAACTGATCATTATTATTATATTTATGTAGTTTTTTTATTATTATTATCAATAATAGTAATTTCAGTAGTAGTAGTTAGTAGTGATAGTATCTGGCAGGCACCCAAAATCCTATGTAATAAAAGCCCAATATGCTAAGTGTTTGGTCATCCGGTCATCAGTTCAACCAATCAAAGCATAATATGCTAAGGCCACTCAACCACTTGCTATGATGTGCACTGACCACCAGGGGGTAGACACTCTGACCTGTAGGTTAGCTTGCTGTTGGGGTCTGGCCGATTGGGACTGAGCAAGACAGGCTGGACATTCCCTGGAGCCTTCCCATGGTCCCTCCCCAGCTGGCCAACTTCTCGTGTCCCTCCCCAGCCTTGATCATGCACCAGTGGGGTCCCTTGGCCTGGCCTGTGCCCTCTCACAATCTGGGACCCCTCGGGGGATGTTGGAGAGCCGGTTTCAGCTCAATCCCACAGGCCAGGCTGAGGGACCCCACTGGTGCATAAATTTGTGCACCAGGCCTCTAGTAATATAAATAATAAATGAATGACCTATCATGTTTAGCTTTTCTGTCCCTCTTATTCTGAGATGTCTTCTGAACTAAAACAAACATTCCAGTCCACCCAAATTCCCAAGGTAGATATACAGTGATTGGGGCCAGCATAAACTCTGAGAGGAGCCATGGAGCTAATCTCTACCAACTATTTTCTAAAAGATAGATAACAATTGTTTGTACTTAGACTTGCCCTCACAGAAAGAATTAAAGATCATCAATATTTCCATATACCTATTATACAGTTTCTATTTCAGATAAGAAGAGATATCAAAGAGATGTCAGGTATTGGCTTCAGGCAGTCTCAACATGTAGCAGTAAGTTGCCAGAATGATCACAGTCTTAAGAAATCAATGAAATTAATCTGCACAGAATAATTCAAGTTATATGAGACTGGAAAAGCATTTACCAAACTAGGAATTATAATAGAAGTATATATTTGTCTCAAGAACTAGGTCCGGTGTTCAGCAGAAAGGCTTCCCTATTGATACACAGGTGAAAAATTTGTAGATATAATCACAATGTGGTGTTTGAGTAAAGGAACATTTTGCTACAACAATTTTTGTTTTTCACATCCACCTAATTATTCGCAAGGTCCTGTCATTTCCACCTCAGAAATGTATCTTGAATTATTTTCTTCTTTTCTTTTCCTATTTTACTTCCTAAATTCATCACGTTTTTCGCTGAACTGAAGCAATGCCATTTTCACTGCTTTTTCTATCTTCAGTTTCCTTTCTATCTTTAATCTCATCCTTTTTTTAGATTTATCTCCCACACTATGGTCTCAAAAACCTCTCTGGTTATCAAGTCTGAACATATCATGGCACACTAACCCTCTTGAGCAAAACCTTCAGTGACTATTGCATTGCAGGAAGAAACAAGATATATACACATATTCATGCACATGCATACAGTTGCACTTTAAAGCCAGATAACCAGTCTTTATAATCAGCCCAAACCCACATTTCCATCTTCTCTAAAAGATTTCTCCAAATAACCTATGGTCCCACAGTGATTGCCATAATATCGGTCAATTCTACTAGTAAGTTGTGCCAAGCATTTCTTTCATCTTTTCATTTTGTTCTGCATCCTAGAATGTTTTTTCTATACTTTATCTGCCTATTAAAATCCTTTTTCATTAAGGCCAAAATCAAATGCCACTTCTGTGAAAAATTTTGTGATCCACCTACTTGAAATAATTATTTCTCTCTATTTCCACTACATGTCTTAATATACTATTTTGAACATTTTTTATTATCTCCCTTTTGTTGTTTGAGTATGTCTGCTTTCATCATTATATTGCTAGCATCATTCAGGCATGACCAGTATTTTCTTCAGCTTCATAATCTGCTATCTTAATCTACTTAGGTTGCTATAACAAACATCTTAAACTATGTGACTTAAACAACAGACATTTATTGCTCACCATTCTGGAGACTGAGAAGTATAAAATCAAGGTGCCAGTATATTTGACTCTTGGAGAGAGTCTACTTCCTGGCTTTCAGACACTCACCTTTTCACTATGTCCTCAAATGCCAGAAAGAGAGAAAACTCTGGTGTCTTTTTCTTTTTTTTATAATGGCACTAATCCCATCATGGAAGCTCCACCATCATGACCTAATCTAAACCTAATTACTTCCCAAAGGCTCCACCTCTTAACACCATTACATTGAGAACTTGGGCTTCAACATATACATTTGTAGGGGACACAAACATTCAGCCCACAATGGTTAACTACTTGTTCCTATCCCCTTTAGTGTTTGGTACAGTGTTGAGTATATAATCAGTTTGGAAATATGAAAATAAACCTTTGAGATATCCAATTGCTTCAGATCTCTGACTCCAGTTGACCAACAGTCTCTGCTACTATACTCTTATCACCTTAGGTGGAAGCCCTCCTTTTCTCCACCTTCTCTAAGCCAGTGATGAAGTGCAGCAGGAATACTAAGGAAGACCAGCCTCTGGGACATTTGAGACTCTTCTGATGACTGACACTGTCTCAATGATTCCCATTGGCCTTGTTGAACTCTCTTATGACTGCTCTGTAGTCCATGCAATATTCTTTTCTTCATTCTCTCCTTCACAAGGTTTAGACCCATTTTATTGTCTGATGGTTCTTCTGGCCTCCTCTCCCCATTTTCCCTCACAAACAATACCCCTCAAAATTCTCTTGCATGAATAATCCCCTCTTGGGGATTACTTGCTTTTTAGAAGATTTTGAATAATACAGTAAGTTTTAATAAATCAATGAATCTAGGAATGAATGATGCACTGATGCTCCTATCTCCCAGATGTTTTGGTGCTATTCTCTGGTGTTCAAATGCCTTAATATGATCATCAACCTGGGCCTTCCTTCCTTTTAAGTGCACTCTCATCTATAGACCTGGGAGCCTATGGTGTTATTGATCCTTTATTAGTGACAAACAACTTATATGGGTCTAGATTTAGTGACTAATCACTTGTTCATCTGGTACTTATTTTAAAACACATTGCTGAGAAAATAAGATTCATTTTGAGCTGATAAGTAACATTATCAAAATTATAACATTGTTTTATGTTTATATAAAACGCATCTCAAAATATTCACTATGTGTCCTGACTTTGTGCTTGTTTTCAGGCACACAAGTAATAACTTAAAAGATATAAAAATAACATCAGAAGAAGAACAACATAATGGCTGGGGCACTGAGCTTGTCACTATATTTCTATTATTACCTGTCAATTGAGCACTGAAAGTATGGCTAACAAAACAGAAAGAGGGTTTCAGGCAATGTCTAGATGTAGTTTCACATCAGACACATGTAAGAAAGAAGAAAAACACTAACTAATAATCATAGAAATATTATTAAATTCCAATCTGCAAGCAACAAGACAGGTGGCAAGATCAACTCCTAGCTTCTAAATTACACTAATCTGAGCCAGTGCTGGTAATTTATTCTCTATCCCTTTTTCTGTCTTTCTCTCTTTTTAGTTTCTTTTTTATATTATTTATTTGGGTGACATTGGTTCAAAAAATCATACAAGTTTCAAGTGTACAACTCAACAAAATATCATCTGCACACTGCATCCTGCACCCACCACCCCAAGTGAAGTTTATTTCCGTCACCATTCCCCCAGCCTCCCTCCCCTCACAGCTGTCAGTCTGTTTCATGTATCCACATCTCTAACCAGGAATCAAACCAACAGCCTCTTGATTCCTGGGTAGATGCTCAACTGTTGAGCCACACCAGGCAGGCGAGTAGGGATTTCTTTGTTGAATTATAGTTGGGTAACTTGTAGAATTTTCAGGGGAAGGAGGGCCAGGGACTTCCTCATGTCACCATTCCTCTGAAGTGGCTCTGAGTCTATTTCATTCATCAGTTTATTTTGCTCTTTAGATTCCACATATGAGTGAAATCATGTGATACTTATCTTTCTCTGACTGGTTTATTTCACTTAGCATAATACTCTCTAAGGTGCCTCCATGCTGTCTTGCTGTCTCAGAGGGTAAGAGATCCTTCATTTTTACTGTTGCATAGTATCATAGTTTTACTGAATATAGTAGTCTTGGTTTCAGATACTTTCTTTTCATTACCTTGAATACTTCATGCCATGCCCTTCTGGCCTGCAGTGTTTCTGTTGGGAAAATCAGCTGACAGCCTTATGGAACCTACCTTGTAGGTCACTGACTGTCTCTCTCTTGCAGCCCTTAAGATTCTCTCTTTGTCCTTATCATTTGCCATTTTAATTATGATGTGAGTTGGAGTGGGTCTCCTTGGGTTCCTCTTGATTGGTATCCTCTGTGTTTCCTGAACTTGTGTGGCTTTTTCTTTCACCAACTTAGGGAAATATTGTCATTAGTTTTTCCAAAAAGTTTTCTATCCCTTGCTCACTTTATTCTACCTCAGGTATCCATATGAGGGGGATGTTGTTTCATTTCATGTTGTCCCAATGTTCCCTTAAACTGTCCTCATGGTTTTTAAGTTTATTTTCTTCTTTATCTTCTCTGAATATATGGTGTTGTTCTACCTTATCTTCTAATTCACTTATTATTCAATCCTCTGCTTCATCAAGCCTGTTTTTAATTCCTTCCAGCCTATTCTTGATGTAACATATAGTATTCTTCATTTCTGTCTGGTTCTTGTTCACAATATCTATATCTTTTATGCTGATGTAGCTTCACTAAGTTCCTTGAAATTATCACTAAGTTCCTGGAAGTGCCTATGAAGTCTCTTATAGTTATAATTATGTTCTTTGAACATCTTTATAACCATTTCTTTGAAATCTATGTCTGATAACTTGCTTTACTCCATATCATCTAGTCTTTTTTCTCATAATTTCTCCTTTTATTTAATTTGGGGGTTGTTTCTTTGTCTCCTCATGTTAGTTGTTTCTTTGCATTTGTATTGATGTATTAGATATATTTGTTATGACTCTCAGTCTTGTGGATGGGCTTTTGTAGTGAATGACCTGTCGGACCTAGAGGTGTGTTTTCCTTGTATTTCTGAGCTATATGCTCTATGTGTGTCCCTTTTGTGGACTCTCCTTTTGAGATTGGGTATAGACT